>NC_047022.1:24046418-24418546 GCF_902652985.1 Pecten maximus | reverse complement strand
ACGAACTTGCAGACTGAATTCATTTCTACTCGAGTATAAATTTTAAATTTGTTTTGAAAGGTTTAATATCTTGTGTCTTCTGTGTAATACTTTTAAATCATAATGTTAATTTGATCACATAAAATGTCATCAATATGTATAACAATGTTATTAGTGTTATGAGGCTTTATCTACATCTCGTGCCTCAGAATGAAATATCAACCTTGCGTCTCCTGTCCTAATGCGTTCTGTTGGATTGCAACACTATTTGTCATTGATGCTATTCTTCAGGTAAATAACCCAGCGGTTACTCCAAATACACTCGCTATGTCCATTCTATAGTAACGGTTTCAGAATGGTATCCAAGTCTTACACTTGCTATATTAGTAGTCGGTTAGGTATGCTTCAACTTTTGACATTTACAAGGACAGACCCCACGGTCTCGCCTCGTCCCCGGTTATACGTGGTGATATTGTAAATTTGTCTCTTATATATTCTAAGTCACATGATATCTATTCCATCCTTTTCACCCAGTATTAATTTAAATATTTAAAACTCGAGTTTTTACCAGTGATATGGACAATATGTCTGTCATACTGACTTCTGGTACGTGTGTACTCCAGTCGATTGGGTGTGTGTGTAGTCTCTTGCTGGAGAGAGTGGATTTGTACCTTGTAATTATGTTCTGTTAAGTAAAGTTGAATTGGATATATTGAATACTTTACACTCGCCTTTGATTAAAGTTGAATTGGATGTGTTGAATACTTTACACTCGCTTTTGTGTAAAGTTGAATTGGATATATTGAATACTTTACTCTCGCCTTTGTGTAAAGTTGAATTGGATTTGTTGAATACTTTACACTCGCCTTTGTGTAAAGTTGAATTGGATTTGTTGAATACTTTACACTCGTCATTGTGCCATATTTCCTAAATAAGCAGCAATCTCAGAAGTCATATCCAGAAATCCACAACCTAGAGGTATCGGGTAAATATTTCAGTTTGGAGAGGTTTCACAGTCGAACATATTAAGTTTATGTAACAATGACCATTCGACGCATGCCATCGGCCATCGCCTGCTTCTCAAGGCTTTCGCGAGCTCTCTCCAGTGATCTGTTGGACGCTCCATAACTAAGGCGCTGCCATTTGTCAAGGGATTGCATCGAGGTCTTGGGAGAATCCAAAGATGTTGGTCTGAATGACTGCCCTGTAAATACAATACAGATACAATTGACAGCAATTAATATAAGCTCGACAGTAATTTAAGAATCTTCGTAAATTTTATCCTAACTTTGAAAAAGAATAAGGGTTTTCTGGCTTGGCGTGTTTGCGAATCTGGCGTTGAAATGTCTAACAATAAAACGGTGCATTTGTTTTTGAAACAAAGCTACACTAAAACTTGATTTACGGCAATTACCAGATGTGGAATTACATAAAGAATAAAGCTATCTAAACACTCCCCTTGCTATATCTAGTTGATTTCGAACAGCTGTTAGGGTTTAAAAGAGGACGTACTTTTATTTCTGATTAAAAACTTTGGTTTGTTTAAGTATTTTCCACATTATTTTGGAAATGTATCACATTATACCTTATTCTTTGAAGTTTGATAAATTGATGAGGATTTTATCTAGATCATAACGATACAAGTATCAACTCATGTAGCTTCAGTGACAAATTGGAAATTAAATTGTTCATTTCGATTGACAAAAGCAAAAAGGTTCCATCGTGAATTAGAAAATCATTGCACTGATATCAATTTCGAGCTTGAATTACGGTTAAGTTATAAGTCGGTATTCTTTGATGTGATTCAAATATACCTCTGGACGTTGGTTTTACAACATATTATTTTGAATAATTAAATGATTTTGAGGGTATCCTTAAAATAAATGGGTCAGAAAAATGAGTCATTTGACGTAACTTTTAGCATTTCAATTATTAAGGATTTCATATAAATTGGAATCCTGAGAGTGATCGAGTGGTTGGTAGTCGCCGGATTAATTACTAACAGGTACAATCTACGTCCAGGATCACGTTAATTATAACAACATTTGATATTTTTTAGAGTGGTAATGAGAAACAAAACTATAAATTATTTTAATGGATTTAGATAAATGCTTTAACACTTATAAAGTGATATACAAAAACTGTATACATGTACCAGGTACTCTTTAATAAAAATATATAAAATCTTAAAACATACATTAGACCAACGATATATTAGGGATATAACGCGAGTGATGTATTGGGCTGCCAATGTCTATTACAGGGATGACTACATAGAATATATATGATAAAGGTCATCAGTCACGCTTTACAAAAATAGAGTTTTTGGTGTTTCAAATTACATCGTCATTTAAATCTATTTTCAGTAAGTATTGATATGAATTAATTGGTACGATTTTTATACTCCGTTAACTGGAATTTTTTATGTTACCTTTCGGAGTTCTTGATATGAAAGTACATTTTTCATATTTTAACACTTAAGCGGTATATTCAATCAAAAATCGCCATCCATATTCAATTAAAAATCGACTATAAATGGAAGTGTATTGGTCTTTGTTTGTGCTTTTATTTCAAACTGTGGTTGTTACTTATGGTGTTATTCTTATTGGTTTGAGGGCTTATTACCGGAACTCAACAACAAAATACGACATAACGTAAAATGCTTATTTTGAATGTGATGGTGTAAAAGGTCTTTTTAACCACCAACATAATCTGATCAGGTGTTTTAAATAAAAGTTTGTAGATGTGATGTTATGGTGTAAGTATGAGCTAGGTCTGCCTAGGGGTTCATGCTACATCGTTAACAGAATGTCTCAACGTACATCATAGTGATCAATATATAAACCTCTTTCCTAAGTGGGCGAGAATGTATAAATACAATGAAGAAAGTTTAATACCGTAGATAAATTCAGCATACAAGGATACGCTATTCAGAATATCTACGGGCGAAATTTATATTCGAGGTATCGGAAAGTAGTTATCATAATACAATAATAGATATCGATCTATATAATGACGACGCAATATAAGCGATCTTGCTCTGAAAATACAAGTGTAATATGGAAAACTGCCAGATATTTAATCTAATATATATATATATACATATGTATATATTTATTGCTTTATGTAAATCTGCTATACTTCAGCCATTTAAATGATCGGTAAACGATGATCGAAACACATTAACCTTCAGGAAATGACGCAAATACATATGAAAACGATGGAATACATCAAGTTAAGCAGATTGTCACGTTAAAAAACCATTGCTATTTATAGATCAACAACATTTTGCCATGTATGAGAATCATCTTACACGTCTACAACTTAAATATACATGTATACATATGCCAAAAAATCCACTTTCCTCTCTGGTTTAATTCCCCTTATTTGATTGAAGTTAAGAATGAGAGTATTTTATAAACGTTTAACACAGAAAATGTATTACGTAGGTACCAGCCTTTGGTCGGACAGTAACAAAAAATTAATCTAAAATACTTCGAAAATCTGGTTCAGACAAAACCAAGAAAATGTGGTGAAACCTATAATGCTATAGATGTCACCAATTGATTTCAGACAGATCATATTACTAAGAAATTTGACTTACAACAAGTGTTAATTTGCTAAAAGACTAAACAAAACTTACTAAGATTTCTCTTGAAAAGGTACATGTAGTAGTTTATTAATCAATCTAAAGTTACCTTATTAATAGTTACACAATAATTGCTAATTGCAAATGTCGTCGAAACATGAGTAAGTTTTAGCACAATGCTTTCACCTTCCAGTTGACAGATTCATTTTTACGTTCACAAAACATAATCTCCTACTGAAAGCACCTTTTTATATTTCATTATCTCATAATCTTATTAATTCCGATATGTAGGAAAAATTAATGCAGGTACAATCAAAAGACATTTCCGAAGGACACAAATAAAACCGTTTTATACTATACTGAGCACGTCAAGGTTTATATCGCGTTTACTACGTATTTCTAAACATTATTTGTTTAGTAAATTGGTAAAAAGAGACCGATAATTGGGAATGTTTTTATACTTGCAGAAAGGTAACTCTTTCAGGAACAGCCATATTGGCGATCAATAAATGATCGATGATTAAAGCACAAGGCTACACTAGATAATTGCTACTTGATCAATATATCAGATATCTATGTCAGGGACAATGAGAAATACTCCGTCTGAGGGTCACAAACGGTGGGGTTTTACCGTCTGAGGGTCACAAACGGTGGGGTTTTACCGTCTGAGGGTCACAAACGGTGGGGTTTTACCGTCTGAGGGTCACAAACGGTGGGGTTTTACCGTCTGAGGGTCACAAACGGTGGGGTTTTACCGTCTGAGGGTCGCAAACGGTGGGGTTTTACCGTCTGAGGGTCACAAACGGTGGGGTTTTACCGTCTGAGGGTCACAAACGGTGGGGTTTTACCGTCTGAGGGTCACAAACGGTGGGGTTTTACCGTCGGAGGGTCACAAACGGTGGGGTTTTACCGTCTGAGGGTCACAAACGGTGGGGTTTTACCGTCTGAACAACATTAAGGGTGAGATTTACCGTCTGAGGTCACAAACGATGGGGTTTTACCGTCTGAGGGTCACAAACGGTGGGGTTTTACCGTCTGAACGACATTAAGGGTGATATTTACCATCTGAGGTCACAAACGGTAGGGTTTTACCGTCTGAGGTCACAAACGGTGGGGTTTTACCGTCTGAGGTCACAAACGGTGGGGTTTTACCGTCTGAGGTCGCAAACGGTGGGGTTTTACCGTCTGAACAACATTAAGGGTGATATTTACCATCTGAGGTCACAAACGGTGAGGTTTTACCGTCTGAGGTCACAAACGGTGGGGTTTTACCGTCTGAACAACATTAAGGGCGAGCTTAACCGTCTGAGGCTGAGTTGAGAATGGGTTAATTTATACTCTGATGAACGTTTAGGGAGAACTTTACCGTCTGAGGCCGAGGTGAGAGTGGGTTAATTTAGACTCTGAGGAACGTTATGGATGAACTGGGGCCGAGGTGAGAGTGGAGTTACACTGTCTGACTATCATTAAGGGGGAACTTTACCGTCTGAGGCGAGGTGAGAGTGGGTTAATTTAGACTCTGAGGAACGTTAAGGGAGAACTTTACCGTCTGAAGCGAGGTGAGAGTGGGTTAATTTATACTCTGAGGAACGTTATGGATGAACTGGGGCCGAGGTGAGAGTGGAGTTACACTGTCTGACTATCATTAAGGGGGAACTTTACCGTCTGAGGCTGAGTTGAGAATGGGTTAATTTATACTCTGAGGAACGTTAAGGGGAACTTTACCGTCTGAAACTGAGGTGAGAGTGGGTTAATTTATACTCTGAGGAACGTTATGGATGAACTGGGGCCGAGGTGAGAGTGGAGTTACACTGTCTGACTAACATTAAGGGGGAACTTTACCGTCTGAGGCTGAGTTGAGAATGGGTCAATTTATACTCTGAGGAACGTTAAGAGGAACTTTACCGTCTGAAACTGAGGTGAGAGTGGGTTAATTTATACTCTGAGGAACGTTATGGATGAACTGGGGCCGAGGTGAGAGTGGAGTTACACTGTCTAAGGAACGTTAAGGATGAATGTAATCGTCTGGGGGTCAGTAAGGGTGGATTTTTTACTGGCTGAGGAACGTTAAGAGTGAACTTTTTCGTCTTTGGGTCAGTAGGAGTGGGGTTTTTACTGTCTGAGAAACATTAAGGATAAACTTCACCGTCTAGGGTCAGTAAGTGTGGGTTTTACTATCTGAGGAACTTTAAGGGTGAATTTTACAGTCTAAGGCTAAGTTATGATGGAATTTGACCGTCTGAGGAACGTTAAGGTTGAGCTTTACAGTCTGAGGATTACTAGGGATGGGTTCAATCATATGAAGGTCAATTGGGAAAGCTTTTACCCTTTGAGAGTTAGTAAGGAATAATTATGTCGCTTGTTGGTCACTTAGGATGTTTATTGATTAAATCACTAATAATAACGTAAATACCACAAAAATAGGAATACAAAATCAGTCTTCTGACACATACACGTTGTTAACCAAAAGTGGTACTTGCAGTGATGCTTCCAATCTTATTCACATAAGTATGCCGTTCAGTCACAAATGATATAGAGGCACGATCTTTTATTAAGTGGCACGCAAGCATGTGTAATGATTTTTGCGAATGTGTTATATAGTCATGACTGCTAATAAACAATATTGTAAATAAGTATTGCTGGAGGAGTTACCGGGTAACATGTCTTAGTTGTTAACGCGTCGGCTTATGTACAAACGGTAGGATGGACAGAGCATAAAATTCGCGAACATTTGATATAGCTGATCCACACATGAATTCACGATTATTCATATCCTCTAAGAATCGTAAAGCCTTGTTAAGTATTCATATCTTTCGCATACTATAATTTGTGAGGTCGACATTTCCCTGTCTTTTTCTATTTTGCAATAATTGCTTCGCTCATAATTTGAATTAGAGATTGTTATTGATAGAAATTTACGTTAAATATGTATAATAAAGTGACCACCGTTATCATCTTCTGGAAGTGACAAATAAACAATCCTGTAAGGTAAACATGTTAAACGACACACAAGTTTTATAGACATCGATATCAACGCCATTTCATTGAACAACATTTGAAGAAAGAAAATGGATTCTTGATAAACAATGTTATCGGTTTAGATTTAGATCAGGGTTTATCTAGATATATTGTTATCGTCTACACCCTCGAATTGCTGATCATGAACAAGGCATATCAAACCTTGTATTTAATACTAATCAAACCATGCTGACATATCCATTATCAATACACGAGATAGGTTTACACGTCCCTGATTCTAGATAAGGTAATCGACATTGGAATCTTGAACTCCAAAACTGGGTGTCAAATAGTTAAGTCCATTGATGCACATGACAAGACCATTTAAAGTCGCTGGCCTGATTGTGTGAACGAGACGTACTTTTAACAATATCCAAAACACGTAGTTCAATAAAATACAATTTTTACCTGTGGTAATATTAAAATTTACATCTATATTCTACATTATGTATTTCATTCATGTGTGACGTGTGACCTCTTTATGAAGTAAATTATGGACCATGAGCTTACTTAAGTGGTAATATTAGCTGTATAAAACGTTTAACTCGCCATTGTACTTCATAAGTAAGAGCAATTCCGTATTTACATATTATATAATATTACAGTGCAAGTCGTAGTCACATTTTTGTTTTTAAATTTCTGTGCCTCATGTTTGGAAACGAAATGAAATGTTAACAATGTACATGTATATATCTACAACAGGTATTTATTGAATATTTGTAAAAAGATTAGAGTGGGTTTGTGTTTTCAATATTTGCATAGATATATATTACATTAGATTTGTAATGAATATTTACACAGGTATACATATATATTTCCATGTGATTTAGTAGTTAAGATATCTGCAGTGTTCGTTTACTTTTCTTAACTCACAGAGCAAGTTATGGTTTCGCATTTTAATTAACGTCAGCCGAAGGTTTACAATTATAAATTTGCATTTAAACTGGCAAAAGACATCAATACCCTTCTCCTCTGCAATAATTCGTCCCGTACACAAAGGGTCAAAGATGAACAGTGTCTCTTTCACCTTAAAATATCCCAAAATAAAACACATTTCTCAAAAGGAAACCATTTATTTATACACGAAAAGGAAACGGATGGACTTTGTATAGTTTATAACCCATTGGATTTTCAAGCTTACCAAATTGCACTAAGATTGGACTACATATTGCTTTTCAGCCATAATAATATTGCTAAATTTACATCAGAAAAAAAAGTTTTCTTTTTGCAATAACCTTTGACTAGTTATATATTTTATAGGACATTGATACGACATGTTTCCTTTCCATCTACAAACAACCAACACAACATTAATAAAGTACGAACTATAGCTCTATTTAAGTAACATTATTGTTTGTTTGCTCCCTGTATGTTGTCGGCTTACACACCTTTCAGAATGCATAAGTAGACAAGTAAATTCGTGTTAAGACTTTAACGAGTTGCATATTTGCATGGCACAAACACATATTTAGACAGAGGTAAGTTAGTTGATGTGAAGTTAATTGAAAGTTCCAACACTTCAAACGCTAACGATTTAATTTCGTTTCGTTTATTTATAGATTATTGATTTTGGATAGCACGGGAACGTCGTGTCTTTAAGAGAACGAGTTTTTAAGCCCATGATTATATGGACACAAAGGCCCATTTGTCGCCACAGTGCTAGACAGGGGACATTTTGGTTTAATTATTTATCTAGTTGATTATCTATAAAATAGAACTGTTCTATATATGTATTGACCACCGTCCTCCGCTAGTTAAAATATTGACCTAAGCGACCAGTTTGGTCAATACAACCTTGCGATAATGTGTTTATATAGCACCTGGAGAGTAAGATTACAGAAACTGTACCAAACAAACAGGGCAAGGTTGACCATATATATATATATATATTTATCAATGATCTTGCTATAATTGAGGAATTCAATAATAAGCTCGAGAAACAGGATTCAGTTAACAGCTTTTCAAGAGAAACAATATCATACCGTAGGAAATAAAAAAAACTTATTCTATATATACATGTACATGTACATGTAGTTGCTAATATTCGCGGGGGGTTTAATTTCGCTACGTTAGCGGTCAATAATATAACACAAAAATAAATACCCAGCGATCATGTATATACACAGATGTACAGAAGTATTTGGGACAACCGCTAAATATTAGGGAGATAAATTGAACAACTATACAGTTTAGGGAATTATAATAGGAAGACTTAAGCGTTTTTCACGCAGTTCAATAAATTCTTTATAATTCATATGTTATGTAAAATTCGGCTGAATGCTCAAAACTTACTATTGCATTGCACCAAATATATATTTTGACGCAAGTTTTGATTTGTCAATAGTAGTTTTATTTTTTCCTTAATGGAAATGTAAATCATACCTCTTGATTTATTCTGAGAATATTTACACGCAAATGTCGATTTATAACAGTAATTCTACTTGACTTCGTCATATCTATATACGGTAGTTGATATATCAGCAAAATATTTTCACGCAAATGTTGATTTGCTATCAGCTAGATAGTTGAAATCACAGAACCTTGCACTTACCAGCACTGTCGATATCCTGCAACAAGCCCGCCGAATATCCACTAGCATGCACCATTTTGACGGTCATTGGGTTCAACTTAATGTCTCGGATCTTTTTGGCTGCATTAACTTTGACTATCAAATTCTTTTGTGCGTCCTCGAGTTCATGAGTGTTGCGTTCGTCTCTGCCGAGTGCATTGTACATCCGTGATGTCACTTTTATGCTTCCTTCATACACCTTCTTCAGTTTGTGAACCTCTTTTTGCACTTCGTATCTCTCTTTCTTGATGTCCATCATCTTCTTTCTAATCATTTTAGCACGTTTTTCCAGTTGCTTGATTTCTTGTTTTATGATATCTGCCTTTTCCATTATCATATCCACGGCTTTCTGTGACGTTGTGTCCTTATGATGGAGCCTTTCGAATGTTTCAGCCAAGTCCTCTTTTTGCATTTCGATTTCGTCGTTTATGAATCCAAGGGTGTCTGAGTAGGTCAGTTCCTGTTTTCGACATACTCTTCTGTCCGTAAGTGCATGTTGCAACTTTCCATTAATCAATTTTGAATTAAATCCAGCTCTCTTCACCTTTCCTTTCCGTTCTTCTGAGTTCATATGCCGTCTACGTATGATCTCACTGATATCAATCTTCTGTTGAAGGTATCTGTTTGCTTCATCCAGTAATTTCCTCGGGTACGCCTCGTCTGCTGTGACCCAGTCCTTGATCGGTGTTGTGATCTTGGGGAAAACCCCAATGACTTCAGACATCAAGTGCAAAAGTGTGCCATAGTGCGAGATATAAACTTCAAAGTTGGACGCTTCGAATTCACGATAGTCTCGATAACGATTTTCCAGCAACATAATGCCATCGAGAATTTCCTGTGTCCACCTTCCTGTTTGGTTCTCGTAGTCTTGGGCTGCCACAATATCTGTTTAGCGAAACAATTAATTAATTATAAAATAACAAGATGAGACTAGACCTACCTAACAAAATCGTACTTCTAGCGGAAAATAAAGATGTAGCGAGCGAATATAATTTATACTGCAACCATTAATATGATCGCTGAAAGACTCGTACTTTAATAACACCTTTATATATCAACATATTGTTTAGCTGGTAATATTCGCTGTTGATTTAATTTAACTTTATTCGCAGTGATTAAATATAGTGTGAAAATTAATTCTATGGGAATATCCATAATACAAGCAGATTTATAGGTTTTAGTGCAAAATGTTTAAAAGGCAATGATAAACAAAATTTAATACCTGGGTACCCGTAAAATGTAAGTCTGACTGAGACAACAGCGAAATATTAGCCCCATGCAATTTTAACAAATATACAACAGTAGATGCAACATTGTCACAATTATGCCTAATTATTATAAATTTTAAGTGAAGTGGTCAAATATATGGAATTTCAAAAAGAAAGATAAAACGATCCAAAACAGCCATTAGAAAAAAGAAGGCGAATGTGCAGTAACATGAGTAATTCATTCGTTACTTGTGGGTGAAAATGAAGCACGTTTATACTATGTATCTTCTTAATCGATGGCAACCGTTGCCTGCATGTGAACGTAAATCTACATTGGGACCAAACGTTCCGAAAGTTAAAGCGTCTACTTCAACATCGACGACGTCCAATCTAGATCCAATTTGCGGTCGTGATTATAAGATGAAATGGGTTGGAATGTATGTATTGCGAGTCAACGATGGTTTATTTTAAAAAAGGATTCATTTTTTGATTGTCTGATTTATTATATTTAAAAAAAACGTTTTAGAATACTGGTTTGTTCAGTGTCGCTATTTGTCAAGAAAACCTTTGGTAAAAGTCGGATTCATAAACATAGTAAATGATAAACGTATATTCTTAATAAAAGATTTAAACTTCAAAGTGTATTTTCATTGAAATATCATTACATAGCTTGAACCACTACCAAGACACTGTACCCGGTTACAGTACACTGACAAGTTGCTAGCCAGCCAACCTATTCAAAGCTGAGCAGCAAGCAGAGTGCTGTATCAATGTTGTATGACTTATGGTAGGTGTTAAGACAAATCCTTAACATTCTTAATTTGGAATTTAAATCCAACTTTTTCTTGTTTTGTAGTGATTTACCGACCATCGGCAATTTGATTCTGTCAAAACGAATTGCCAAGTAAAGTGCTAGGAAACAAAGTATAGTGTTATGGAGTATAAACAAGGTAATGTGCACAAAAGGTACAGCTAAATTGATTAGTGCTCGTTTCTGTCTAATCCCAAGTTCAATAATGAATTCTTACATTAGTCACCTCCTACATGGATAAAATCAGCTATATATTTTTTCAATCCCGACTTTTCTTTCTAATCTTTTAGATTTCAAATAAAAAATGGAATAATTTCAAGTAGGAATAACGTAATCTGAAAGTTTCACACACACAACATATTTAAATATTACAAAGTTTGACATGCCATTCTTAAATCTACTTACCTTTACAAGTAGTTTCCTGACAGTAGCTGAGGCAGTATTTCTGTACATGGTCACTTAGAGCACTCTGTAGTCGTCTTCTACCCTGTGTTATCATGGCCTCAAATGATTTAGCACGATTCACGACTCTTTTCAGTTCCCAATATATCTTCTTGTTGTCATTTGCGACAGACTGTTGTTTTACTTTTTCCATTGTGAAGGCGAATTCTTTGTAGTTAGACCACTGTTTTATTCCAATTTTAGCTTTTACAGCTGTGAGATACGCGATCCAGTCGTCCACATGATCATCGTTTGCAGTTTTTAACCATTTGTTGTAGAAGACTTCCAGTTCCCTTTCCACAGCATATACTAAACTCATAGCCTTTCTCCGCTCAGATTCCAGAGACAGCGGATGGCCGTCGGCGGAGGAGTAGGAAGCTATTCTGAACATGATGAAGTTTGTCCACCGTATCCTCCTCTAAATCATTTTCATCAATATAAAATCATCATAAAGACATATATCTAGTCCATCCAAAGTGCCATTCAGATAAAAAGTTCTCTCTTCTTAACTATGTTAAATATCCCACAAAATTCCAGATCCTAGAGAAGGTTGTGTTGTGAATGGTTTAACCTTCTGGTTTAACGTGTTTATCTAAGACAACCTATAGCGATAGCAGTCCTGCCCACAGTTAAATGTCAGGAAACATCAATATTCCGTGGTCTTCACTCTGTTCACGACACAGTGAACCGATACGACATTTACATCCGAAATAAAATATGTAAATATTCGCTTACGTGTTTACATCCGTAAGTGTAAAAGATTTAATATGTGACAGTTAGATCGTTGTAATATGTCCACATCTCCCTAGTATTAAAGTCCCCCTTAGGGATAAGTAGAGTCCTCACACCTCGACTCACCTGTTACCTGTTCAGTACAGGTAAATTCCTATCGTTATATAGGTATTGGTGTTTACTGATACACCTGCCGATTAGCCATGTATGGTATTTCTTGTGCTATAGACAAATAATCGTATAACCAACCCTCCGAACACTATCTCGTTCCGTGTCATCTGGCTTATGTTCAATGGAGTTGTGTATTTAAAAATGTCCCTTTAAGTCTAGGCTTAGAGTATTTCACTGCCGCTAACGGAGGTTTATGGTAGAAGTATCGTTCTGCGTTTTTCAATAGGTCCTCAAACATTTACTATAAATATGTTGTTTTTTTGCGAGAATTTCTCTTCGCGAGGATACTTTAAGCAACTAGCAATGCAGTCACGGCAATAAGAAATGCATCATCCATCACTAATGTGAAGTGTCAGTAACGCATTTTAAACCCGGGGGATAAATTCTTTGCAGAAAATTTCTAAAAAGTTAAATTCTATTTTGTTTACCCCAAAAGATAAATTGAAATACTTGTTCTGAAATATTTGACAATTAATTCCTCCGTAAAATAGAACTTTTTCTGGCCACAAAAAAAAAACAAAAACAAAAACAAAACAATCAAACAAAAACAACTTCAAATGACTCTTATTATTGATGGGCCGTGAAATAATACCAAACAAAAATAAATAAATCTATTTTAAAGGAATTTATCAAGATAAATAAAAATCTGGGAGTCGACATATATCGTTACTGGCTTTACCAGTGTTACAGTAAACTGAGGACTCACGTTTAGAGGGTATACGTTTTCTTTTCATTACTTTGATGTACTTTTGTTTCTGTTGTTTTGTTCTGTAGGTTGTGGCCCTTTGTTACATATATTTTAGATTAAATCTTAACATAAATCAATGCTCCAATACAAAGTATTTTCAGCATAATGAGTTTAACAAGTGCAAACCAAATGACAAACAAAAGTAATTAACTAAAGTTAGAATTAGATTCGTATAATCTATATTGCAATTTTAAACTGAAAACAAATTGTCCATGCAATTTATACACTCAAGTAAAAACGTAAATGAAAACTGTTGGTATTTAAACAAAGGACGATAATCATTAAGATTAGATCATATTCACTATTGCTGTAATGTTAGAAGGAGCGATATTCAAATAGACGATATCTAATAGGGTCTCACACAATTATGTCAGTATACACAATAAAATAAAAGTATTAGGTTTACGTACACAATACAATTGGGTAATATTGCCTGGTGGATTTAAGTCAGAGTACTTAAACCGATATACACTGGCTTTACTATGTTGATATGCGTTTGTCATACATGTATTTGACAGAATCCGTTTGGTTTAGTTGTAGGTATGTTCTAGATTTAATGCTATGAAATTGTTATAATTAAGATAAATGGAACCAATTCAGACATTAAAGTAACGTTGGAAATCTTCACAGAAATCATTTTTCCCTTAGTGGGAACTTGTTGCTCTGGGCTCTGTTGAACAATAATAGTCGCGACTTTCAAGCAAATAATTCACATAAATACCATACCCCGCACTTGTTGAAATTGTGAAAGATAGGGTAATGGTAAGGAAATAAGTGATCGTTAAGTACCCTAAATGTGACTGTTTTGTGTGAATGTGTTCTGTGTCAATACCTAAAGGTACGATAATTACGGCAGAGAACTATATCTACTTAGTATACCTGTTCTGTCTACCCTACATTTTACTTTATAGTACCATTTGTGAAATAATTGTTCTCCTGAAATGTGATATTCAAGTTGAAACCTTTAAACAACATCCTTTCTTTTCTTTATTTCACAGAAAGGAACTTATCAAGTGACTCAATTTTCTCAAAACAAAAGTCGCGACAATATTATGAAATAATTAGTATTTTGTGTTTAATTTGTGCTAAAACCGAAAATGTTAACAAGTCAACAAGTAAAAACATGTGCATTTTCCCTTTTTGCCATGAGACCGTTTGATATCCTTAAACGCCTTTGTTGTTGGACATTTAAACATTTCGAGAGATGCTGTCCATGCTAGCACTGGTCAACAGGTAAATGTCACAATTTTACCCATTCGTGAATCGTTTGAAGTTTGCTGTGTACTGGATCATAAACGGATTATCAGCTTGACAGTATGAAAATAGTAGTTTGCATATCAAGAAACTATTAAGAAATGTTGTGTAAAGAAAATTAGGTAAATGCTAATGGTTTCAATTATACGTGTACTAAATCATTTTAAATCTTTCACTTTTTACAACTGAATATTATTGATTTTTTTTTTAATTTACCTTTGCTAAGCACGGTCAAACAGTAAAAGCTGCACGAGCATGGTAATACGTCGATATAGGTATCGGGAATAATCTATCCATATTTGTATACTTATATCGAAAATCATCGAATCCCGCAAACGTTCCCACAGCCTGTTAAGTATCCGTAAATGTCGTGTCAGAATAGATAGCTGTAAGCCGACTCTTTATTTTGTTAAACATGTAGATGGAGATTATGGTGCTTTCTAATGGTTTTTCAGTAACAGTTCAATTTCATATAGAAAAAAAGGAGAGAGAAAAAATGAAACGAAATCACACTACAGATTCAATTTCAACAAGAGGCCCGTGGGCTTTAACGGTCACCTGAGACAACTCGTGCTGTAGATGTGCTAATTATCAAGTGTTTATGCTTCACAGTAATGAAAAAAAACAAAAACATTTGAATTGCAATTTATGGATAATTTTGAATTTTGGTGGGAAAACATTCTTCAAAGGGCCATATCTGCGTCATTTTTGATGATTTGACCTAGAAACCTCGCACACACCTTAAAAGGACCAGGTTATTTAACATGTGATACAAAAAATCGATTTGAAAGAATTCAGATTTTTTTTTTCATCATTTGACCCCTGTGACCATGAATGAAGGTCAAGGTCAAAGAAAAACATAGCAGTTGTAGCCAGTCACACATACTATATGTGTGCCAAAAATCCAGCATTCATGTGCATAGATGAAAAAACCGAAACCTTTTATGTGCTGTTTTGGGTGGGGTTTTTTAAAATTTTGGTAGGAAAAAAATTGCTTCAACAATGTCCAATAATATTATTACAAAGGACAATTTCTCTGTAAGTTATGGTTGGATAATTCTGATTTTCGAACTCGTTCGAGGTCTTATCTATATAAGACAGCATACAAAGTTTCACCAATCTCTGTTAATATTTACTCATGTCATTGTGTTCATTGGGAAAAGTTAATCCACGACGCACGACGACGAACAAAAGATTATCGCAATAGGTCACCATGACCTATGGTCAGGTTACCTTATAAAGGCAAAATTCAAATTTAAAGCACAAGAAATGGAGAGATAAATCGAAATCGGTAATTCTGGAAACATCAACACTAAAGGGGAAAATGTATATCACAAACGGAATATAAAACTCGTGTTGATTTTAGAAACTTTTGAATTGATGAACATTAAATAGACCGCTTTACTATGTTATACTATTGTATACTGTCAGATTAGACCTAGATTTGCATGACGTGTCGTCGATGAAGCAGAACACGCTTATTCTTCGGAACACCTGGTCTTATCATCCTAGTATTTTTTTCAGGAGTCTCCTAATCCATATTTTTGTTTGTATTTTGCCCTTGATTTTGTAGGTATTCTCTCTTTTCTCACATTTCAGTGTGATGACACTTAAGTGTCCATTTCATGAGCCCATCATCCATGTGGGGCGTCTTTACACGATCCCAAGCTAACTTCGATCTTTACAGTAGCTTCAGAGTTCATAATCTGTCCTTTCACTTTTAAAACTGCTGTGTGCTTAACTGTTTCTGACATATAGTATATATATATGTGTGTGCTACACTTACCAAAGTATTTCATCATTGTTTTACTATCATTTGTTTCTAAGTTTACAGGGTACACACATTTATAACTGTACAAACAAATGCTGTGTTATAAATACCCAGCTATTACAGTATGATTTATAATTTACCTTGCAGGTATAACAGTCGATATAATATATGGTCCACTTATTTTCCCAGCGTGTGTTAAATCGATACCGACTTCGGTGATTAAATGTTCATACACAATCAAAAAAAATAAATTTCAAAATATCGTTAATCACAGTAAGGGGAGATAACTTTATAACAATAATATGCAGTAAGGGTAGATAATGACGAATCAATAATATGCAAAAGAGGGAGATAATTATGTGTCAATAATATGCACCAAGGGGAAATAATAACGTATCAATAATATCAAGCATTTGAAACCAAATATGCTGCGCCCAAGAACGATTCATTATTTTTTTTATTTTTTTTTTTAAATGTAGATACTTTGAAATTCAAACATTCTATAAGATTTAACTTTTGATACAATACAAAGTGCTGATTAAAACCTTGAAATCCAAAGCTGTCTTGTCCAGACACACCTTGTTTCTATAACAAACGGCTATTTCAAGCATTCAGTTCCATTATATATGTACATGTAACAGCTGTTTTGACTTCAAATATACTGCATATAACTGCATTAAGATAATTCTAAATATTAGGATCTTCTATTGAAATTGTACAATACTCACGTACAATTTCCATCCCAAAAGAAGCAAAATGAATCGTTTTGTGTATTCAGTTGCTTATCAGTTACATAATGTACTTATACCATTGTACGAGAATAATTATGATTCACATGTATATAACACTATTACTTACTAGTACCAAATCATTTTCATGAAATCTTAAAATAGCAAAATAAAAATAATAATTATAACAGTTTAACAGAATTAGTGACTGACGTTTTATGTCAGTATGCATACCTACAAAGTTACGGAATACCAATCATCTAGCTCTATCATATGTAATGGTATTGAATATCGTGCGGAAGGGACACGGTAGTTTAAATACTGAAAAATGTCACATCGACTTCGGGCAGTTTTAGCGACCCATATACACAATCGTGTATCGTGAGTAGGAAGTCGTTTTTCATTGTTGACAGATTAAACTGTTTCAACATCAATATAATACTTGATATATGTTAATGATGTATCATTGAGGTAGCTATGGTGACAAAAATCAATTGGAGTTTGTAGAACTATCCTGTTTATTTGATGACCTATATTGTTCACCTGGCATTAATCCTAGAAAAGGGTTTAAGGCGAAACATCTTTGACTGTAATGACCTTAAAATGTATATTAAGGTCATCCATTTGAATACCAATGCCCCATGTTGTCAGTCATTCATCCCAGCACAGCACTGCATGGCCAAATATCATCACTCTAAGCCTTTCGTGTTTTTAGAACTTAACAAATTTGACCCCAGTGACCCTGGATATAGGTCAAGGTCATTCATTTACACAAATAGGGTACCACTTCATCCTAGCATGTAACCAGTGTACGGCCTCTTGGTTATTGAGAAAAAAGTTGCTTGAATATGTTCGCACATTTGAAGGCAGGTCAAGGCCATTCATTTGAACAAATCTGGTAGCCCTCAGCCCCAGCATACTACAGGCCCAATGACAGGTCCCTCGGCCTCTCGGTTATTGAGAAGTCTTTTAATTATTTGAACTTATTTGACCCCTGTGACCTTTAATATACCAAGGTCATTCATCCCAGCATGCTACAAGCCCAATTATCCTGAGCCTCTTCGTTTAAAAGGAGAGGTCGTTT
The DNA here is from genome assembly GCF_902652985.1 of Pecten maximus. NCBI lineage: Eukaryota > Metazoa > Mollusca > Bivalvia > Pectinida > Pectinidae > Pecten > Pecten maximus. The sequence goes on along the minus strand of NC_047022.1, from coordinate 24,400,443 downwards.
AAAGGTTTCAGCATATTAGACCCCTATGACCTTTAATACAGGTCAAGGTCATTCATTTGAACAAACTTAGTCGCCCTTCACACCAGCATGCTACAAGCTCAATGTCAGATCTCAGATCTCTTAGTTGCTGAGAAGTTGTTTAAAGGGAAAATTTGACGACGGACGGACGATGGACGCCGCACCACGAAATAAGCTCACTTACACAATTTCCCAAAAGAGACTTTTTAAAGGAAAGGGAATTACAAGGACAATATTCTACATAAGGTTACACTCTAAAACGACCCCACATCTGAATGTTATTGATCTTTGTTACAGAACAATTTATTTCCAGCTCACCTCGTTAACACCTGAAGATAACGCGTCATTGGCGGATACCTTTTTGTTGACCGACCATTGCATGTGTAAAGCAGATAAAAACACTTTAAAATTTATTGATCAAATTGATAAATTGAAGCCTAGTGCCTTTATGTCTGTAAACAGGGATCCGTTATTGTGATACCCTGGTATAGACGTGTACCATAAACCAGACCTTAGATCGAGCGGGAACTCTTATCATCAAGACACCCAGGATTACCTTTACGTAGCATTAATAGGCTCGCTGTAGAGGGCTAATATTTCAAACTGTCATGTTGTTTTATCAGTGAAATACCACTCTAGATTAAGGTATTTCATTCTGTCATTTTTTTCTGATACTTATATACATATATATATGTATGTGTATATTGAGACATGTAGATTGTTTATTGATAGCGAGGTTTTGCCTTTATGTACATAAAGAAAATGCTAGTGTAAAATATGATATACTAAATATAACGAGAAAACTAAGTTCCACGATTTTTTTTTTTTTTTAAATAAATAAAATAAAAATCCACTGAGACTACCATAATTTAATTTTGAAAATACCATGATTTGTAGGCTCTGAAACTTAATAGAGACATCTTTCAAAATTAGATTATGGTACTCTTTGTGGCTTTGTCCGCAGCTTACGCTATTATCAATACAGTTTGTATGTGTGCAGTTTTCCAACGGGTCGTACTTTATGATCGTATTAATACATAATGTCACCACGGTAGCTTAACTATAACACATCTTCGTTCATTAACCTTCAGAAGCAGTTAAAATTGATTGTCAACTGATTAATAATGTCCTTTGCCATGTGCTGTCCTTTTCACTTTCTGCTAGAATTGTTTTCATATTTCCCGTTTGTTCATAACGTCAATTAATAAGCGAGATATAAATGTTCGAAAATGCTCAGATTACACTTCACGGAGATTATCAACAAAACACAATAGTTAATAGGGAAACTCGACTCGAATAAATCATTTTAGTCGTGAAGATAAGTGCTCGCCAAAATAGAATTTCCAACAGTACAATGCCTTAGACTGGAATGCAATATGTTTAATTCATCACCCTTGTCTGTGAACCAAACTGCGCGAGAACAATTTATGTATAATCATGAATTCAATCAATTATAGGGTGGCTATATATCATTAAAACACTTTTATATTATTAAAAAAACTTTTTTTCTTCATTTTGAAGCAGGTGTTCCCTTAGGAATTACTCTCAAATCAAATAGTCAGATATGAATAAAAAAAATCATATTACCTTGCTTATCAATTGAAGTGGCTACTGGCATGCGCAGTTTCATCATGTTTATATAACTTTACTGTATTGACAAGGAATGAAATAATTTAGATATATGTCTGATAATAAATGAACATATACTCTCATAAATACTGCATTAACATACACGCGGGACAAACCCCCGGATTCGCTGCCAATTTGATTTCGAACATGCTGGTCATACTATAGCTAGTATATCGATATTGAATAGGTGGTCAGCACAATTATAATCCGCCTCAGGCATATATTCAAAAACGTTATGAACTTCACGCAAGGAGTTATATATGTCTGGCCATTGATCGTAATTAATATCTTAATTAGTATCGTAATATCATAATTAATATTGAAGGCCGCGAACTTACGTGTATCCTGAATTGTATGCTACGAGGGTGTTACCTTGATGAACAATGGACAAGATCGTAAAACAATGTAGGTGGATCTACCGTGCTGACGGGACCACATGTCTAGTGTAGATCTGTTTTATAGGCGATATCGACCAGTATCAAGTTACTAACTAGGCTCTAACACACAATTCTTCATTCCGACAGAAAATGAACGTCTTACCATTTTAGATATATTCTTCAGGCGATAAATACAGCGGTTTTAATAACTACACTTACAATCGGGATTGTTGTTGAAATACCGACTATCTGTTAATGTTAAGAATAAACGCTAATATTTTACCAGTAATATTTGTATTTCAAAATAACTTAGTCTATTAAATTTATCAACATTTGGAAAAAAGAAACGAAGATGTACTCTACATAAATACTTTAAATGGCTAATTTAAGCTAACAAAGCTTTCAAATATTTTTTTTTTCAATTCACACATAAATGTTGGGTTAAAGGTACACATCCACAGATCGATGTATCGCACTAATGCATGAATTCATCATTAATGTTCTCCGGCAAATTTATCTAGGTTAGCATCGAGAACAATGCGTACAAAATTTACATTAAATGTGAAGTATTATGAGAATATTGATTTCTCTACCTGAAACATGTCTACCAATAAATACCGGATAATTACACACAATGGAAATGTTCTGGTCTTGTTTATGGAGTTTAAACAGTTCCTCATATGACTCTAGTTGGTTTGAGAACGTTAAACACAAAACAAATAACTAAATCACCATTTCCGTTCAGCGACAGAAAAAGAAGCGACGCAATGACCAAAAATTCTTAAGATTTTTCAAGCACACAAAATGCAAATCATGTAAATATAATGTGAAACTGATTATGTAAATATGCTTTGATTTTTTTCTGGGAATCCGCAAATATTCCTGGATGAGGACAGCTAGCGGTTATTAACCCCAACCATAGCCGTCTAATGATACATTGCACAGCAAAGGATGAGCGCGCCAATAAGGGCCATTCTGTGGGCCCGCAGTGATGGTAGGAAGATACTGTAAATACAACCGCATATGGTATAACTTTCAAAACTCACTGAAGATTCATAGATATTTCATGGGTCAAAGATCAAAGGATGTAAACTGAAAACAAAAGTATAAGTAGAGTCCAATAACAAACCATATGCAGCTGACAAAATATTCCGGTAAAAAAAAGTGTGCTTATTACGAAAGAGCCACAGAAATAAGAAATTACCCCCCCCCCCCCCCCCCCCCTTTTCTAAAACAGGTTTTATCTTGAGAAGACATCACACGAAAATCAAAACTTGACTGATCGTTGAAACTTATAGATCAACATCAAATCGTCAGCTTTTCGATAGGCAGGGTATAAAAAAAACTATATCACCTAATTACATTTCAGATTTGTATTTATATCCGCGCAAGCTGAACTATCTACAATGTATATACACCTTACTAAACTACCCATTCTGCATTCTAAACAGTGGAACGCAATCTGGGTTCATTTGTGAACGTACTATTTGGGACATACAGGTGTATATAGTTACTAACAGTATCGATATACGATCTCCATTGGTACGGATACGAGTATTGTTGTTGTTGTTGTTGTTGTTTTTTGAGCCACATATTACTTATCTAATATCACGGATGACTGATTTTCGGAAACAGAACTCTCCTCTTCCATACCTTATGGCATACTGTATACATCAAAACATTGATAACCCATTAGCAAAGTAGATACATATAGGGCACTTAACGTTTTTAACACAAACTTTCAGTCAAGAAAAAAAGGGCTTCATTTTTAACCTACAAATGTTTTTAAACAGTTTTTCAGAATTTTAATGATATTCAATAATATAAAAAGATGTTTTATGTAAGCACGGAAAGTTGTCCTGTTTTGTGGATAAGATCCAATATTTTGTTTAAATTGTTCGTCTCGGGAATTGGGAATTGGGTACTGTGTTCGCAGTCAACCAAAAAGTCCGTGATGGCATAACATAAATATGTATCTATAATAACATATCATCAGTATTTCAGTGTACTGTCAGGTAAGTTGAAGGGAAAATGACATCTTATAAACTGCTAGAATCTTGGTCATTTTTATTAAAAGCGTGATCAGAAATAACGTCATCAGATTTAGATTTAGATTCTTTTTTTCAAATATCATTTTGCAAACGTGCTAGTACATTAATCACTATGTATGATAAATCGATTCAGATGTGATTTAACTTGTCTGTTAACTGTCTGTAGTTATCACACTATCCTGTTTACCTGATTTCAGTGATTGACAGGCACAATGACGTCACGTACATACATGTATATATCTAACGCACAATCAGACCCATTTTGTTTACGTCAATAACTGTTGAGTTTTGAATCCAGTGTTTTTTCTAGATCTATTGTTGTTATGTTTTATCTCGTTTTAAAGCAAAATTAAATGTACCATCAGTTTAAAAACGTGACTTAAGTACGTCACGCGGAAGGAGTGGTCATGACAGACTGCAAAATATAAATCGAACATAAATTGAATTTTGAATGCTGTATTTTCAAGATCTTTTGTTATATCTCGTTTCTAAATTGTTTTGTTTTATATTCATTAACAAAACTTTATAAAATATAAAACTCTGTATGGCTTTCCTCCAAACCAGAGAACCATCCGTTCGAGAAAATTAAAAAAGATAACAACTGAACTTCGGTATTGTTGACGCCCTCCACAGGACTGACTAGTGTACTTACGGCAAACATCGGGAGATTGACACTGAAGTTAAATGTACAATCAGGTTTTAAGCGGGGCTAAAACATTCCAGTTGGACAGTATTGATCATGAGAGACAGCACAATACAAATCAGAGGATGCTTATAGCTGGAATAAACGCGGCTTTGGATGGAGGCATCAAAAGCAGAATGTGAATCCAGCAGAAAGCAGAATATCAGAATGCACATCGATAAAGCTGCCCAAAGTACGCTAGTCCAGGGCCCTGAACATAATTTGTAAACTGTTGGTTCATAAGTATACATGATAGTATTCCAGTTAGTGAATCCTAATATATGAGAATTGTGTATGGACAGTGAACATATGGTATAATGGTCCAGAGAATAATATACACTGGTTCAGAGACCCTGATCCGAAACTTAATGATCGTCTAGGACTAACAGATGTAGAGTGCTGATATAAAGCTAATAAAGCGAAATACGAGCACGTAAGAACGCCATATATATTAGATAATAATGCCGAATGATGAATTAATTAAGGTGAAGCGTAAAATCCCACCGCTGCCACCAACTGTAGCGCAAAATCCCACCGCAGCAACTAATTGTAACGTGAAATCCCTCGTAAGTGCCTGGGTAGCGTTGGTCGTCCAGAAATACAATGCTACACCACCGATCCTTAGATTCGGCATACTGTAGTCAGTCACATGAAGTATACATCGTCTCTCTAGCCGATACAGGGTAAAATTCCTCTCCTAGAACAAAGTACAAATAAAAATAGCAACACCTAGGCATCTGAAAATCGAGCTTTCCGAAACAAACTCATGGGCTCTTTTTGCTTGTATCATCGCATGACATTTTCTTTCATAATGTGGTCGGATCCTGTTGGAGCAGTCGAGCACGTGGACCTAATAACATGAATATGGAGACACGTTTACACAATTAGAAATGAGTTAACCCAACTGAATGGGCACCATAAAGACTCCCCAGAATGATGTAACATCCAGTGACATTGCGTTAAGTGAAAGTTAATTAATATTACGGGGTAATAATAAGTAAGACCTATAAAATGATACCACTACACACGGCCTTTATACTATACTACGTGTATACATCACACAACAGTTTCGGGCATCCAGGACTATTCAATGTATACAGTAAAATTAACGTAAACACGCAGGAGTTGCTCCCCTTCGTCAATATAATTCAGCAGTACGATCAACTGGTTCCCAGTCTGTCTTTTGTCAGTATGGAAAAGCAATAGTCGTCTCCCATCCATCCGACACCTCTCTATGACTGCCCTCTTCAACCCTTAATATATTACGCGTAAAAAGCTTGACAAGGATTTCCAGTCCAGTCCTCGAGTCCATATCGTACTCTTGTCTTGCCCTTCGCAGCAATATTAAAACTCCTACAGATTTTCCTGTTCAACACTCCCTTATACGCTCCTTCTCCTGCAAGGACTATCTCTTGCCCCTTCCATATTTCTGTGTCCTCTCTTGTGCACTAATGCCCCCCCCCCCCCCCCCCCCCCCTCCCAGTATACATACAAGCCTTTGCAGGGCCAACTTCCTTCAGTACATAGCACGTTTTACTTTATAGATCTCATAAAAAACTCTTTGATTTCTTTCTCCGACTTCTTTTATTTTATTTTCTCTCCACCAAAGTGCAAACCGGTCATTACAAGTTAAGGCTCTATTGCATTTCCCAGTATATATAATGCCTGAGCTTTTTTCAGTCCTCCCCATTCCATACCAGGTAGTGTAAGGACTGTCTTCCCTTACCCATTCCAAAACATAATTGAGCTAAATGTCCTGTCTTGTCCTCTCCAGTATACAAAACGATGTGTAATAACTGATCTCTGTTGTCCTCAGTTCATTCCAGTTTGTACTGTCCTCTTCTCAACACATAATGATGCGACTTACAAGAGCTGCTATCCTCCCTTGCCCTCTACAGTACACAAGATGTGCAAGGGCTACGCTCTTTCCCATACCAGATATTGTATTTGAGCTGCCATTTCCTACCTACTTGTACCCTGGTATTATCAGGTCTGTCCTTTCTCAGGATTGATGCCAAGGGTCTAAAGTGTTGATCAATATGTGGAACCAAATGTCAAACTTATCCATGTTTGGATGCTGGAGGAGGGCCGACTATCATCTACTGGTGATGTCTCTGATGTCGTTATGAGGTGTTGATACCCATTCGCCTATGCTGCAAACTTGTGAGTCACAAACTAAAATTTTATTTCAACATATAGAATACAACATCCAGAATATAAAGGTGTGTGTGTGTGTGTGTGGGGGGGGGGGGGGGGGGGGGGGGGGGTAATTTCAGTATTTAGACATGCATAACAGAAAGCAAAAACTGTGCAAATATCATTTTTCTTCATATTCGGCTAGGATTTCTTTTGCAACTACATTTTACAAAGCAATATCACTGATGAAAGGATTTGTTACTTAAAATTTGTCGGACATTAAAAACACATCTCTCAATCAAAATTAATAAAAAAAAAATCAAACAAAAAAATATTAAACAATTTCCATTAATTGTGTTTAGACTGTGCTTGGTTTCAAATATATTCTCAAATAACCAAGTGCTCGTATAGAAATGATTTCGATAAATGAACATTGGAAGCTAACATATCTTTTCATTTTATTTTCTGATATACCTTTCTGAAATATAATCACTAATGGACAATTTAAAACAGACAGAAGACTAATATAATTTCATACAAGAACACATGAAAACCTTTAACAATAATCTTATTTAAAGAGTACATTGCAACAACATAATCAGTTTTGAGGAATATGGTTGGTTATAAAGCAATTTGTTCAGAAAATTATACTGGGTTGGTTAACCACTTCTCTTGTAGAAGTATCATCAGCTGGAAAAAGTAATTGTATTTCAAAGATTTTTGCTGATATTATTCTCGTTTCGCTAGCTAGTATTTCTTTTTTTTAACATTAACAAGATTGCTTTCCTTCTCCTAGGGAGTTTTGTTGTTGTAAAGATTTGATTGGGTCGGTATTTTTTAACATTGTATTAGTACAATATGATAACTATTCAATATATTTTTCCAAAAGAAACAGAAAAAGAGATAAAGAAGATGATGAATGAAAGGGTAAGAACTGACCTTATTTCAATTATATTTCCAAAAGTTTTTATTAAACAGAAAAATAATTATATTTTTGTTTAATTAATGTACCCCTGGTAATACTAAGCCACAATCCACTGCTTGGTTAGACAGACCTTCTCTCTAGCTCGATCAGTTGAACGCAACACTAGTAATCCAGAGGTCCTGGACCAGATTCTTCCCTTAGCAGAGGCAGTGATATAAATTTAATTAATCATGCGCTCTGTCAAAAAATGTGATGATAATCATCATACTTAGTAGACATGACAGCCTTCCTCAATCAATATACATCTTGGATTCATTAACCTTTCCATTTATAACACCTCACCTATTCAGAACATGTACAGGTACAAATGTAGTACAAAGCTGAGAAATGAAATACAACTGCACCTATTATCACTCTATAGCTATAAGCACTTGTAATGATCTTTAAAGACTTTTAACCTTGAAAGTACATCTCTAACCTTGAAAGGGGATCAAATTATTCAAGAATAAACTTGAAAGCATTTCATTCAATCAACTCGGTATTGAAATAACAATACTCAAGATATAACAGCTCTGAACAAGAAGTTACAAACCTGAAATTAACGATATTGACAACAAATGCATGTTTTGTATACTGCAAATATGCATAAGTTTATAGCTCATTGAAGTTAAAAAAAATAAAACTGGACCATTCAGAAGACGTAAATTAATTCCTTTCTTTTAAACATAACTAAAAAATGAAATATATTTGAGACTTTTTCAATTAAGAGAAAAAGGAGGAAGAAAAATAGAAAAAAAAATCATGAATATTTACTTGGTAAGAGTACAAATAGTATATATAGCTAGGATTTACATTTCTACAGCGGACATATACCACACATGGAGAAAGATCAATGCCTTATCGAGTGTAAGAATTAACAGGTCGTACAGGGACTGACATATGAGCTGTGTCAGTCAATCAGGGCCAGACTCCTCTCTACCAAACAGATGGTAGGTCTAGGGCATCCATCTCCATTACCAGGCAAACCTAATCTAATTTGTTTGTAAATCAGTGTTGCCCAGGCCAATGCAATGGAATCTATGTTGCCCCTTTTAATAGGTAGTATATTGTATACAAGGTAATATTTATATACTGTGGAAAAAAATGTTTTCTTTCTTGGTTCCAATTTTTTTGGAAGTTAATGAAGTGTTTGAGAAAAAAAGGATAATTTTTTTTTAGCAAATTTGGAAACAGGTCATCATTTTCTCCTATATCATCAAAGAAGTGACTAGATTTACCTTTTACCTTTTAAAATATCAAAAATTATCTTAAGACCCAAATACATTCTCCAGACCACTGTGATCCAATGCTATATAAACACCTTTAATAGCATTCACATAATTTACCCTATCATTTTTTATAGAATTCATTCTGATCAAACAGAGTTACCTTCCTTCGTTTCATTCAGTATGGTAGAGTTTGTTTATTTGTTCCTTTGCTGGGTTTATCTTCCCATGAGCAGCCAGGGTCATTTTGAGGCGGGGTCTCCTTGTAGTAGTTGGTGACTGCCTCAACGAACAACATACAGGAGGCTCGTCGTATATCATCTTGAGCACTGAGACTTGCCCATTTCTCAGCTTCCAGAGAAACACAAACTGACATGAGCAGGGAACTTCGACCCACACACCCTTATCAGCTTCACCTGAGGTTACTTGGCCTGCGCTCTAACAGACCGAGCTATCACTACCTCAAAATTGTCAAAACGATCGAGGGAGACCCTTACAAAGGACAACTAGAATCAGACCTGGTGTTCAGGAAGGGTAAGTATCTTCTGTGTAATCAATGATGCACGCCATACAAATCTCAGTTTAAATTAAATCCTTCTAAGGTTATTTTTGTAGAAATTTTCCATCAATCCTAAGACCTAAAGGCAAAATTTCAATCATCAGTCCTTTGAAATAGGAAACACACCATTTTGTCATTACACTCACTCCTTAATACAAAAAGGCAAAAGTATATTCAATACAAAAGGTATGATATTGTCCCAAAATCTTTGACATAAACAAAGACATTGATCTGATATTGTAATCATACCTAATCAGCACCATGATATGAATTAAAGATAACAGATATTGTACTCTTCCTTCAACTGGATAAAAAAAAGATAAAAAACCGATATATTTTAATTGATATGAATCTAAGGTAAAACATTGTCCTCTGCCTTCAACTGGATCACAAAATCTGTCTATCAGAACCTAAACGTCAAAAAACAAATGCCAGCAATATTTCAATACGAGTTAAAGACACTAACTTATATGCAGTGTAAATGTGGTTCCCCTGCCTAAAACTGTTGGATACAAAATCACAAAATTGTGACCATCAGATGCTCAAAATGTCAAAACCCCCCAAAAAATTCTTGCCATACTCTCAACACTTTGATATGAATTAAAGACTTAATATCACATAAAAAAGATAATATTTTGCATCTATTAGCCTTATTGAAAAAGAAGATAAAGGAAGAAAACAAAACTCCATCAGCCCTTCATTGTAGCTTTTCCAAACCCTATAAAGTACTGTCTCCATCCATGTATCTTGATACACCAATCCAATAGAGCTGCCTCCCATCATCAGCAGCCCTGCCAATATACATCTTATCCTCTATACTCCATCCATTAGCTGGTCCAGACGACCATCAGTTTCATGTTAACTGATAGTTGCCGTTTTCTGTCCAGAAAGCCCTCTATTTTCCCCATTTAAGTGATGGGGGTTGTGTAGTGGTCATTGATTAGTTAACTCCTGGATAGACTCCTGTAAATCTTGTGGATTTTCTGTGGTGCCACATTCCGTGCAGTATAGATTCTACTCCGTAGACTGATGTCAAGTCACTTCAGCCACTGTTTAATTCAGTCAATACACAACTTATCTGCTGTGTCTTTTTTCTACAATATCATGATCAGCTTGTAACTGGTTGTCACAGCAGCTTTGTAATGTTGCTAAATTAACAAAGAAAACATGAAGAAATCATTTTTTCTTTACTTAAATCACTGCAAAACAAGAAATATCTTTAAAAAAGATAAACGGCATAGTTTTAATGCTGGTAGTTATAATGTAAAACTGCTGTTTCAGCACGGATAACAAAATTATATCAGTTTGAATCATTTTTGGTGATAACAAGACTGCATTTGAATCAGGAATATAATTTTATTGATGTGTCATTTGAAAAGATACACTCACTAATTCAGCTTGTATTCAATCTTATTTATTTATTTATTTATCTAAAGGGTTTTACGTCCACTATTACAGCCTTGCGGCCTTTCAGCTGATGAGAACAGATAGGAAATTGAGTAGAGTGGGTACAGTATGGAGTAAAAGGAAAGAGCATTCAATCTTAACTTTGTTTCGTTTTTAACTGCATATCTGCATTTTGCATCAAACGCTACATTGACCGATCACATACTTCATCTTGACCAGTAACGCCACCTGTCACGTCATATCCGGGGCCAAAAGAAAATTATACGGCAATGCTGAAAAAGTGATTAAAACGGCTAACATGATATTCTGTAAACAGACTGATTTTAGTGTGCTATAATTTCAGCACGTTACCATTAACACAGAATTATTTGCTATGATGAATTGGCACATCAATATTATTTGCTATATAAAAGATCCCAGAGGGATCTTGGTGCCCACGGTTGAATGAACTTTATTTGTTATATGTAAGATTAATAGAATCTTTCACCCCTTTTGGGGTGAGATAGGGGGATCTCAACCCGAGGAGGGAGATTGTTAAATTCCCAAACACAAGGCTTGCCGAGTGTTTGGGAACTTAACAATATCCCTCCAAGGGAGAACAAGAGCACGTTCAAAGAGCATGTGTAGCTTGTCTTTTCTCTAGGGTGAGATAAGAAAATCTCACCCTGGTAAAACTGCGGATATCCCTGTCCAGGGTGAGAGAATGCAAGATCTTTTCTCCATTTTTCCTTTCCCGTTCTAATGATCTAATAACAACAGGAGCCTACATATGAAATCTTAGAGGAGTCTAAGAAGAACCTTCTGTGAACAAGAAATAGCAACAACAAACTTCAACTGTCAAAATTAAAGGCCACTTGTTGCCATTTTGTTTTCAAATAAAACTCAAAATTATTTGGGCACAACTAGAGACCAAGGAGAACAGAGACATCAAGTTTGAGAAATATCCTTCCTGTGATTCTGAAAAAAATCTTCAACTGTCAAAATCCAAAATGGCTACCTGTTGGCCATTCTGTTTCCCAATCAGTCTCTAAATTCAATATACACAACAAGACACCAAGGTGGACCAACACACAAAATTTAAGAAAGATCCATGAAGAACTTTCCTAGAAAAAGTGATAACAATTAACTTCAACCCTTAAAACTCAAAATGGGTGTCTGTCGGCCATCTTGTAATCTCTTAGTCTCCTAATCCAAAATACACAACTTTAGATACCAAGGTCGACCACCATACAAAATTTAAGAAAGATCTGTAAATAACTTTCTGAGAAATACTTCAACCCATTAATCCAAAATGACTGCCTGTCAGTGATTTTGTTTTATGATCTGAATTAAAATTGAATATGCACAACTATGGACCATGGGAAACCTCCATATAAAGATTTGAGAACAATCCATAAAGTATTTTGAAAAATACCAGTAACAAATGCACAATGGAGATCAAGTGGAAACTACATATGAAATTTGAGGTTTTTCTTGTAAAACCAATTTTCATGATGTAATACTTACCATAACTTTATTATGCATTAGTCCACCAGTACCCCATATATTTGTATAAGAAAATACAAGGTAGAAATCCCACACACACACCCCTTGGGAGGCCCCACTAATCCTAGGATGTGCACACATACCCAGGGTACTTCCTCTTCATTATCCCAACATGGAACTGATGAAGCGTAGGATAAAGTGAGTCAAGGGGAGGAATGTAAAAGGGTGGGACTCACTAAAGTTATGGTAAGTATTACATCATGAAAATTGGTTTTACAAGAAAAACCTCAATTTCATTTCAGTAATACATTACCATAACTTTATTATGCGAATTCGTCTTACCGTAGAGGAGACTCCGAATCCCAGCGCCATCAGCCGAACAATAACATCACTCCAGGGCCAACAAAAGGGGAAACCAAAAAGCAAACCCAGATGTTTGAAACTGCCCGTGGATAAACAACGTGGGACATGAAAACGCAAAAAACCTACTGACTAGAGGAAGGGGGAGCTGCAATCTGCTGTGCAACTACCACCGGACCAAGAGAGAATAGGTCATCAGAAACTGATGCCATAGATCTCAAATAAAAGTCAGTGAAAGTGGTCTGGCCACGCCAAAAGGCAGCAGACATAATTTCCTGAAAAGAAGAGCCAGAAAGAAGTGCCCAAGACGAAGCAAGGGCCCGAACTTCATGAGCTCTAACTTGAACACCATCAAGTGTCCCTTCATCTGAAGCTTCGTAAGCTAGACGAATTACTTCGCAAATCCATCTGGAGATAGACTGCGAAGAAATGTTCTTCTGACCCTGCTTAATAGGCAAGAACAAACGAGTTCGAGAGCCCCGCCCCCCCCTGGTTTTATCAAGATAAAACCTCAAGGACCGACAAGGACAAAGCAAAATGTCCCCATTAGCAGAGCTGACTACAGAATTCAAAGAAGGGATCTTGATGGGTTCAGGAGAAAATCCAGGAACCTGATTCTTGGCTAAAAAACCAGGATCAGTGCACAAAGACACGACAGAAAAATTCCGAGACCATCGAAGACAGGAAGGAAGACAAGAAAGAGCATGTACTTCACTACGTCTACGACCTGAGGCAAGGGCAACAAGAAAAACAGTCTTAAAAGTGATGAATTTCATGGAAGCACTGCCTAGCGGCTCATAAGGAGCCTTAGTCAAGGAATCCAGGACGAAAGACAGATCCCACTGTGGGGCTAACTGCCTGACTCTGGGCCGGTCAAGGCTAAAGCCTCTGATCATGGCAGACAAAGAGGGAGAAGAGCCCACTTCTGGTCTGCCCAGAACAGAAAAAACACTAGCCAAAGCCGAACGGTAACCAGCAACGGTACCGGGGGCAAGGCTTTTGTCTCTGAACAGAGAAAGCAGAAAATCTGCTATCAACTGAATAGAGGCCTTGACTGGAGCAACCTGCCGTCCACCACACCAATCACAGAAGATTCGCCATCTGGACTGGTAGATGGCAGATGAGGAAGATCGAAGAGATCGTGCGATGCGATCCGACACCTCTGAAGAAAAGCCTGCCTGAGAGAGGCCTTCTTTGATAGCCTCCACGCGTGAAGGTGGAGGATCCCTGGGTGTGGATGCATTGACCTTGACCGAGGCTGCCGGAGAAGGTCCCAACTGGGAGGTAACTGTAGAGGTTGATCTACCAGAAGGGACAGCAACTGTGGAAACCAAGGCTGCCTCGGCCATAACGGTGCTATCAGAAGCAGTGAACATGGATGTTCCATGAACTTCTGAAGCACCCTGCCCACCAAATTGAAGGGAGGAAACGCATAGGCGCTCATCCCGTTCCAATCGAGAGAGAGGGCATCTACTGCCCAAGCCATAGGATCCGGAATCGGGGAGACGAAGGTCGGAATTTGAAAGTTTAGGGAGGTAGCAAACAGATCTATGTGAGGTCTGTCCCACACCTGACAGATTGCCCTGAACACAGCAGGCTTCAGTTGCCACTCCGTCAGAACTGGCTGACGACGCCTGGAGAGGGTATCGGCCAAGACATTCAGTCTGCCTGGAAGATGTTTGACTTGGATGGTCAAATTCATCTCCTGACACAAAAGAAGGACTCGGATAGCGAGAGCGCACAGTACATGAGACCTGGTGCCTCCCTGCCTCTCCAGATAGGCCACAACTGTCGAATTGTCCGTCGCAAGACAGATCACCTGAGACTGCAGAACCTGCCGAAGAGACTGCAGTGCCAACAAAACCGCCCTCATCTCCAGCACATTTATGTGCTCCGAAAGCTGATTGCCGGTCCAAACACCTGAACGGGATCGACCGTTCAGATATGCACCCCAGCCCGACATGGACGCATCCGTGTACAGGGTCATGGTAGGGCTTGGCTTGTGCAGAGGTACCCCTTGAAGGACATTGTCCCGAAGTGTCCACCAGGCTGCAAAGTCCTTTACTGACTGGGTTAAGGGAAGCATAGCCTCCCAGTCCCTTGAAGCCGGGACCCAGTTGGAAAGAAGGAACATCTGCAGGGGCCGGATGTGAAGCCGTCCCAGAGGGACCACATCTGCCAGGGAGTTGATGAACCCCAGAAATCTGAGGAACCAACGAACCTGAACCCGAGGCATGTTCATGAAGGAAAGAGCCAAATCTCGAGCCTTCAGAAACTTGTCCTCTGGTGGCAAAACAATACCCTGGACCGTATTGAAACGGTTGCCCAGGAAGACAAAATCCTGGGAAGGAACCACCTCTGACTTCTCTCTGGAAGGAATGAAACCGACCTTGAGGAAGAGTTTCAGAACCGATCGAGTATCCTCCACTAACGAGTCCCGAACCATGTGTAACATGAGGGAATCGTCGAAGTAGATATGGATATCTATGCTTCTGGAGTGAAGGTAACTCACCAGGACTTGCAACAGCTTGGTGAAAACCAGGGGAGCAGTGGTGAGCCCAAAAGGCATGGCCCGGAACTGAAATACCTTGCCCTCGCAAGTGAAACGAAGGTATTTCCGTGCCGACTTCTTGATAGGAATATGGAAGTACGCGTCCTTCAGATCTACTGAAGTTGCCCACATTCCATCCCCAACGGCGGCAATAATGCCCCTGGGGGTCTCCATCTTGAAGTGAGGAGAATCCACGTGCTTGTTGAAAGCACTGAGATCGATAATCGGACGCCAAGCACCCGACTTCTTGCGAACCAGGAACATCCTGGAGTAGAAGCCGGGTGTGCAGTCCGTCGAAGAAATCTCCTCGACCGCACCCTTGAGAAGCATGGTCCTTACTTCCTCCCTCAGGGCAAGAGCCTTTTCTGGATCTCCTGGCGGAGAAAAGAAAATTGGCTCTGCTGACAGAGGGGGTTCCAACAAGAGTGGAATCCCCAAACCCTCTGACACCACCGACAAGGCCCAGCTGTCCTGGGTGATCTCCTTCCACTGAGGAAGAAAGGAAGTTAGACGACCGCCTACCGGTAAATCTGGTAAGGGAACGTCTAACCCCTTCCAAGGATCGGAAACGAATGCAGCTGGACCCGAACCGAGACTGGAAGCGACAGCTGGAGGGTGGACGGAGGGACAGTCAGGAACCCTGCTTGCCCTTTGAAGGAGGTTTCTTGCCACCCTTACCCTTCTTGCCCTTGGCCTTGAAGAGAGGCTTAGACTTAGTCCCAGAGGCACGACGCTTAGGATTAGGTCTAGCCTTCTTCACAGCAGACCCAGCACCCTGCGAGGAACTAGGAGTCTGACTAGGCTTGGCAAAAAGAACGCCTGAAGCCACAGAATCCTCCTTCAGATCCTTCTGAACGGAAGGCAAAGTGCCCCCAAACAAAGAAGAACCTGTGAAGGGGGCCGTCAAGAGGCGAGAGCGGTAAGGTTCGCTCACTTCAATGCCCTTCAGGACAGAGAAGCGTCGGGCGAGAACTACATTACAGAGGAGGGAGCACTGCAGAGCAGCTACCGTCCTCAATGCAGCATTCAGGGCAGATGTAAGTCTGTCCTGCATGTCCTGTCTTTCCTCCTCGGATAAACGATCCTCAGGCAGATCGGATATCCTATAGAGGGAAACCGTGAAAAAGTCCACATAAGACAGGACATGGAGAGAAAGTCTTAGCATTCTCTCCACCTTGTGGTGTTCCTTAGGCTGGAAGACCACCTGGTCGACTTGCTTCCCTGGCCAAGAAGCAAAGTCCCTCGATTCCAGCTTGGCTGGATGAGGGGAAAGCTTCCCATCATGGATAGCATAATCTGACGGTTTAACCTCAGACAAATCTGCCAATCCAATCTGAAGACCGGGAAAACCAGGGAAACGGGTAGAAGAAGAATTCTTCTCAACGACCCTACCCTGGGCAGCGGCCAAAGCAGAGGACACAATAGTGCCCTCGGGCAGGGTCCCGTGGCTCCTAGGAGCCGGCTTAGGAGGAACCACCGAGCTAAGCAAGGTAGTAGCCTCAGGGACCGATGACATAGAAGGAGGTGGGCAATCCTTCTCGCCGAGAATGCAAGCAACGTCAGCACGGAGCTGACGCATGCCGGCAACAAGATGGGAGGCTTCAGCCACAACATCCTCGGCCTGATCTGATTCCCTAGACTCATCATCAGAAGACTGACCATCAGAAGATGGAGCAACCGATTGTGAGTTGTCCAAATCGGAACAACCAGGGGACAGATGCAGAATGTCATGCTCTGCCTGACCCGATCCCTCGCAATCCATGGTCTCCGGAGAGTCCAAAACCTCAGTCTGGACTGTTAAAGGAGATAAGGAATTAACCAAAGGGGCTATCTGGAGCCGTGGCTCAGACATAGCCTCTGAATGGGAACGCTTCTGTGAACGTTTACCCACCTTGGCCTTGGGACGTGACACAACAATAGATTTAGTCCGAGTCACACCCTTTCCTAGAGACTGCATAGCAGCAGGGACCGTCTGAGAAGCGGAAGCACCAGAAGACCGGTGTCGTCTACTGGAACCAGCCTTAAAGGCTCCCGAACTAGAGGATTGTTGTGGAGGGGGAACCAACAAACCACTAAAACGCTGCTGCGAGGGAGGGACCAAACCCCAAGGATTCCACTGAGGAAAAACATATGGGTTGAAACCAAACCCCGGAGGGCAGGCTGGAGGTCCCATGGGTTGGGAGTGACCCCAGGAATGGTCAAATTGACCTGCCTGAGACTGGGGCTGGAACCCCTGCCCAAAGGACAAAGAGGAACCGCCACTCCCTCCAGCTGCAAACCCAGACATGTACGGACCCTGTCCGCAACTGCTAGGATTCTGGAATTCCAAACCACTCGCAGGCTGATTTGGATGGCCCGGGAACGCCTGCGAACCCGCAGAGTTAAACCCAAAGCCTGGGGAGGGCGCCGGGTGGACACCACCCGACTGACCGACTGACCCGTAGCCCGACGAATACGCCGGGTTCCCAATCACCGATACACCTGGAGCAGACACAGTGTGACTAGGACCAGGCAAAGAATAATTGGGGGGGAAAGAAGGCTGAGGACCTGCATGGACATCAGGTTGCCTTGCAACACTGACCAAAGGAGCTAACTGCAAACCCGAGGGATTGCGAGAGAGAACCTCTGGGCCTGGTCGTGCCAAACCAGGATCCTGACAAGGACCTACCCCGATTCCAGAAGCAACCGGAACACCTGAGCCACCGGAAAAACCAGCGACTGGTGACTGGGACATCACTCTACCCGAAGGCAAGCTCTGAAAAGGCTTACGAGGAGTCCCAGTCAATTCAGCTGAAGGGCGTGCCAACCCCATGCTAGGCTGACCCTCCCAAGAACCAGACTGAGGCTGGGAGGAAGGAGCCACCTGAGACTCACCTACTAAACCTGAAGACACAGGACAGGAGGGGACAGAAATAAGGTCCCTCGAAGGTACCTCCTTGGAGGGTTCCGAGGAAACCTTACGTTTACCCTTACCCCTAACCTTCTCAGAAACCCTGGGTTTCCTAGGAGGGTTAGAGGGTTTGGGTAACTCATCAAGAGGAGCCAGCAAACAAACATCACATGGCGCATCTTCATTACAGGACCGGCACTGTTGACAAGACTCATGAGGGTCCATATCACTGAAGAAGTGAGTGCACCCATGAGCAGAGCCACGCCGGAGACCAGAATGGGACATATTATATCTAAATAAGACCCAAACACAACAAAACTGACAACAATTTATTTATAAAATAAAATTTAATACACTGCTGTAAATTCAAATAATTACAATGTAAACACACTGTAAGAATGAAGGAAACAGTTGTGCTGCAATACAATAACAAAAAAAGACCTGTGAGTGGTATACCACACAGTGAAAATCACAGGTGAGTTTTATATAGGTCACCACCACGTGTAGATACACGGCAGTAACAAACAAGCCAAAACTATAGGCACAGTAACAAATTTGGTATGGGGCTTTGTATAAGAGGTCAAATTCACAAAAGGATACCAATTGACCCTGAAAAACTTATCTGTATCAGTTATCCGGCTCATATAGCAGGAGAGAGTTGAGACAGGTCTTCCAAAATGGTGGCCATAAAAAGAAGAGGAAGTACCCTGGGTATGTGTGCACATCCTAGGATTAGTGGGGCCTCCCAAGGGGTGTGTGTGTGGGATTTCTACCTTGTATTTTCTTATACAAATATATGGGGTACTGGTGGACTAATGCATAATAAAGTTATGGTAATGTATTACTGAAATGAAATTTAAGATTTAAGATCCATTACATAGTTCCTAAGAAATAGAGGCAACGAACTTCGACATGTTTTTCCAATTAGTATTTGCTTATTAATAATGTAATCTTGTTCATTAAATGTTCTATCAGATTGTCCATTTATGTGACTGTGTCATTGATACAAAGCAACTGACCAATAAAAAGATTTTCTCTGCATTTTACATATCTATGTTACTGATAATATCTGTGTAACTGTTTTGATGAAACAAGAAGCCCAAAGGCCTACATTGCTCACCTGGATATATCAGTAGTCATGGCAAAATACTCTCATATCAGTTATATTACAAATATTTTCTTACTTTTTAAGCTGCCTCTCCCAACAACGGTTCAAACTAAATTTGGACCAAATCTTGTCATTCTTAAAGAAGGCCAGAGAAGAAGTTGTTTATAGCAGTATAACCAAATTGCTCCCTTTTGACCCCGCTCCTCAGCCCCATAGGTGATCAGCCCCATAGGTGATCAGCCCCATAGGTGATCAGCTCCACCATTGGTAACTTTTTGAATTCCCACCACCTAGGGATGCTACCAGTCAAATATGAGTGATAACCATTGCTTATTTACAGAGAAGAAGCAATATAGCCAAATTTCTCCATTTTGGCCATACCTCTCAGCCCCCTATGGGGTCATCTCCATCATTTGTAGTTTTGATTCTCCACCACTTTCAAATTATTTCATTAATTTGGTGAAAATCTAATCAGTAATGAAGAAGTTATTTTCGTTAAATTCTTGACGGATGGAGGGCCTGCCTGTCGGAAAACAAGACAGATGCCACAGTATGCATAAGCTATCTTTGGTCCTTTAATCAGAGCTAACAAGAGGCCCATGGGCTTAAAGATCACCTGAGTTTTGATATATTTTAGCAAATTTGACCCCGGGGATCTTGAATGAAGGTTAAGGTCATTCATTAAAAAAAACATTATAGTCTTTACCAATGAATGCTATAAACCCAATTTCAAGTCTCTGGGCCTCTTGGTTATCAAGAAGAAGTTGTTAAAAGATTTTAGCATATTTGACCTCTGTGACCTTGAATGAAGGTCAAAGTCATCAATTTGAACAAACTTAAGTTCTTTATCCCAGCATGCTACAGGCCTAATATTGGGTCTCTGGGCCTTTTGGTTATCAAGAAGAAATCATTTCACAATAGGTCAACTTTATCTCGGGTGACCTGAAAACAAGTTAATTCCATATCCATTAAAAGTTTCCAAAGTCAGGGGTTAAAAAAAACTTAAATACTTAAAAATTCACCAAAAAACAAGTCCACTTCAAACAAATTTTTCAAGACTATAATGTCAAATTCTGGGAGAATCATTTCCATATCAACCAAAATTTTACCAATATATATGTTAGCTATATTCATTATGTTTGCTGTGACGCACTTCAATAAAATTTTGATGTTATTTTATGTACAATTCTATAAACACAGTTAAAAACATATAGCTGTATAATAATCTAGTTTGCCACACTATCACAACGTAGTGAGTTTCCTGAAAATGAAAAGTTCAATAAAGTATTTATATTTCAATAACCAAAACCATTTATCAATGTTAGCCTGTGAAGACATAATTTTAACATTTTACAGGAGAAATATCACCAACATTGAAATGAATAATAAATCTGAGTTAGTTTCCTTCCTACTGCATATCATAAAATCTGATGTTTGACAGCTTCAATAAATTTTGTCAGAATTTAAACTATGTGAATAGATAACTGTAGTTCTGTCTTAATTAGGAGGAGTTTTATGAACACTGTTGATGGGTATAACATAAGAAATTGACATGGCACATTATGGTAACTGCACATGATATCAAATTTATAGGAAGAAAATTAACAAGTACTTATTGTAATGGTAAACCATTACAGATGTCCCCCAAACGCCCCTGCAGTAGTACACTTATGTTTGGCATCCCTCAATATCCCTATATACCAAATTTAATTGAAATTGAACAACATCTAAATTTCGACCAATCAGAACCCTCCGTATGGTTGCTATGGCAACGAAACCCATTCAGTTGATTTTGAAGTCCCCTAATACCCCTACATACCAAATTTCATCAAAATCGGACAATATCTTGATTTAGACCAACCAGAGGTCAGGAAATGGCGGCCATTTTGTTAAAAAGTGGAAGTGAGGTTACAAGTCTAGAGTGACCAGTGTCCCATGATGTACCTACGTACCAAATTTCATCAAAATCAGACAATATGTAAATTTAGACCAATCAGAGGCCAGGAATGGCGGCCATTTTGTTAAAATGTGGAAGTGAGGTTAGGGGAGTGACTGGTGTCCCATGATGTACCTACATACCAAATTTCATTAAAATCGGACAATATCTAAATTTCGACCAATCGGTGGCCAAGAAATGGCGTCCATTTTGTTAAAATGTGGAAGTGAGGCTACGGGAGTGACTGGTGTCCCATGATGTACCTACATACCAAATTTCATTAAAATCGGACAATATCTAAATTTCGACCAATCAGAGGCCACTATTTTGTTTCCATGGCAACTGAGCAACTGACCTTTTTGAAAAAGGTTACCATGTTGTTCACAATCGCTCATAACCCCTATGTACCAATTTTCAGCTTAATCCTACAACATCTAAATTAATTTCTGTCCCTGGGGGGCCAGACCAACCGTTTATACAAAATTGGTTTCCCTTCACCCAAGGATGTTTCAGACCAAATATGGATCAAATCCCTTTATTCCTTCAGAAGAAGAAGGATTTCAAAGAATTTGCTATATTTCCCCTATTGGGCCCCGCCCCTCAGGCCCCTGGGAAGCCAGACCCACCGTTTATACAAAATTGTGAATTGGTTCCCCTTCACCCAAGGATGCTTCAGACCAAATATGGATCAAATCCTTTTATTACTGCAGAAGAAGGATTTTAAAGAATATGCTATATTCCTCTATTGGGCCCTACCCCCAGGCCCCTGGGGGGCCAGACCCACCGTTTATACAAAATTGGTTCCCCTTCACCCAAGGATGCTTCAGACCAAATATGAATCAAATCCCTTCATTTCTACAGAAGAAGAATTTGCTATATTTCCCGTATTGGGCCCTGCCCCTAAGGCCCCTGGGGGGCCAGACCCACCGTTTATACAAAATTGGTTCACATGTTGTTGTTTACATACGTTTGGATTTGGTTCACACTACGATTGGAAAACAGGGTAAGAGAAAAATAATCATTCACCCCTTTTTGGGATGAGATAGAGGGATCTCAACCCTCGGAATTTAACAATCTCTCCCCTCAGGTTGAGATCCCCCTATCTCACCCCAAAAGGGGTGAAAGATTCTATTAATCTCACCCTAGGGAAAAGACAAGCTACATGTGTTCTTTTCACGTTCTCAACAATTGCATTTTGTAACGTCAACAATACCATGACGTCACGGCAACAGTACAATGACGTCACGTCAACAATTCAATCATGTCACGTCAACATTTTCTTGCATTGATGTAACGTCAATATGTATATATAGATACATAAGAGGGTTAACAGGGTAAGAGAAAAATAATCATTCACCTCCATGGAAGTTAGACAGGGGAATCTCAACCCTCGAGGTAAGATAATTAAGCTGACAAACACTCGGCAAGCCTCGTGTTTGGCAACTTTAGAATCTTCCCCTCGGGTTGAGATTCCCCTGTCTCACCCCAAAGGTGGTGAAAGATTCTATCAATCCCACATAGGTGTTCCACATGGGACAAATTATTTTACATATGCACAGGAGTGAGAAATACCAGGTAATTTTAGAGAGTTATGGCCTTCGTGATCTTCACTTTTAACTTTCAATGAGTTGAGAAAGGATCCAAAGTCATATGCAGGTTACTCAGAAACTTAGTAATTTATGCATTACATTTCATTCACATAAGCACAATAAAAAAACCTGACTAGGATCTTTCAGTCCTTAGATCTTGTGTCTTTCCAGAGATATGACAGAAAGGCCAGAGTCATTTTCCAAATGGCATTAGCCATGCGGGACAATTTGACCGACAATCCCTAAAGTGGAACATTGCAACATCAAGACAGAACAATATGTCTTTCTCACCTTCATTCACAGTGACAGAAACAGCAAGAAATTCCAAAGGAAATTATATAGAAATAGCAATTAGTTGAAACACCTTTGACATGAATTTAAAATTTGCGATTTTGATGATCTGAACTTTTACCTCTGCTGAGGATTTATGACCTTGTTTTAAAAGACCCAAGGTCATTTAACTTTTCTACAGCTCAAATGAAACAGATGTATAGCAAGTGTAAGATAAATGTGTATTAATGGTTTGAAATTATACATATATATTGGATATATCTGTATATATAGGAATAAAGAAATGTAAATTTCTCCATTACACTGAGTGTCACTATATCTCCAAAAGTACTACTCCTTCTTCCAACGTGCACCTGATCATGGCTCTAAGGTAGCTGTCTCTCTAGACAACACAGCCCAAACAAACCCATGTGTGGTATTCATTTCAGTGCTTTAACAAGAGCTGTTGTAGAACAGCATAGCTCGTCTCACAAAAGTCAATAAATAATCAAAATATATTAATTGGTATGGTTTTGCATATTGCATTAATGATATTTATATTGTATACTTGATCAAATTATTAGTTACGGAAGCAGATATAAATTGGTTACAAGTTAAAAACTGCACAGATTTCATTTAGTTGATGAGATTGATAAGTTTCATTGAAATCCCCCAGGTAGTTCAGGAGGAATAGGAGGTACATATTGTCACTGATATGACACTAATGGGACATAACTTTCAAAAAAGGGGTGAAAAACAGTTCATTTGATCATTCAAATTTGCACAATTTTTACAAATATTTGAAACAAAGAGGATGTACTTTTCATAAAAATCTGTCATTGTTACATTCAAGACATATTCATAACTAATAATTCATTCTACCCTCTTAAAATATATCCACAGCAGAACAATTACCAGACTTTCACAAATAAACACTTCTTTTCCAAAAAATCTATTTATATCCGTGATCATTATGTAAGTTACAAGTACATACCAGTCATGCCATACATAGAATAGACATGTCAATGCACATGCAGTTCTAAATAGAAGACAGGGGTCACATGTGTACATGTAGAGACAGTAGTTCTGCAATCCTGACATGTGTTCACGATGTTTCTCTGTACCAATCCAAGAGGAGATCCCATCGCTAATGACTGGGCAATTCTCCATGACTGAAATACAACAATATATATCAGTGTTCGTAATAAATCCACAAGCATTTCATAAAGACATAATGAACATGCATAAAATAGGCAATTATATAAATATTAAGTAAATATGCATTCAGATTTTAGATACTTCACATTTAGGAATATGTTGGATACCATTTCCTTTGCTTTGATAATAATATATCAGTTTAAGAGCTGACATACCCCTTCTAATTTTAACATGATATTCCTTAATGCTTACATATCCTGTTTCAAGTTCTGTGAGGAACAAAGTCTTAGTTACTATAAAAGGTCATTTGAATGACCATTGGAGATATAACTGACCTGTTCCTTAAGTAACATATGATAATATTTTTCTCAAAACTTGACCTGTAATCTGTGAAAATGTCTTTCCTTGACATTGTTCTTCTTCAACCTTGGGTAACCTATAACAATGCCTGACCTTGACCTTTCATGACCGTGCAAATTCCTTTTTCAGACTTTATGTAATCTATGAAAAATCTCTTTCTGACCCTGTGTAACTTGCAGGAATGCCTTCCCCTGATCTTGACCTTGTGTAACCTGTGAGAATGCCTTTCCCTGTAATGACACCTTTTCTTGATCTTGACCTTGTTTGCCTTTGCCTAGCCTTAACCTTGTTTCTGTAGGAATGCCTTTACCTGACCTTGACCTTGTGTATTCTGTAGGAATGCCTTTCCTTGATTGTGACCTTGTGTATCCTGCAGGAATGCCTTTCACTGACCTTGACCTTGTGTAACCTGTTGGAATGTCTTTCTCTGACCTTGACCCTGTGTAGCTTATGAAAATGCCTTTCCCTGACCTTGACCTACATTAATTTGTAATGACACCTTTCCTTCATCTTGACCTTTAGTTACTTATGAAAATGCCTTTCCCTGACCTTGACCTAGATTAATCTGTAATGACACCTTTCCTTCATCTTGACCTTTAGTTACTTATGAGAATGCCTTTCCCTGACCTTGACACTGTGTAACCTGTGAGGACATCTTTGCCAGACCTTGACCTTGTGTAACCTATTATTACACCTTTCCTTGATCTTGCGTAACCTGTAGGAATGCCTTAGCCTAACCTTAACCTTGTGCAACCTGTGGGAATGCCTTTCTCTTACCTTGACCTTGTGTAACTCATGAGAATGCCTTCCAGTGACCTTGACCTCGTGTAACAACTAAGAACACCTTGATCTTGAGTAACCTATATGAATGACTTTGCCTCTTGACCATGTGAAACCTGTGGGAATGCCTTTCCCTGACCTTGACCAAGTGAAACCTGTAGGAATGCCTTTGCCTTACCTCGACCTTTTGAACCTGTGGAAATGCCCTTCCCTGACCTTACCCTTGTGCAACCTGTGGGAAAGCCTTTCTCTGACATAGATATTGTGCAACCTTTGAGAAAGCCTTTCCTTGATCTTTAATGACCGTGTTTATTCTGTTGTAATGTCCTTGACCTTGACCTTGTGCAACCAGTGGGAATGCCTTTCTCTTACCTTGACCTTGTTTAACTAATGAGAATGACTTTCCCTGATGTTGACCTTGTGCAACCTGAGGGAATGACTTTCCCTGACCTTGACCTTGTGTAACTTGTAAGAACATCTTTCCATGAATTTGATCTTGTGTAACTTGTAGGAATGACTTTGCCTAACCTTGACCTTCTGCAACCTGTTGAAATGCCTTTCCCTGTCCTTGACCATGTGCAACCTATGGGAATGCCTTTCCCTGATCTAAATCTTGTGTAATATGTTGGAATGCTTTTCTCTGACCTTGACCTTATACAACCTGTTGGCATGACTTTGCCTGACCTTGACCTTGTGTAACCTGTAAGAATGCCGGTCCGTGATTTTGACATTGTTTAACCTGTAAGAATGCCTTTCTCTGAGCTTTATCTTGTGCAACCTGAGAGAATGCCTTTCCTTGACCTTGTGCAACCTGAGAGAATGCCTTTCCTTGACCTTGTCCAACCTGAGAGAATGCCTATCCCCTACCTTATGCTTGACCTTTTGCAAGTTTTTTCTACTGTAATTAAGAATTATTTATGATCAGTAAAATAATGGTCCTCTGTTTTTTTAAGTTTCTTGTCAAATTATCATCAAAGTGAAAATACAATGTAGTAATAGTGACAATATCTATAGCCTTATGTTATATACTTTACCAGTAGCTTAGAATTTTCATAGACTGGATGTGAGGTATGGAGATAGTTATTAAGGAAGTGAGTATTCTTAATTCATCTGATGTAGGTTATTGAGGAAATAGGTATTTGTAAAACATGATAATTCAGTAATGGGAATGATTATTAGATAAATAAACAGCTTGTTACAACAACATCTAGGTCATTATAGAATTCACAAGAAAACATCAATAATCACAGACGCCTGCCAATCAGTCCGTAAAGAAAGCATTATTATTTAGTTGCTATGGTAATTTTTGAGACACACAAAGTCGTCTTTTGGCCGCAAAACAAGGAAATGATTGGTGAGAGGGAGAATCTGTCAATGTAATTATCAGAGTCCAGTACCTGTTTCAGGTCTGGTAGGCTTACTCTTCACATAAAAAACTCCAAAAATTCTCTAAAATATATTTAAAGTACATTGTATGCAATGTTATTCTGATTAAGTAAACATTTAAACCATAAAGAATTTAATAAAAACTTTTTAAGATAATGATACATTTGTTTCTACTTTGCAATGTGTCTCAGGGCCATCTAACAAGGCTTTGAGACACAAAGAAAAATCAGCCAACCTGAAGGACGCCTGTTTCTTTATTTGTATAGAAGTATATACAGTGGTATATACATATTACACAGATACAAAACGATGTGGTCATGCAAATGGAATCACAAGGCAAAGAAATACAATGTTTCCAGATATGTATCTTTATATGTCACCCTTTTCTGTCTAACCAAAACAGGTCTTTTAAGGTCATGACAATTTGCATGTTTTAATCAAAATCAATATCTTAGTACGAGGCCCAGATACAAGGATATTACGGCAATGACTGCAAAATATCCTAAGCATCAATATGCAATTAAATGCAGAAACATTTTCAAATTTGCACCAATTTTGCATAATTTCTTGTACAATTAATTACCACTCAGTACCATGGAGGATAATGTCCTTCCTTTAGGATAATAATATTTGATTTTGTGTTAATTCAAAAGATTATTCAAAGCTTTCGTTAGAAATCATTGAATTTTCAGTGTTACCCAGCCTTGAGCCCAGTATGATATCTAAATCATGATTTTTTCAGATCAAACTTGTCCATTTATCTAGAAAAAGTTTTTTTATCACATCTGTAATATTATAGGAAAATAATTTCATTAGGTCAAATCTGGAACGTAGCCCAAAATGCATGAACAGATCAGACATATCAACAAGAGGCCCATGGGCCTTTAAATGATCACCTGAGTTTTGAAATACTTGAGTTAGTTTAATTGACCCTGCATGCCCATCAGCCCAGGGCCAACATGTACATACTATCAAGTTGTCATCCATTGCTAAAATGTTTGCAATGTTAGAATGACTTCCAATAGAAATCAAACAAATGATACTCAATATTGTAATTTCCTATATAAACTATAGTAAAGTTTACCCCCTCCTCAGTGGCAAATGTGAGACCCAAGGGTCATGAAATTCAAAATTTTGTTTAAGGACCTTAAGACCTTTCTATCTGTGAAAACGTTTTATTCTACCATATCTGGGAGTTGAGAAGATTTTTTGAAATTTTTGTCAATCAAACCCTTTTAGGCCCCCGCCCCTCAGGCCCCTTGGGGGTTGGGACCATATAATTCACACCTTTGTTTGACCTTTGACCATGGAAGCTTCCTGCTAAATTTCATTGAATCTGGTTCTGCAGTTTTGGAGAAGAAGTCGAAAATGTAAATTGTTTAGCGACGGACGATGGACAAAAGGCGGTTAAAATACAATAGGTCACTTGAGACTTTGTCTCAGGTGACCTAAAAAGGCTTGCTAATTGGAATTTTAAGCAACATGAAGAAAGGTAGGTATATAACATTACATCAGTTTTGTTTCTGTGCCTCATACCTGTTGTGATAAATTAGCCAAAATTGATGTTGTTATCCAGTTGGGTGTGTCTGCATAAATGTTTATTTGTACTCTTTAACCCTGATTTTTGAATAAGTGGTTAGTGCTCGTTTTAAATTATCACAGCATACAATCTGGCAACACATCCTGTAAAAATGTGGTACAGAAAATGTGTTGCAGTTAAAAAGGTACAATAAATAAGATACATGCCCCTGGACTTTTTGCTATTTCTATTGAAGTGTAATCTATCTACACTTGATTTTCTGGTATTTCTTTTGAAATGAAATCTATCTACACTTGATTTTCTGGTATTTCTATTGATGTGAAATCTATCTACACTTGATTTTCTGGTATTTCTTTTGAAATGAAATCTATCTACACTTGATTTTCTGGTATTTCTATTGATGTGAAATCTATCTACACTTGATTTTCTGGTATTTCTATTGAAGTGAAATCTATCTACACTTGATTTTCTGGTATTTCTATTGAAGTGAAATCTATCTACACTTGATTTTCTGGTATTTCTATTGAAGTGAAATCTATCTACACTTGATTTTCATGTAACCTTAATTAAGGCCCTGAAATAATTTAACTACATAAAAAAAAAGTACAGTATTCATGAAATTTTGTTTAGAAAAGTTCCATTGACAAAAATGAAATTTAAAAAAAAAGAAATAAAAGAAATAGAGGATATCTAACAGTGTGTTCAGTAATACCAAATATATTTCACTAGTGTGGCTAATATATTTTGATATTTTTCACGAGTGGGTAGCACGAGTAAAAATATTAAAATATTAGCCACACAAGTTAAACATATTTGCTATTATTATTTTAATGCTTTTTTAAACTCTCTTCTGATTAGTCAGAAGTGCATCATGTGTCTGTTTATAAATATTGATACTGACTTGGAGCGTGTGAAAAATTATTATTGACGCCTTATTCGATTGTACCTTCGCTTTCGCATCCGTTTCATCAGACAATTCTGCCTACCCGTTACTAGACACAAGTCAGAGAACTCTGTAAAATCTTATGCAAGGTAAAACAACAGAGAACACAAAGAGACTTATGTCCGAAACAATTGGAAACAGGAATGACAATGGCCGAGGAAGTTAAGGTTTGGACGTAAGAAGTTGAGATCCTGTAACTATCACTGATTCTCAAACATTCTATCTTTCCAATCGTCATACCCATGACAAGACAGAGCACAAAATACAAAATCTTGTACAAAATACCATGCAGATGTCCAGTTCACTATGCAATTTACCAGTGCCATTCCTGTCCCATTATCAAAATGTCACAATTAATTATAATATCAATACTCCAAAGTGATTTTAAGATCATATACAAATGGTTACCTATCTTGTTAAATTGTGTTAAAAAAAATGTCACAATGAAATAAATGTAAAAGAAGAAACATAATGTTTTTGTAATATTTTTAATTTAAATTTATCAATCTATCAAAAATAATAAAACAATTACAGCCTTTAGCTTCGGTCAACACCTGGATTTAATATATTGACCTCAGACTATGTCCTCAGGTAATATTATCTTTCTTGGGTTGATAAACCAGGTATCCACCTCACCCAAAGGCTATAATTGTATATTACTGAAGATACTGTTAGATATTCTGTTTATAACATTTGATAGCAAAATATGCAGAGACAGCTCAATCTCTCCCAGAATTCATTGCGGTCCCCTGTCAATGGCTCACAAATGTACGCCAAATCGTGACATTATATATTCTACCTTGCATTATAACATCATATAACATGGCGGAGAGCTACACTATGTGCAAATCTTTTTAATTTTCCTCATTGTCATTTGTAAGAAGTGTTCTGATTGGTCAAATCACTAGTGAAAAATATCACTTTTATAGAATGAATAATTTTCGATATTTCACTGGTAAAAATGTAATGATTTTTTTATATTCAATCAGACAGTTTAAAAACTACAGAGTGCACCATATCTCTTAAGAAACTCCTGGAAGGATGTGTTCCTCTAATGGATTAAGACAGATGATGATTAACTAGTCTATAGATTCTATACACTTGATGGAGAACACAAAGAAAAAAGAGAAGTGGAATTTGTCATCTGTTGGATTTCCCATGACATCCTGTAATTTCTTAACAGCAAATTTTCATTTGTTTTAATATCTTATCAATCCTTAGGCTAATCATCAAAAATTATCTCTTTCAGAATCCATCACAAAATTTGATTTAAATGACAGTCAAGAATTCATCACTCAAACATCTTTTCAATTCTGGTTTGACCTAAATTTTTATAATTTTGCTGTCAGGAATAATAGGGTTATTTCTCTCATGACTTTTTAAAATGTTTCATAATGTTAGTGTCTGAAAATGAAAATGGATTACTTTTGAACAACAGATCAATTTTCTAAGCAACGATATCTGTTTTCACAGTTTATAAATTCTGATGACGGTTGGCCTTAAGCCATCCGAAACATGTAAACATATTAAAACCTACAAGTTTACGGAATCCTTTGTGTTGATGCTCCATCCCTTATCTATTAGTTTATAAATAAGTATGGGGATGTACATAATAAAGATCCACACATTCTCCCATAGACACCAATGTTACAGATTACAGAACCACACATTCTCCTATAGACACCAATGTTACAGATTACAGAACCACACATTCTCCCATAGACATCAATGTTACAGATTACAGAACCACACATTCTCCCATAGACACCAATGTTACAGATTACAGAACCACACATTCTCCCATAGACACCAATGTTACAGATTACAGAACCACACATTCTCCTATAGACACCAATGTTACAGATTACAGAACCACACATTCTCCCATAGACACCAATGTTACAGATTACAGAACCACACATTCTCCTATAGACACCAATGTTACAGATTACAGAACCACACATTCTCCCATAGACACCAATGTTACAGATTACAGAACCACACATTCTCCCATAGACACCAATGTTACAGATTACAGAACCACACATTCTCCCATAGACATCAATGTTACAGATTACAGAACCACACATTCTCCCATAGACACCAATGTTACATATTACAGAACCACACATTCTCCCATAGACACCAATGTTACAGATTACAGAACCACACATTCTCCTATAGACATCAATGTTACAGATTACAGAACCACACATTCTCTCATAGACATCAATGTTACAGATTACAGAACCACACATTCTCTCATAGACACCAATGTTACAGATTACAGAACCACACATTCTCCTATAGATACCAATGTTACAGATTACAGAACCACACATTCTCCCATAGACACCAATGTTACAGATTACAGAACCACACATTCTCCCATAGACACCAATGTTACAGATTACAGAACCACACATTCTCCCATAGACATCAATGTTACAGATTACAGATCTAGAACCACACATTCTCCCATAGACACCAATGTTACATATTACAGAACCACACATTCTCCCATAGACACCAATGTTACAGATTACAGAACCACACATTCTCCCATAGACACCAATGTTACAGATTACAGAACCACACATTCTCCCATAGACATCAATGTTACAGATTACAGAACCACACATTCTCCTATAGACACCAATGTTACAGATTACAGAACAACACATTCTCCCATAGACACCAATGTTACAGATTACAGAACCACACATTCTCCCATAGACACCAATGTTACAGATTACAGAACCACACATTCTCCCATAGACACCAATGTTACAGATTACAGAACAACACATTCTCCAATAGACACCAATGTTAACATTATGTTAAGATATTGTTAAGTAGTGCAAAAGCTGAAAGCATATAGTACTCCTTACTAACTATTGGTATAAGGGTGTCCAGTTGGAGAGCCTGAGGTGACTGGTTCCTTTGATTTATCCTCAGAATTCTGTGGACTTTGATCTTTCTGACAGTCTAATCTAAAGTAAGGAATGGAGCCTGCAGGTAAATCAAAAACCAAATTTTCAACTCACAAGTCATAAAGTACCTGAATGTGTGTACCTAATCACCATGGAGTTGGTTATAAGTCTGCCATGTTTATAGTTGACTGAGCAGAAAATTGGCATTAGAGGTAGAATTAGCATCACTGAGTAAAATCTGGTTCAGAGACTTTAGGTTATAAGGGGATCCACAGGATACCAACATACAGAGCTTATATCTGATTCAGCAGCTGGAGTTTTTAGGCGGATATATGAAAAGTATTAAAATTGATGATAGATTTTTTTTCAGAAAATTCAAAACAGAGTTTTACATTTTGTGCTAGCATTACTCATAGTGAAAACATTAATGTGAAACATAACTCATTCTTAATTTTGTCAATTTTCTTTATATTTATACAGAAAT
Organism: Pecten maximus; assembly: GCF_902652985.1. Classification (NCBI taxonomy): domain Eukaryota; kingdom Metazoa; phylum Mollusca; class Bivalvia; order Pectinida; family Pectinidae; genus Pecten; species Pecten maximus. The sequence continues at coordinate 24,367,621 of NC_047022.1, read as the reverse complement.
ATCCTAGTCTACTTAATCTAAGCTTAAATTATAATCATGCAACAGCTTTTATTTAACCAGTTCCTACACATTTTGCAAACATATATCGTTTTTATGAAATTTTATACTTTTAACGTCTTAAGATTTTTATAAATCAAGATCCCATAAAAATCTAAGGGTCATTCTTTCGTTCAAATGGCAGATATGAGATGCACAATAATTAATTCATAAGATTTATAAGCAAAAGAAGCTTACACTCATCTTTGTGACAAACTATTACGTTTTATCATATTTGTACAGAAAATCTTCAAAGTCTGACGCCTTGCGTCCGTACTGCTGTATTCTGTTTGGCCTCCTCCACTTCATTTGTTTAACATGTGACACAAAAGACAATTGTAAACAGAGCACAGCATGGCAAACAACAAAGGTGCATTGTTTTTGCTGTGATGATAAATCCCTATTATAGCCCGTTTTACCTCCATTACTTATGCTTTGATAACATGCAAAGGAAGTAAATGAATTAAGAATATAAAAAAAAACATTAAAAATATCACGTACAAAAGTTAACATACACAGTCGCATAGATATGAGCCCCAAAGGGCACAAACATGTACCGTGTGAACAAAACGTGTGGCATATACATGTAAATGAAGGAAATTGCAACAGATTTAATACCAAGATTTTAATGGCAAATGCACATTACACTTTATTAATCCTTTATTGTGGTTCTATGAGGTAAAATTTAGTTTTAATGTCCAATTTCTCAGCATGGTAGCAAGTGTTTAACTCCAAGCATACCTTTATTACAAACCTGTTAGTCTGTCAGTATTCCACTAAAGCAATGCAAATTCCTCATTTGACTCAACTGAGGCGGCCTCCTGCTCTCTTCCATATCTCCATCTGGTTGCCAATATTTGCACAACTTTTAATATGATGCTTGTGGTGTACTCATTTTTTCACTGATTCCGTTTTCAGGGACCCATTAGCTAATCACTTACCAAAGGGAGCCGCATCCATCATTTTTGGTTCTTGAACTTATCTGAACATGCTCATATTGATAGTTGTTGGCTGTGATTATTTTTTGTACTACGGGTCAAAGTTATATACATTTAAAAAAATCTTTAAATAGTGAGAACTGTGAGTTTTCTTTGGACTTTGAGTGTCATATTATAGTAAACTTTTACTAGTTAAAGAAAATGCAAGATTCCCGCAAGATTTTACTATTATTTTTAAAGCATAAAATCATTTCAACAACAGAATGCCTCTTTTACAGAGAGATAATGATATCAATTCAAAATAACTGTGTATACTGTAGTATGTGGATTTTCTGAACTTCACAAAGCTTACTTAAACAGAACCTTATCAACTATATATAGCCTTTCTTATCATTAATGGATACATTGCATCTGATTACCTCCCCTTATCAGAAAAATATGTTATATGTCAGATTAATTCAAACAAATTAGGCCAGCAATTTTTTTGTAGTCGATGTAGTTTTACTCATTTCATTTAAATGAAAATTTGACACAAATAAAATCTTGACATGGTCACTTGGTATAATTTAGTGTAATGTTTAGTTTTTATAACATTAATGCAAACATACATACATATACCTTTACATTCTTACCATTTTTTGATGAACTGATCTGAGTGAATGGCTTTGTTATGATAGAGTGCTACTAAATTCATTTGGTGATTATTATAACTATAAATGCCAATTAGTATAATGTTACAAGAAGCAGTTCATTAATTTATAGTCGCTAAAACAGACATGCGTAATTTTCATCAATGACAGAGATTTTCATGAAAAATGATTCTATTCTTTTTTGAAAGAACATCATTAAAATGGGTATAATTTTATGATAATGTTTCTCATATTTTGATAAATGACACAGAAGTGTAAAATGTACTTTGAAATGTAATATGCTCATATTTCATTTTATCTAATAAATCACAAAAATAAAGCATTCTGTTTTTTTTTATAGTAAATCTCAACAGTAATGCAATGTTCTGTTTGTTATCGGTATCTAAATCACACTGGAACAAGACAATTTAGCGATTTATATCCTCCCACTAGATAAAGGCCATGGTCAAAATATAGGAAAGAACAATTAACCTTGGTATATGACCCACAACCTGACATCAACTTGTGCCCTAAATATGAAGTTCCAGCTACAAGTAGTGGAGACAATAAAGCTAGGTTTTCCTTGATGTAGGTCAAAGGTCAAAATGTATGTTAAAGTGACCTACTTTTGGTATATGACGCACTGCCTCACCTAGGTAAACACATGCCCAAAATATGAAGCTCCAGTGACAAGTGAGTATGAGAAAGAGCCTACACAAGTTAACTAGAGAAGGACATATGGACACAGATCTAGAACAATCCTATGCAATGAGCAGTCAGAATAGCCAATGATGCATTGACCGTGGAACAGAACTTGTCTGTATATTTCAGAGCAGTATGCAAGGGGCAATCTGATTGGTTGACAGCTCTGTAAACAATACTAACTATAATTGTTGACCAATAAATAGCCTACTTTCATTCCACAGTAAGTTGATGCATCTTCTGATCTTACAATGTTACACCTTGTTGATATTAAGTAAGAGTAGGGGGGCTAATATTTTTTTCCATAAATACTAGACGCCTGTGGTCATACCCAAAAAGTCACAAAGGAATAAAGTATTCTGTTAATAAAGTAAATCTCAACAGGAGCTAGTATAATATTCTGTTTCTCTTACTCAGTATATCACATAAAGGTATATGAATGCCTTGGACTATGTAGTTGGCACACAATGGGTGAGGGAGCTAATATATGAGATTGACAGATTAACTGTCCATTGGAGTTAAGAGGATAAGGGTTCAGTGAGGGGGATCAAGAGAGGGAGAGGAGGGAGGGATTGGAGAATCAGGAGGTTGTGTACAGGTAATGTCATTCTCTCATATCAGTACATATTATATATAAATTATATCATATCAGTACATATTATATATAAATTATATCATATCAGTACATATCATATATAAATTATATCATATCAGTACATATCATATATAAATTATATCATATCAGTACATATCATATATAAATTATATCATATCAGTACATATTATATATAAATTATATCATATCAGTACATATTATATATAAATTATATCATATCAGTACATATTATATATAAATTATATCATATCAGTACATATTATATATAAATTATATCATATCAGTACATATTATATATAAATTATATCATATCAGTACATATTATATATAAATCATATCATATCTACATATTATGTATAAATTATATCATATCAGTACATATTATATATAAATTATATCATATCAGTACATATTATATATAAATTATATCATATCAGTACATATTATATATAAATTATATCATATCAGTACATATTATATATAAATTATATACTTCTTTTCGAATTTAATGGTTCAAGAGGCCAAAAAGGAATGTCCTTCTAACTATCACTATATATCATGGTACAATAATACAACTGTTCATCACTGTATGGAAGCAGAGCAGTACTGCTTGGCTGCTTGGTGTAGGTATTAGCATGCTAAGTTGTATTTATCCTACCTATACTCTCTTTTGTATCAAAATTCCATCCCAAACAAACAGTTGCCAACATAGTTCAAATGACAGGCATAGATAAACTCTAGAGATCACAATGGGGTAAGTGCCAAAAATCCAGAAAGGTATTTATTTTTATAACAAAACAAAAATTTATTATTCAACAGGAAATATATTTAAAAAATCAATCGTTTTATATTTCATATTGGCCTGCAGTTGTTCAAACACTGAATTGAATTTAATGACCTGTTTTTATTTGAACAGCCTGGCCAAGTGACTATATTGATTCTGTGTGGTTCAGGGAATCCCCCGTGTGGAGCCTCTAGCAGTGTCTGGGCCTCAGCCACTGTATCACTTGGCTAACAGTCTGTACAAACAGTATGTTCCTCACATACTAGAAATTAAACAGACAACCACTGTATACTGACAGCACTTCAACACTCAGTTCATGCATTTCTAATCTCCAGTTAGCCTTAATCTGTAATCTATAATTTTTCATACTTTCATTTATATAAATATGAATATTTTTCTACAACTGTTACAAGGATTGGATGCCTTGCTGGCTTTATAGACATACAAAAGTGAGTTAGGGTCCTGCCTGAAGAAACAACTGTTTGTTCCTTACCTGAGCAAGGACACACCTGGATTTTTTTTTTCTTTCTTTCTTTTTACCTTTACACTTATACACGTGGCAAAAAAGGAAAGTTAGTGATACCGGCTGTGTGTATTGATTGATACCTGATGCTTATAGAATAACAAGTGATGTATTTTGCTCTGGTGTAGATCAGTTTGGCAAAGTTGCAAGGATTTAAATACCACGGATTTTACAATATCACACCTATCAGGTAAGTTATTTTTCACTGATATTTTTCTTCAATGCAAGTTCAACAGAAGTAAAACAAATATTAAAAAGCAGCAGAAATAAGGCAAAATGAAAAGAATGATAAATAATATTAAAAAGCAGCAGAAATAAGGCAAAATGAAAAGAATGATAAATAATGTAAAATATCAGGTAAGAACTTTAATGTCAATGAGTTGTCAGAAAAAACATGTGTTATATTATAGAGGTGTCAGATAAAACAGATGTTGTATTACATAGGTGTCAGATAAAACAGGTGTTATATAACAGAGGTGTCAGAAAAAAAACCATTTGTTATATTACAGAGGTGTCAGATAAAACAGGTGTTGTATTACAGAGGTGTCAGATAAAACAGGTGTTATATAACAGATGTGTCAGATAAAACAGGTGTTGTATTACATAGGTGTCAAATAAAACAGGTGTTATATAACAGAGGTGTCAGAAAAAAACCATTTGTTATATTACAGAGGTGTCAGATAAAACAGATGTTGTATTACATAGGTGTCAGATAAAACAGGTGTTATATAACAGAGGTGTCAGAAAAAAAACCATTTGTTATATTACAGAGGTGTCAGATAAAACAGGTGTTGTATTACAGATGTGTCAGATAAAATAGGTGTTATATAACAGATGTGTCAGAAAAAACAGGTGTTGTATTACAGAGGTGTCAAATAAAATAGGTGTTATATAACAGAGGTGTCAGATAAAACAGGTGTTATATAACAGTGTCAAATAAAACAGGTGTTATATAACAGAGGTGTCAGATAAAACAGGTGTTATATAACAGATGTGTCAGATAAAATAGGTGTTATATAAAAGAGGTGTCAGATAAAACAGGTGTTGTATTACAGAGGTGTCAGATAAAACAGGTGTTATATAACAGATGTGTCAGATAAAATAGGTGTTATATAACAGAGGTGTCAGATAAAACAGGTGTTGTATTACAGACGTGTCAGATAAAATAGGTGTTATATAACAGATGTGTCAGAAAAAACAGGTGTTGTATTACAGAGGTGTCAAATAAAATAGGTGTTATATAACAGAGGTGTCAGATAAAACAGGTGTTATATAACAGTGTCAAATAAAACAGGTGTTATATAACAGAGGTGTCAGATAAAACAGGTGTTATATAACAGATGTGTCAGATAAAATAGGTGTTATATAAAAGAGGTGTCAGATAAAACAGGTGTTGTATTACAGAGGTGTCAGATAAAACAGGTGTTATATAACAGATGTGTCAGATAAAATAGGTGTTATATAACAGAGGTGTCAGATAAAACAGGTGTTGTATTACAGATGTGTCAGATAAAATAGGTGTTATATAACAGAGGTGTCAGATAAAACAGGTGTTATATAACAGATGTGTCAGATAAAATAGGTGTTATATAACAGAGGTGTCAGATAAAACAGGTGTTATATAACAGATGTGTCAGATAAAATAGGTGTTATATAACATATGTGTCAGATAAAACAGGTGTTGTATTACAGAGGTGTCAGATAAAACAGGTGTTATATAACAGATGTGTCAGATAAAATAGGTGTTATATAACAGAGGTGTCAGATAAAATATGTTATATAACAGATGTGTCAGATAAAACAGGTGTTGTATTACAGAGGTGTCAGATAAAACAGGTGTTATATAACAGTGTCAGATAAAATAGGTGTTATATAACAGAGGTGTCAGATAAAACAGGTGTTATATAAAAGAGGTGTCAGATAAAACAGGTGTTATATAACAGAGGTGTCAGATAAAACAGGTGTTATATAACAGAGGTGTCAGATAAAACAGGTGTTATATAACAGTGTCAAATAAAACAGGTGTTATATAACAGAGGTGTCAGATAAAACAGGTGTTATATAACAGATGTGTCAGATAAAATAGGTGTTATATAACAGATGTGTCAGATAAAATAGGTGTTATATAACAGAGGTGTCAGATAAAACAGGTGTTGTATAAAAGAGGTGTCAGATAAAACAGGTGTTATATAACAGAGGTGTCAGATAAAACAGGTGTTATATAACAGAGGTGTTGGACAAAATAGGTGTTATATAACAGAGGTGTCAGATAAAATAGGTGTTATATTACAGAGGTGTCTGATGAAACAGGTGTTATATAACAGAGGTGTCAGATAAAACATGTGTTACATTACAGAGGTGTCAGATAAAACAGGTGTTACATTACAGAGGTGTCAGATAAAACATGTGTTACATTACAGAGGTGTCAGATAAAACATGTGTTACATTACGAGGTGTCCAATAACAGAGGTGTCAGGTACAACAGGTGTCATATAACAGATGTGTCAGATAAAACAGGTGTTATATAACAGAGGTGTCAGATAAAACAGGTGTTATATAACAGAGGTGTCAGATAAAACAGGTGTTATATAACAGAGGTGTTTGACAAAATAGGTGTTATATAACAGAGGTGTCAGATAAAATAGGTGTTATATAAAAGAGGTGTCAGATCAAACAGGTGTTATATAACAGAGGTGTTTGACAAAATAGGTGTTATATAACAGAGGTGTCAGATAAAATAGGTGTTATATAACAAAAGTATCAGATAAAACAGGTGTTATATAACAGGTGTCAGATAAAACAGGTGTTATATAAAAGAGGTGTCAGATAAAACAGGTGTTATATAACAGAGGTGTCAGATAAAACAGGTGTTATATAACAGAGGTGTTGGACAAAATAGGTGTTATATAACAGAGGTGTCAGATAAAATAGGTGTTATATAAAAGAGGTGTCAGATAAAACAGGTGTTATATAACAGAGGTGTTTGACAAAATAGGTGTTATATAACAGAGGTGTCAGATAAAATAGGTGTTATATAACAAAAGTATCAGATAAAACAGGTGTTATATAACAGGTGTCAGATAAAACAGGTGTTATATAAAAGAGGTGTCAGATAAAACAGGTGTTATATAACAGAGGTGTCAGATAAAACATGTGTTATATAACAGAGGTGTCAGATAAAAGAGGTGTTATATAACAGTGTCAAATAAAACAGGTGTTATATAACAGATGTGTCAGATAAAACAGGTGTTATATAACAGAGGTGTCAGATAAAACAGGTGTCATATAACAGAGGTGTCAGATAAAACAGGTGTAATATAACAGATGTGTCAGATAAAATAGGTGTTATATAACAGATGTGTCAGATAAAATAGGTGTTATATAACAGAGGTGTCAGATAAAACAGGTGTTATATAACAGATGTGTCAGATAAAATAGGTGTTATATAACAGAGGTGTCAGATCAGATAAAATAGGTGTTATATAACAGAGGTGTCAGATAAAACAGGTGTTGTATAAAAGAGGTGTCAGATAAAACAGGTGTTATATAACAGAGGTGTTGGACAAAATAGGTGTTATATAACAGAGGTGTCAGATAAAATAGGTGTTATATTACAGAGGTGTCTGATGAAACAGGTGTTATATAACAGAGGTGTCAGATAAAACAGGTGTTATATAACAGATGTGTCAGATAAAATAGGTGTTACATTACAGAGGTGTCAGATAAAACAGGTGTTATATAACAGAGGTGTCAGATAAAATAGGTGTTATATAACAGAGGTGTTGGACAAAATAGGTGTTATATAACAGAGGTGTCAGATAAAATAGGTGTTATATAACAGAGGTGTTGGACAAAATAGGTGTTATATAACAGAGGTGTCAGATAAAATAGGTGTTGTATAAAAGAGGTGTCAGATAAAACAGGTGTTATATAACAGAGGTGTTGGACAAAATAGGTGTTATATAACAGATGTGTCAGATAAAATAGGTGTTATATTACAGAGGTGTCTGATGAAACAGGTGTTATATAACAGAGGTGTCAGATAAAACATGTGTTACATTACAGAGGTGTCCAATAACAGATGTGTCAGATAAAACAGGTGTTATATAAGTGTCAGATAAAACAGGTGTTATATAACAGAGGTGTTGGACAAAATAGGTGTTATATAACAGAGGTGTCAGATAAAATAGGTGTTATATAAAAGAGGTGTCAGATCAAACAGGTGTTATATAACAGAGGTGTTGGACAAAATAGGTGTTATATAACAGAGGTGTCAGATAAAATAGGTGTTATATAACAAAAGTATCAGATAAAACAGGTGTTATATAACAGGTGTCAGATAAAACAGGTGTTATATAACAGGTGTCAGGTACAACAGGTGTTAAATAACAGATGTGTCAGATAAAACAGGTGTTATATAACAGAGGTGTCTGATCAAACACGTGTTATATAGTAGAATATGTGGGATAAACGCTTACCTTTTCTTATATGAAAACCTTATCAAAAATATCTGTCATTATGCAGTTTCAAAAAAAGATTTCAATATTTTAAGAACATTTTTTTTACATTCAAAGCATAGAGAAAAATTGGAACTTTGAATTGTTTACAACTTCATTCATATCCAGCTTTAGAGTGTGACTACTTCATTACTGGAGATAAATTACTCAACACTGACCTGATACACCACACTTTTATCAGACTGACCAACACTGACCTGATACACCACTTTTATCAGACTGACCAACACTGACCTGATACACCACACTTTTATCAGACTGACCAACAATGACCTGATACGCCACACATTTATCAGACTGACCAACACTGACCTGATACACCACTTTTATCAGACTGACCAACACTGACCTGATACACCACACTCTTATCAGACTGACCAACACTGACCTGATACAACAGACTTTATCAGTCTGACCAACACTGACCTGATACACCACTTTTATCAGACTGACCAACACTGACCTGATACACCACACTTTTATAAGACTGACCAACACTGACCTGATACACCACACTTTTATCAGTCTGACCAACACTGACCTGATACACCACTTTTATCAGACTGACCAACACTGACCTGATACACCACACTTTTATCAGACTGACCAACACTGACCTGATACACCACTTTTATCAGACTGACCAACACTGACCTGATACACCACACTTTTATCAGACTGACCAACACTGACCTGATACACCACACTTTTATCAGACTGACCAACACTGACCTGATACACCACACTTTTATCAGACTGACCAACACTGACCTGATACACCACTTTTATCAGACTGACCAACACTGACCTGATACACCACTTTTATCAGACTGACCAACACTGACCTGATACATCCCACTTTTATCAGACTGACCAACACTGACCTGATACAACACACTTTTATCAGACTGACCAACACTGACCTGATACACCACACTTTTATCAGACTGACCAACAATGACCTGATAATTGTACACCACACTTTTATCAGACTGACCAACAATGAGCTGATACACCACTTTTATCAGACTGACCAACACTGACCTAATACACCACACTTTTATCAGACTGACCAACACTGACCTGATACACCACACTTTTATCAGACTGACCAACACTGACCTGATACACCACACTTTTATCAGACTGACCAACACTGACCTGATACATCACACGTTTATCAGACTGACCAAAACTGACCTGTTACACCACACTTTATCAGACTGACCAACACTGACCTGATACACCACACTTTTATCAGACTGACCAACACTGACCTGATACACCACACTTTTATCAGACTGACCAACACTGACCTGATACACCACACTTTTATCAGACTGACTAACACTGACCTGATACACCACACTTTTATCAGACTGACCAACACTGACCTGATACACCACACTTTTATCAGACTGACCAACACTGACCTGATACATCACACTTTTATCAGACTGACCAACACTGACCTAATACACCACACTTTTATCAGACTGACCAACTGACCTGATACACCACATTTTTATCAGACTGACCAGCACTTCATCCCCTCAGGACAACATAATGCCAATTAACTAAACAGCATGGCTTGACCATGGTCAATGGATTACATCTGCCTAATAATCTTACCATTATTTTGGCTTCTTTCTCCCATATTGACCAAAATGGCAGCATCAAATAGTCTATCTCTTTAATAATAAGATCTTTGCACTCACCATTGAATGATCTTTATTCATAGTTTGATGTGCACGTAACAGTGATCTCGTTGCTGCTTTTCCCTTGTTCCTTCCTTCCCTCTCAATAATCTGAAAACCAAAAAAAATCCTTCATATGAAATCTAAGAAAGATCTTTCTGAGAAATATAGATAATAAACTTAAACTTTCAAAAGCCAAGATGGTTGCCTATTGACCATTGTGTTTTCTTGATTTGATCCAAAATTTAATGAGCACTTAAGGGACCAAGGGAAACCTACATGTGAAGTATGAGAAATCCCCTTCCTGAAGTTGTTGAGAATTAATGATAACAAACTTTCATTGTCAAAATCCAAGATGGCCACCTTTCAGCCATTGTGTTTTCCTGATCAGACTCACAATTGAATAGGCACAACTAGGGACTAGGGACATGTGGAACCTAAATGTGAAGTTTGAGAAATATCCCTCTAGCACTTTTCAAGAAATAGTGATAATCAAATAAACATCAATTCTCAAAATCGAAGATGGCCACATATGGGCAATTTTATTTTCCCTATCAGACCCAAAATTTAATGGGCACAACTAGCGACACTTGGGAATCTAATTATGAAGATTGAGAAATATCCCTACATAGATGGCCACCTGTTGGCCAACAATGGATCATGGATGCAGGACAATTTGAAATTTGAAACTTAAGAATTATACCCAGTATAACTATAGAATTATACCAAGTATAGCTATAGAGTTATACCCAGTATAGCTATAGAATTATGCCCAGTACAGCTATAAATTATACCCAGTATAGCTATAGAAGTATACCAAGTATAGCTATAGAATTATACCCAGTATAGCTATAGAATTATACCCAGTATAGATATAGAATTATGCCCAGTATAGCTATAGAATTATACCCAGTATAGCTATAGAATTATACCCAGTATAGCTATAGAGTTATACCCAGTATAGCTATAGAATTATACCCAGTATAGCTAGAGAATTATGCCCAGTATAGCTAGAGAATTATACCCAGTATAACTATAGAATTATACCCAGTATAGCTCTAGAATTATGCCCAGTATAGCTATAGAGTTATGCCCAGTATAGCTATAGAATTATACCCAGTATAGCTAGAGAATTATACCCAGTATAGCTATAGAATTATACCCAGTATAGCTCTAGAATTATGCCCAGTATAGCTATAGAGTTATGCCCAGTATAGCTATAGAATTATACCCAGTATAACTATAGAATTATACCCAGTATAGCTATAGAGTTATACCCAGTATAGATATAGAATTATGCCCAGTATAGCTATAGAATTATACCCAGTATAGCTATAGAATTATACCCAGTATAGCTAGAGAATTATGCCCAATATAGCTATAGAATTATACCCGGTATAGCTATAGAATTATGCCCAGTATAACTATAGAATTATACCCGGTATAGCTATAGAATTATACCCAGTATAGCTATAGAATTATGCCCAGTATAACTATAGAATTATACCCGGTATAGCTATAGAATTATACCCAGTATAACTATAGAAGTATACCAAGTATAGCTATAGAATTATGCCCAGTATAACTATAGAATTATTTCCAGTATAACTATATAATTATGCCCAGTATAGCTATAGAATTATGCCCAGTATAGCTATAGAATTATACCCAGTATAACTATAGAATAATACCCAGTATAGCTATAGAATTATGCCCAGTATAGCTATAGAATAGCCAGTACATCTATAGAATTATACCCAGTACAGCTAGAGAATTATGCCCAGTATAACTATATAATTATTCCCAGTATAGCTATAGAATTATGCCCAGTATAGTTATAGAATTATACCCAGTATAGCTATAGAGTTATACCCAGTATAACTATAGAATTATGCCCAGTATAGTTATAGAATTATGTCCAGTATAGCTATAGAGTTATACCCAGTATAACTATAGAATAATACCCAGTATAGCTATAGAATTATGCCCAGTACATCTATAGAATTATGCCCAGTATAGTTATAGAATTATACCCAGTATAGCTAGAGAATTATGCCCAGTATAGCTATAGAATTATACCCAGTATAGCTATAGAATTATGCCCAGTATAGCTATAGAGTTATGCCCAGTATAGCTATAGAATTATACCCAGTATAGCTATAGAATTATGCCCAGTATAGCTATAGAATTATACCCAGTATAGCTATAGAATTATACCCAGTATAGCTATAGAATTATACCCAGTATAGCTATAGAGTTATGCCCAGTATAGCTATAGAATTATGCCCAGTATAGCTATAGAGTTATGCCCAGTATAGCTATAGAATTATACCCAGTATAGATATAGAATTATGCCCAGTATAGCTATAGAATTATACCCAGTATAGCTATAGAATTATGCCCGGTATAGCTATAGAGTTATGCCCAGTATAGCTATAGAGTTATGCCCAGTATAGCTATAGAGTTATGCCCAGTACAGCTATAGAATTATACCCAGTATAGCTATAGAATTATGCCCAGTATAGCTATAGAGTTATGCCCAGTATAGCTATAGAATTATGCCCAGTATAGCTATAGAGTTATGCCCAGTATAGCTATAGAATTATACCCAGTATAGCTATAGAATTATACCCAGTATAGCTATAGAGTTATGCCCGGTATAGATATAGAATTATTCCCAGTATAGCTATAGAATTATACCCAGTATAGCTCTAGAATTATGCCCAGTATAGCTCTAGAGTTATGCACAGTATAGCTATAGAATTATACCCAGTATAGCTATAGAATTATGCCCAGTATAGCTATAGAATTATACCCAGTATAGCTATAGAATTATACCCAGTAAAGCTATAGAATTATACCCAGTACAGCTATAGAATTATTCCCAGTATAGCTATAGAATTATACCCAGTATAGCTATAGAATTATGCCCAGTATAGCTCTAGAGTTATGCACAGTATAGCTATAGAATTATACCCAGTATAACTATAGAATTATACCCAGTATAGCTATAGAATTATACCCAGTATAACTATAGAATTATGCCCAGTATAGCTATAGAATTATACCCAGTATAACTATAGAATTATGCCCAGTATAGCTATAGAATTATACCAAGTATAGCTATAGAATTATACCCAGTATAGCTATAGAATAGCCAGTACAGCTATATGTAGTAAAGTTCTTCCTTGCTCCTGAAGCTCTAGCAGTAACATGTGTGAAGTTTTGTGTCCTTGAATTCTTGATTAGTGTTGTTTATACCATGGTACTCAAATTGATTATACCATTAAAACTATACAACCCAAAATAACGACTCAGGAAATGTAGACAAGCACAGTCAGATATATATGTATCTATAGGGAAACAGGGAAAGCCTTTCTTTTGTAGAACATATTCTAGACAGTAGTAATGGCTTGTCTGGGGAAGCACTGCAATGATCCAATCGTGATTCAGCTAACAAACATGGACAGGAGATCAGATACTCAGAGTTACAGGGACAAACCGTAAATACTCAAATAAATATACTGGTAAATGTACCTCCTAGTTTACCATGAGGTACTGTAAACACTGGTAAATGTACCTCCTAGTTTACCATGAGGTACTGTACACACTGGTAAATGTACCTCCTAGTCTACCATGAGGTACTGTAAACATTCTGGTAAATGTACCTCCTAGTTTACCATGAGGTACTGTAAACACTGGTAAATGTACCTCCTAGTTTACCATGAGGTACTGTAAACATTCTGGTAAATGTACCTCCTAGTTTACCATGAGGTACTGTAAACATTCTGGTAAATGTACCTCATAGTTTACCATGAGGTACTGTAAAAATTCTGGTAAATGTACCTCCTAGTTTACCATGAGGTACTGTAAACACTGGTAAATGTACCTCCTAGTTTACCATGAGGTACTGTAAACATTCTGGTAAATGTACCTCCTAGTCTACCATGAGGTACTGTAAACACTGGTAAATGTACCTCCTAGTTTACCATGAGGTACTGTAAACATTCTGGTAAATGTACCTCCTAGTCTACCATGAGGTACTGTAAACACTGGTAAATGTACCTCCTAGTTTACCATGAGGTACTGTAAACATTCTGGTAAATGTACCTCCTAGTTTACAATGAGGTACTGTAAACACTGGTAAATGTACCTCCTAGTTTACCATGAGGTACTGTAAACATTCTGGTAAATGTACCTCCTAGTCTACCATGAGGTACTGTAAACACTGGTAAATGTACCTCCTAGTCTACCATGAGGTACTGTAAACATTCTGGTAAATGTACCTCCTAGTTTACCATCAGGTACTGTAAACATTCTGGTAAATGTACCTCCTAGTTTACCATGAGGTACTGTAAACACTGGTAAATGTATCTCCTAGTCTACCATGAGGTACTGTAAACACTGGTAAATGTACCTCCTAGTTTACCATGAGGTATACTGTAAACACTGGTAAATGTACCTCCTAGTTTACCATGAGGTACTGTAAACACTGGTAAATGTACCTCCTAGTCTACCATGAGGTACTGTAAACACTGGTAAATGTACCTCCTAGTTTACCATGAGGTACTGTAAACACTGGTAAATGTACCTCCTAGTCTACCATGAGGTACTGTAAACACTGGTAAATGTACCTCCTAGTTTACCATGAGGTACTGTAAACATTCTGGTAAATGTACCTCCTAGTTTACCATAAGGTACTGTAAACACTGGTAAATGTACCTCCTAGTCTACCATGAGGTACTGTAAACACTGGTAAATGTACCTCCTAGTTTACCATGAGGTACTGTAAACACTGGTAAATGTACCTCCTAGTCTACCATGAGGTACTGTAAACACTGGTAAATGTACCTCCTAGTTTACCATAAGGTACTGTAAACACTGGTAAATGTACCTCCTAGTCTACCATGAGGTACTGTAAACACTGGTAAATGTACCTCCTAGTCTACCATGAGGTACTGTAAACACTGGTAAATGTACCTCCTAGTTTACCATGAGGTACTGTAAACACTGGTAAATGTACCTCCTAGTTTACCATGAGGTACTGTAAACACTGGTAAATGTACCTCCTAGTCTACCATGAGGTACTGTAAACACTGGTAAATGTACCTCCTAGTTTACCATGAGGTACTGTAAACACTGGTAAATGTACCTCCTAGTCTACCATGAGGTACTGTAAACACTGGTAAATGTACCTCCTAGTCTACCATGAGGTACTGTAAACACTGGTAAATGTACCTCCTAGTCTACCATGAGGTACTGTAAACACTGGTAAATGTACCTCCTAGTCTACCATGAGGTACTGTAAACACTGGTAAATGTACCTCCTAGTTTACTATGAGGTACTGTAAATACCGGTAAATGTACCTCCTAGTTTACTATGAGGTACTGTAAATACCGGTAAATGTACCTCCTAGTTTACCATGAGGTACTGTAAACATTCTGGTAAATGTACCTCCTAGTTTACAATGAGGTACTGTAAACACTGGTAAATGTACCTCCTAGTTTACCATGAGGTACTGTAAACATTCTGGTAAATGTACCTCCTAGTCTACCATGAGGTACTGTAAACACTGGTAAATGTACCTCCTAGTCTACCATGAGGTACTGTAAACACTGGTAAATGTACCTCCTAGTTTACCATGAGGTACTGTAAACACTGGTAAATGT
Source organism: Pecten maximus (assembly GCF_902652985.1). NCBI lineage: Eukaryota > Metazoa > Mollusca > Bivalvia > Pectinida > Pectinidae > Pecten > Pecten maximus. The sequence goes on along the minus strand of NC_047022.1, from coordinate 24,351,509 downwards.
ACCTCCTAGTCTACCATGAGGTACTGTAAACACTGGTAAATGTACCTCCTAGTTTACCATGAGGTACTGTAAACACTGGTAAATGTACCTCCTAGTTTACCATGAGGTATACTGTAAACACTGGTAAATGTACCTCCTAGTCTACCATGAGGTACTGTAAACATTCTGGTAAATGTACCTCCTAGTCTACCATGAGGTACTGTAAACATTCTGGTAAATGTACCTCCTACTTTACTATGAGGTACTGTAAATACCGGTAAATGTACCTCCTAGTCTACCATGAGGTACTGTAAACACTGGTAAATGTACCTCCTAGTCTACCATGAGGTACTGTAAACACTGGTAAATGTACCTCCTAGTCTACCATGAGGTACTGTAAACACTGGTAAATGTACCTCCTAGTCTACCATGAGGTACTGTAAACACTGGTAAATGTACCTCCTAGTTTACTATGAGGTACTGTAAACACTGGTAAATGTACCTCCTAGTCTACCATGAGGTACTGTAAACATTCTGGTAAATGTACCTCCTAGTTTACCATGAGGTACTGTAAACACTGGTAAATGTACCTCCTAGTTTACCATGAGGTACTGTAAACATTCTGGTAAATGTACCTCCTAGTCTACCATGAGGTACTGTAAACATTCTGGTAAATGTACCTCCTAGTTTACCATGAGGTACTGTAAAATGTACCTCCTAGTCTACCATGAGGTACTGTAAACACTGGTAAATGTACCTCCTAGTTTACCATGAGGTACTGTAAACATTCTGGTAAATGTACCTCCTAGTTTACCATGAGGTACTGTAAACACTGGTCAATGTACCTCCTAGTTTACCATGAGGTACTGTAAACATTCTGGTAAATGTACCTCCTAGTTTACCATGAGGTACTGTAAACACTGGTAAATGTACCTACTAGCTAGTCTACCATGAGGTACTGTAAACACTGGTAAATGTACCTCCTAGTTTACCATGAGGTACTGTAAACATTCTGGTAAATGTACCTCCTAGTTTACCATGAGGTACTGTAAACATTCTGGTAAATGTACCTCCTAGTTTACCATGAGGTACTGTAAACACTGGTAAATGTACCTCCTAGTCTACCATGAGGTACTGTAAACATTCTGGTAAATGTACCTCCTAGTTTACCATGAGGTACTGTAAACACTGGTAAATGTACCTCCTAGTTTACCATAAGGTACTGTAAACATTCTGGTAAATGTACCTCCTAGTTTACCATGAGGTACTGTAAACCCTGGTAAATGTACCTCCTAGTCTACCATGAGGTACTGTAAACACTGGTAAATGTACCTCCTAGTCTACCATGAGGTACTGTAAACACTGGTAAATGTACCTCCTAGTTTACCATGAGGTACTGTAAACACTGGTAAATGTACCTCCTAGTTTACCATGAGGTACTGTAAACACTGGTAAATGTACCTCCTAGTTTACCATGAGGTACTGTAAACACTGGTAAATGTACCTCCTAGTTTACCATGAGGTACTGTAAACACTGGTAAATGTACCTCCTAGTTTACCATGAGGTACTGTAAACACTGGTAAATGTACCTCCTAGTTTACCATGAGGTACTGTAAACATTCTGGTAAATGTACCTCCTAGTTTACCATGAGGTATACTGTAAACACTGGTAAATGTACCTCCTAGTTTACCATGAGGTACTGTAAACACTGGTAAATGTACCTCCTAGTCTACCATGAGGTACTGTAAACACTGGTAAATGTACCTCCTAGTTTACCATGAGGTACTGTAAACACTGGTAAATGTACCTCCTAGTCTACCATGAGGTACTGTAAACACTGGTAAATGTACCTCCTAGTTTACCATGAGGTACTGTAAACACTGGTAAATGTACCTCCTAGTTTACCATGAGGTACTGTAAACACTGGTAAATGTACCTCCTAGTCTACCATGAGGTACTGTAAACACTGGTAAATGTACCTCCTAGTTTACCATGAGGTACTGTAAACACTGGTAAATGTACCTCCTAGTCTACCATGAGGTACTGTAAACATTCTGGTAAAGTACCTCCTAGTTTACCATGAGGTACTGTAAACATTCTGGTAAAGTACCTCCTAGTTTACCATGAGGTACTGTAAACATTCTGGTAAATGTACCTCCTAGTTTACCATGAGGTACTGTAAACACTGGTAAATGTACCTACTAGCTAGTCTACCATGAGGTACTGTAAACACTGGTAAATGTTACTCTGTCCTATAGATGATTTTGAGTTACCGTAAACACTCTGGTAAATGAACCTTTCTAGTTTTCTCTGTGGTACCATTACATTACTGTTATTACTGTCCTTGTTTACCATTAAGTACCGTAAACATTCTGGTAAAAGCACTGTCCTAGTACAATGTACATGTAGAAGGTGCAGTTAGACAGTCTATTTCAGAGACCTTAATACAACTAAGCTCCCTCTCCCCTTATTTGCCCTGTCACTGATTGAGTTACATCATGTACATGTAGCTAATGAGAGTCAATATGATAGGGAAAATATGGTACTAAAATCTGTTCATCTCATGAATTTTTCATCAAAATCTGTATGTTTATCTCATGAATTTTTCATCACGCAGTAAAAACCAGCTGGAACTAGCTAACATGCAGTCATGGGATTGTTTTCTCATCAATATTTAAATGCAATTTTGAGCTTACAGATTCAAAGAAATAACGTAAAATGAAATCTATGAAAACTTTCAAATATTATGCTAGCTATAGGGCTTTATTCTTCCTCAAAAAATCGATGGAAGAAATTCTTCTCCATTTTATATTTTCTGTCAAAAGTATGTCTTTTCTTAAAAAGCTTCTAATTTTTTGTATAAAGACAAAATACTTAAACAGGGATAGCCCATGGTCAATCTGATGGGGTTTTTATTATTTGCTTGCAGGATGAAAATATCTGAATTTTGAAACATCATTTACCATACTGTAGGCCTTCGGGTGACATATTTCTGATAAAAAGCATAAATTTGACGACAAATTTCCATTAGAAACTCAAATCTATGTGTCTGCTGAACAGGAAATTTGTAATCAAGTAAAAGGCCATTTATCAAATAATGCATGGCTGGCAACAACAAACTAATAAGGATTGAAGTGATAAAACTCTGAATTCATATTGTTTTTATTGAAGACAGCTTGATAACATTATGAGGAGTGCTCGACATTTCCAGTTCATGTATTGTTAATTCCTTCCACATTTCTAACAACAAGACAATGTAACAACGATTTTCATTGGTTTGTAATCATATATTTTTCTTTTATGTATACACAATTAGACTGGCCACCAGCCTATAAATTGTTTGTTAGAATTGCTCCACTAAATTCTACTAGATTATCTCTCCCGAGATTGAAACTAGAATCAGACATACCCTACACACCAATATCATAAAGGTCAATTTTATTTTCTAGAGACAGACATCCAAACTTGCCCCCAATAAAATTACATTGATGTGCATTTTGCTCTATTTACAAACCTTAAAAAGAATCTAATGAAAACTGAATTTAACACAGGAATCAATCCACTGATCACATCTATTAAAACTCTGTAAATACAGACAGGTATGAGCTAGAACCTTGAAATTAATTATTAATGACATTGTTTTTTTTTTTACAAAATTCATCTTACATAAGCGCATTGATAATTGATTTGGACCAGCATCAATTGTTGATATAATAAATCCTATTATTTGTACGCCAATGAGTACACATGTAGATTTGATCTATTTCAATGTTAAGCCAAGTATTTACAAGATCAAGTCCTTCATACATAAATCACTACCAGTGGATATCACTGACCAGCTGCAAAGACCGTGTTGACAATTAAGGCTTGATTAATGCCTATTTGTTCCGTGCTATTTTCATGTTGCTTAAATAATCTCAATTGGTCAAAAACAATTCATATAATAATGATGATCAATAATTCATCAAAGTCCTACAAGCTATCATTCCTCAAATCTGACCATATCAATATACATGGGACATCTAGATGTGTGATATGGTTGTTTCATAAAGAATTCTAGCTAAGCAAATTTTTTTTCACATTCAATAGATTTGGATAAGGCTATACTAGAGAATGAGTGTTCCGCATTGTTTTAATGAGTTAGCCGATTGACAGTCTAATATCTTTTATTCTACCATGTTTGCTATGCAACGCCAGTTTTGATTGGTTTAAAACCATGTATTATTTTCTAATAACCCACGCTCGTGCCAATAATACACGGTCGGGAGTCACGGCTGTAACAATTTTATATATCTAATATTCACCCATTTTATAAAAGGTTACCATAGCCGAGTGGGCTAATGGGTTTAAGTCTTTCAATAAATTTTTATCACGACGCGAGTTCGAATCCTACGGAGGCCCTCCTTTTTTTCTTTCTTTTTTTATCCTTTTTTTATTTTCAAAATCAATGCTATGTGATAGATGTTCTTGATCGTAGTACTGTATTGCCTGTATATTTCATCAACAAATAATGCAATACTCAAGAAATAAATTACAAGGTTTTCTCGGGGTTTCTTTGCTGTTTTTCTATTAGAAAGAGGTCGATCTCAGAACTAAACAGTACATGGTAGAATAGAAATAATCAACTTTGACTCGTGTATTGTTGCAGGATATACAACTCGGACTCGGATATTTTGCAATTTTAATTAATAACTCAGGCCTGCGGCCTTCGTTATTAATTCAATTGCAAAATATCCTCGTCCTCGTTGTATATCCTGCAATAATACACAAATCATCGTTAATTATTTCTTAAATAGCTTTTGGGAACACTTTTAGACTTCTGTAAATCTTTTCAAAACTGCCTTAACTAATTAATCCATTCATTTTAAAATCAATCACATCAGGAAAAGTGTGTAGGCTATGGAATAATTCAGTGATAGCTAGCTAGACACTCATGTTATTTATAAACTAGACTGGGCCCCTGTCTCTATAACATTAAAATTACAAATAAAATTGACCTTTATGATTGTGGTCCCTAGGATATGTCTGATTCTAGAGTTTCAAACAAGGGGCGGATAATCTAGTATTAGAATTAAGCTTGGCAATTCTTAACAAAAAGAACTTAGGGTCTGGTGGCCATGGCCAGTCTATTATAATATATATACAAAATGTACAAGATGTATATCAAAAAGTTGTCTTCCTTCGTCATTTGTGTTGCTAAGTTATATATATACAACATGTTTTTAGAGAAATCACACTCTCAAGTTATATAAATGAATATAAGCAACACCTTATATTGTTTTGTTTTCACTGTCATAATCATCATTAAAGAGATACTGACAACTGTTTTCCGACAGCTCTTTACCAATAAATTACCTACCGATTTTCAACATAGCAAAAATGCCATTCTCATGTAATGTTAAATGTTAAGTAAATAAAAGTTTGATAATTTTGTTTCATTACACATGAACGTAGTTTAATATTGGTTAATACAGACATCAATTAATGAGGATATATCTTAGATCCTGTGAGTTAAATTGTTTAATAAGTGTTTGTTGTACCAAACATGCAAAGCATGCATAACATGTAGGACATGCATTGGCTACATATCTTATAATAGCACCGAGGAAACACCCAAATAACTGGTCTGGAATTTGGCATAGTAAACAGAGTTTGACAAACACACTTAGGATCTTGATTTTGATATCTGCATGCTTTGTCTGTCTCTGGCTCCAGTTCATTCACTGTCTAAACTAAAGGTAGAAGCATCAACAGCTTTCTTTGCAAAAATGTTAAAAAACATTTCTTGAATTTAATACATTAACAGTTAACAACAGCATTGGAAACCCACGAGACTCTGCCATTGTTTCCTTTTAACAACAGCATCAGAAACCCACGAGACTCTGCCGTTGTTTCCTTTTAACAACAGCATTGGAAACCCACAAGACTCTGTTGTTGTTTCTGAAGCAGCGTAACAAAAGCCTTGTTAGCTTATATGTTTCATTAAATGAAAATTCTTCCACTGACATTATTGTCATTTTCAGACATGTCTTTAAATTGTTAACAGACCAGGCATCATCACTTTAAAAGATATTATGTCCAGTCATATACAATATCTCACAGTACTACATATATGTAGCAGGTAATTGCTAGCTTTCACTTTTTTTAGGCACTTTCTTCAAACATATTAATTCATGTTTCTCCTGATCCTGTTTCCTTCATAAGTAAATCACATTAACTAATTTTGTTTTCCTCTGACAAATTAAGGCAAAAATAGCACATGCCAACTTATTGGAAATTTCATGTCAGTCAAATTTGCACATGTTTAAAATTTCAAGAATCAGAAAATCTGTCCTCCTCTGGGCACACTTTAAATAAATATCCTTAACAAAAAATATGGCTGATTTACTGCTGCATTAATTGGATCTTATAAAATTATGGACACTTAAGTAGTCTAACTGATAATTGATTTCTTTTAGTGAATTTCCTTTGGAAATGGGGAGGGTTAAACGTTGGCAAGTATGAAAAATCTAGGTAAAGTTGACTATAGTCTAAACTTTAAAAACCATGTACATGTACCTTAACTCCTGCCACTGGATGTGTTTCTAATTGAGTAAGATAACAAAACAGCTATATTTCATTATTTCACCTGAGCCATGTCTAGCATAGGTTAAACATTAGCCTCACCTGATGAATATGTATGCAGCAGCTCTCATGTTTTCTTTCAAGAGTGGAAATTATATAGTGTTATATAATATCATGGTCTTCCTCATTGACTGGTAATCAGTTTTCATAATAGATAGTAAACTTCACTATTCCGTTGTTCAAACTTCTTTGTTTTTATCAAAACTCACTTAATAGTTTAAATAGTGTAGTATATCTAAATGTGATCTCCTTCACTGACTTATTAGGTCACATGGTAGTGTAAAATCTAATTAGGTCACATGATAGTGTAAAATCTAATTAAGTCACATAATAGTGTAAAATCTAATTAGGTCACATAATAGTGTAAAATCTAATTAGGTCACATGATAGTGTTAAATCTAATTAGGTTACATGATAGTGTAAAATCTAATTAGGTTACATGATAGTGTAAAATCTAATTAGGTCACATGATAGTGTAAAATCTAATTAGGTCACATGATAGTGTAAAATCTAATTAGGTCACATGATAGTGTAAAATCTAATTAGGTTACATGATAGTGTAAAATCTAATTAGGTTACATGATAGTGTAAAATCTAATTAGGTCACATGATAGTGTAAAATCTAATTAGGTCACATGATAGTGTAAAATCTAATTAGGTCACATGATAGTGTAAAATCTAATTAGGTTACATGATAGTGTAAAATCTAATTAGGTCACATGATAGTGTAAAATCTAATTAGGTTACATGATAGTGTAAAATCTAATTAGGTAACATGATAGTGTAAAATCTAATTAGGTCACATGATAGTGTAAAATCTAATTAGGTCACATGATAGTGTAAAATCTAATTAGGTCACATGATAGTGTAAAATCTAATTAGGTCACCTGGTAGTGTAAAATCTAATTAGGTCACATTATAAAGTAAAATCTAATTAGGTCACATGGTAGTGTAAAATCTAATTAGGTCACATGATAGTGTAAAATCTAATTAGGTCACATAATAGTGTAAAATCTAATTAGGTCACCTGGTAGTGTAAAATCTAATTAGGTCACATAATAGTGTAAAATCTAATTAGGTCACATTATAGAGTAAAATCTAATTAGGTCACATGGTAGTGTTAAATCTAATTAGGTCACATGATAGTGTAAAATCTAATTAGGTCACATGATAGTGAAAATCTAATTAGGTCACATAATAGTGTAAAATCTAATTAGGTCACATAATAGTGTAAAATCTAATTAGGTCACATAATAGTGTAAAATCTAATTAGGTCACATTATAGAGTAAAATCTAATTAGGTCACATGGTAGTGTTAAATCTAATTAGGTCACATGATAGTGTAAAATCGAATTAGGTCACATGATAGTGTAAAATCTAATTAAGTCACCTGGTAGTGTAAAATCTAATTAGGTCACATGTAATAGTGTATAATCTAATTAGGTCACATGATAGTGTAAAATCTAATTAGGTCACATGATAGTGTAAAATCTAATTGTTTGCTTTCTTTAGAGCTCACTCAAGTCAATATACAACAGACACACTGATTAAAAATTTAGATGTTAATGTACGTAATTACATTTCAAAGCCAATATGATAAGTTACTAAGCAGTGTTAGTTGATAGATCAATTCTAAAACTAATTCACAAACACTGGCCATGTTACTAACCATATGCTAGGTTATTTTTATAATTTTGAACAATAGTTTGAAAAGTATATCAACACTTTGTACTTGTTTGACCATTCAAAAATGAATTCTTTAATTTTTGAAGTAACAACTGACATTTACATTTTCCAGAGTTAGACGAAAGATTGCTGCAGTGAAATAACTTTAATTGTTATTGTTAAATGTAACAAACTTTATCTTGAATGTGCATCTTTAATGAGTACACAATGTACATATAATGTACATATTTTAGAGTATTCAGTTAACACTATATCATCAAACCCCTGTATGGTAGTATACATTTAATTGTGATGGTCATAATTTGGTTTTCAGAAAACTGTTATTTGTAACATTATATATAGCTAGCTAATTCACATCAAACTGAATCAAACAATTAATCATATCTCTTTACTGCAATATGAATACTTTCTGTTTTTGCTTGTGAAATGGTACTGATGCAAACAAATCAAATGATTTTCTGAACATCAACATTTAAGGACATTTACTACTACAGTTGTTGATGCTTGGAGAATATGAGTTTCCCAGATGTTAGACCATTAACATGGCTAAATATCCTCAGCTTGTCTGTCTGCTAGATCTATCACCTACATGCATCCTTTTTAAACACATATAGTACAGACATAGCGATTGGCTAGATTTCTAAATCACACTGCACATTATGATTGGTTGAATCCCTTTGTACTGGTATACATGTGTGACAGCAGGACTCAATTTTTCAGTGCCTCCATCCAACAAGGATTGAACCAGGGACCTCTGTCATTCTAGACTTACACTCTTAACAAAATTCTCTCTCACTACAAGGATAAAATGTGGCATAGTATTAAACCTGAGGGTGACATAAAGCCCTCTTCATGCTTAAAGCTTCAAACATTTGTAAATGTAAACTTGATCTATTTTACAACAAATATAGCGAAACAAGTTATATCAACTTAATTATTTTAAGGCTATAAAAAAATGTTCCTCCTCCGTAAAAAAAAAAGGGGAAGGGGGGGAATTATACCTGCTGCTCCCATTGCATGATCGTAAGAGGCGACTAAATTTGAGATCTTATCTTTTCTCTTCTTTCATATAACAACTTTCTTCTTCCTAATGTCTCCCTTGACAATGCCTCACTTTTTTTTAATTGGCTTTTCGTCGCTGTGAGGAAGGCTTTGGTTTCTGTTCCCTAGCCGAGACATACCGAAGTCTTTAAAAATGGTAGTTGCTACTCCTGCTTAGCGCTCAGCATATTTGGAGTGGGACGACTGGTTCGCCCGTTGTCAGTATAATGTGACCGGGTGGGGTGTGCTGCTGGGTGTCTTCGGCAGTATGCTTCAGTGAGATAGCACTTTAAATCGGCAAAAGTTCCGACCTATCACAAGGAGACTTAACACGAACATACCGCAGCCTCCCATAACACACATAAGCACTCACCACACGCATGCATGTCGCACGCACAGGAGGCCTTTCATAAATGACCTAAGCTGTAAATAGGACGTTAAACAAAATACACCAAACCAAACCAAACTCAGGGAAAACCCACATGTTCGGGCAGGTGACCTCATACCTTTTCACTTCTGATTTGGCAAGTGTGTTACCACTCTGCCAACCGACCACTAAACATTTGTATAATCAATAATCAATTTTCACAGGACTTTCATTAAGAGTTTCTTTTAAGCTGAAAGTTTCTGTGTATAAGCACATTTCAGGACATTAAGTGGAAAAAGTTATTCTTTTCTGGATCAGTACATTGAAAACAGCTAAAATGTCACAAGCTGTTACAAGCTGTCACAAGCTGTCACAAGCTGACACTGTCTGTGACTAGTACGAGTAAAAGATACACTTTCAATCTCCAATTTGTTTAAAATCTTAGCTACAACTACCAAGGTCAGCATATATATAAATGTTTGCAAAAAGCAACTTTTGATGTTATATGGAACAGGAAGAACATTTCTATAAAAAATCCCTAATAAATTCAATAAATTGTACAGCAATTGCAAATCATGTGCTATCAATTTATACTAATAATCAGCACTTATATTGGGCATACTTGTTGGCTCGTATAGAATCGTACGCAGGTTTTCTACTCTCGGAACTACCTACATGCATTAAGATGAATCTGCTGCATGTTTCCGTCAGGATGGGAATGATAAATATAAGTTAATAAACTTGTTTTGCAATTGTTAACCAAGTTTGTGGGGTTTTTTTACAATGTTAACCATCCATAAAACCATATGTGAATGTACAGTTCTTGTTCCCTTGATATACAGTAATAATGTTTAAATTAGATAAGACAATTTCTGTGATGACAAAGATTGGTTGGTTGTTTATTGATTGCTTTTTACTTCTGTCTCTTACTGTAACATCAATAAATTGTCTATCTACAAAAGTCCCCCATACATCAGAACAGACCTAAAAATGAGATTTTTAAACATGAGGATGGGAGATTCCTGGATAAGGACACACACAGGATTTGATTGACACTAAATGAGCATGGCTACAGTAAAGACAAGAAACAGCCATTGCTTGATGTAAACAGAAATAGACAGTTTAAGGTCATCAGAAGTGGTCGATTCAGCGAAGGAATTAATATATCAACAAGAGGCCCATGGGCCTTAATGGTCACCTGAGTTTTGAAATATTCAAGTTCATTTAATTGAACCTTTTTGGCCCTGCCCATCAGCCCCTGGAGGTTTAGTCAGGGCCAACATGTGCATACCATCCAGCTGTCAACCCATGCTGATAGAGTTTACAAAGATTGAATTCCGATAGAAATCAAACAAATGATAGTCAAAATTATGATTTCCCTATACAAACTAAAGTAAACTTTATCCCCTTCTAAGGGGCAAAAGTGAGACCCCAGGGTCATGAAATTCACAATTTTGGTAGAGCACCTAAAGACCCTTCCATATATGAAGTGTATTTGATTCTACCTTATTTAGGTTTCTAGAAGAAATTTTGGAAATTTCAGTTAATTTGACCCTTTTTAGCCCCACCCCTTAGCCCCTGGGTCAGTCAAAGCCAACATGTGCACACCATCCAGCTGTCATCCAATGCTGATAATGTTAACAAAGTTATAATGAATTATGATAGAAAAGAAACAAATGATAGTCAAAAATGTGATTTCCCTATAAACTAAAGTAAACTTTACCCCCTCCCCAGGGGGAAACATGAGACCCAAGGGTCATGAAATTCACAATTTTGGTAAAGCAACTTAAGACCCTTACATCTATGAAGAGTATTTAATTCTACCTTATTTATCTCTGGAGAGGAAGTTTCTTAAAATTTCAATTAATCTTACCCTTTTGGCCCCACCCATAAGCCTCTGGGGGTCAGTCAGGGCCAATATACATGTACATGTAGTTTACAACAGGCATTCCATACTGATAATTCTAACCAAGTTTGTGTTATTTCCAATGGCAATTGGAACAAATAATGCCCATGCAAAAATGTGATTTCCCTATATAAACTATAGTAAACTTTACCCCCTCCCCAGGGGGAAACTTGAGACCCAAGTGTCATGAAATTCACAATTTTGGTAAAGGACCTTAAGACCTTCCAATCTGTGAAGAGTATTTGATTCTACTATATAATGTGAGTTGAGAAGAAGATTTTTTAAATCTTAGTCAATTATACAGACCCTTTTTGGCCCCACCCCTCAGGCCCCTGGGGGTTTGGGACCATGTAATTCACAATTTTGGTTGACCTTTGGCCATGAAAGTCGAAAATGTAAATTGTTTACAAGGGACACACGCTGGACAAAAGGGGATTGCAATAGGTCAACTGAGACTTCGTCTCAGGTGACCTAAAAACAGATAACTTAACAAACAAGTCAAGCTGATAGCAGTACAAATTGACACTTTTGAAATATAACATTTCATTTTTTTTGGGGTTTTTTCTAGACTACTTCAGCTAGCTAAAGATTTTTGGCTATTGTTTGGTTCTGATACCACACAGCGCCTGTCCTAAGTTTCTCACCGTATTATCCTCTAACATTGCTGTAGAACATTGAGACATGTACAGAACTTTGGCCCCAAGAGTTACCCGAGTTGCATGGGGTGATAATCTGGTGGCAAATAAACAATTTTATCTAATGTTTTTCTACTTGATTTATAATGTGACTTTAAATTTCTTTTGTCTGATAAGAAATGCTGCCTTTGAAGGAATCCTGGCACCCTTACAATATCTGAGGGATGTAAAAACAAAACTTGGGCAAGACACTTCACCCCATTGTTCTGGTTTGCTTGGTAGTTCATGGGCTGATAAGTGCAGCAAAGAAATAAACCTTTTCATTGAATGTTGTCTTGTTTCTTTTGTCTTAAAGAAATGATTGACTTTGAGGGAATCCAATTTTGTACAAACTCAGGGATGAAAAGTACAAAACCTGAGTATGGGATAAACACACGTTTTCCACGTACAGTGAACTTTGCAGGCAGATAGTTGTTCAGACATGCATCTATAATATAGAAGGAGTGTACTTAGAGACACACTGTAATATGTACTTAAAAACTTAAACATTTCCTACCAGCAGCTGCACTCAAGCCTAGCAAGGCTGTTTAATGCATATTGGCTGAGAAACAAATTATTATAATGTTAAATTATGAAACTAAAACATATATATATTAAATAAGAATTTCCATAAATACTTTCAATTAGCATAAAGGTACAATTCAGTACATTAGACACTTACTTCAGAACAGTTTATATGTAAGAGAAAGAAAATATTACCAGTCAAAAATATCTAAATAAATAGTCTATGTATCCTGTGTATAAACTGTGTCTAACATAAGATGACCACATGTTGTACATATGAACAGTTTCATTTCATCTTCAGACACCAAATGTTGCACTTTAATCTCAGGAATTAAAAGAATTGTTATCTTCACAGAAATATCTCAAATTTAATTAATTTGTTAATGTATATTTCTTTTTTTCATTATCTGTAATTAATCAAGAAAAACACAAGATGAATCACCAAATTTCAATTCAAAATCTCATTATTTATTTTTTATTAATATAAATATCAGACTTGTGATATGATTTAACAAAAGCCCATTAAACCTTTATCCCTTCCTTACATAAAGCATACATATATTAGTGTGTGGCATATCATCATCGCCAGACAGAGCGTTTCCATGGCAATTATTAGCTGGCAACAGGTTGACCTTGTGGAATTGACAAAGATTATGTGGCACCTATGTTGCAGTCTGTTCATATCAATCTTTGTTAAATATCTTTAGAAGCAGATTAAGTCATGCAATGCATTGATATTAAGACACAAAACAAGAAAAATACAAAGAAGGAAAAACACAGAAGCATCAATTATGGAATTACAGGACGTGGTAAAAACTACATATAAAGATAAGAGCAAAAACAAGACGAACCAATTTAACAGGAGTCAATGAGCAGCAATATGTGTATTTACGTATACATATTTAACTGTTCACGGCAAATTAAATCTACAATTGTTTAAATCTCACTACCATTCTTTTTATCTAATTTGTGTACATTAGACTTCAAATAAACAGACTCCATCTGAGTTTGATTCCAACCTGATTCTCACCTTAAGTTACAAACAGTTGTTCTATTGCCTTTGCACTCAGCAAGTACCAAGAGTAAATGAGAACCAATCAATTATCTAACTTGATACCCTGACACCTGGTGCCAACATCATCATTGTAATCAGCAGACAGATCTAATATCTAAACCTAACCAAGAGATATGGTGTTGTACTACAGTTTACTGCTCCTTTTTGTCTGCAGTCTGACTCTAAGTGGTTCTCATTACCAACACTCCTTCATGTAATCAGATTGTTAGCCAATTAGGGATCATTCTGGCACTAATGTGTAAAATGTGGAAGGTTCTTCTACATCCTAATCAAGATTTATATGCATGTGTAAAAATTTTGGAAACAGCTTCCCCAGGTTTTTGCTGGTGGCAATACCTTTTGTCTTAGTGGCAGGGCCTTCACTGGAAGAGGAGACTTCAGGTCACCAGGTTAGCCCCAGCATGACTGATCAGGATGTATTTTAATGCTTCTTAATTGACACTAAACTACTTAATGGTACTATACCAAAGAGGATTAATGATCTGTCAAACAATACTATCTATAAGTTGGAGACTAAGAGGATTTACATTTGTAAATAGAAACACCAAACAAACAGATTTAAGTACAGTACACAGTTGTTTGTCCAAAATGTGCTTTCCATTCTTTATACATTGTAGCTGTATTCTGCATTCTGGAAGTTTTCCTGTAAGAAATTGTGGCTAAATGAAACTTCCTCATTTGACCAGTGAGTATTCTAGTTTCTAATGCCCTTTCTTAAATCCAAGTCCTATATAATTCTTATGCAAATTTTCAAATACAGTAGAACTCTGAATATTGAAACTGCTCTCGGGATTCTATCACATCATGTACAACTTGGTTTAGTATTGTTTAACATTCTATCAACACCTAAGGTCATTTAAGGATGGCCTTCCTCGAGTACAAAATGAATGCATGAGGTGTATGGGTGGCTGCTGTATGTTTGCATTTGTCTCCTTGTGATAGCACGGAACTGATGCCCAGTTTATAGTGCTACCTCACTGAAGCATACAGCCGATGACACCTAGCAGGACACCCCACCTGGTTACATTATACTGACAATGGACAAACCAGTCATCCTACTCCATAAGGCTGCAGGAGTAGAAACTACCATTTTTATAGACTCTGGTATGTCTTGACCAGGAGGACAGAACCCAAAGCTTTCCTCACAGGAACGAATGCTCAGCTTAAGGCCAAAAGTCAGGCAGTGTCACTGGAGACATTAGGAAGAAGAAAATTGTTTAGAAAGGAGAGAAAAGATAAGATCCCAAATTTAGCCGCCTTCTAAAATTATGCAATGGAGGGAGCAGATATAATTCTTATGCTATACCTGCAGGGCAATGTAAAATGTAATTGATTCAGCGATATTTAATGCAAACACTCAAATACAAATGTATATCATGATGTGGGGAACACAGCAGCAGTTCAGATCTAACTGATTTGGATATGTAGTTTTCCAATATGCAGCGGATCCTAAGACACTACCCACACCCAAAAGTCAATATTTTGTTTTTATCATCATGAGAATACATTTAATGCACCATTACGCTACTGATATAAGTGATTGAGCTGTTTAGGAGGAAAGATTGTTTGATTTAAAGAAATCTCTAAAACAAAAACCAAAGAATGGTCATATTGTTTTGAACTGAAAACTTAATTTTCTTTAAGTTTTTCAGGTCAAGTCAATGACACAAATTACATTTTCATGTGACAATGATTCATAGAGATTTCCCTTTTACTTGAGGGGCTTAAGGTATTGATTTTTTATGTTTTAATTCAAATGAAATATTTATTGGCAAATATTGGGAGTTCTCAGATTGGATTAAAATATGTCCTTCAGTAATACTGAATATGCTCCCATTGATCAGAAATTTAAATTGTCCCTCAAATTTGATGCTAATATAATGTAATTACAGAATGATTTGAAACAGAACGGAACTATTGAACAATCTCAAATAATATGTATCTAATATTTGTGTCTTAGCCTTGAAAATATCTTTCCCCCCCCAATTCCTAAACCAGGCAAATATATATATATACATATTATCAGCAGGCTTAATAAATAAATTCAGGATTTCTTCAAACAAAAAAGATGGTACTGATTCACCCTAAATATAAAGAGAGAAATTATCAACAAAGGTAGGTTCATCCAATAGCTCTAGTGCCTTAGTTGACATGGGAGATAACTCTAGCTCCTTAATTAGCTGATGTGCGAGATAAATCAAGCTCCTTAGCTGATATATGGGGGATAACTTTATCAGGCAGCTGAATGCATAAAGAAGCTAAATGTTGTATTCACCAATTTTTCCAATGTTTCTCCGACAGAGTGTAATAAATTGTTATTATTTTGACAATAAATGACATTTATAGTCCATATATATATGCCTATTTCAGACATACAAATGTACAAATAAAAAAATAATTTTATAACGTCAAAAATTGTCGGAATGAAGCAAAGAAGCTTTGAACTTTTGAACATTATAATTTCTACTTTGCATACACTTGACCTTGATCACAGTGCATTCTGGGAGAGATTTACATACAGAAGAAAACAAATATGGTGGACTTATTTTTATTCAGCTGGGACAACTATATATATTGCCTGTTGACTAAAATAACTACAACTTTTGATTGTGAGGTTTTAATGCAAACAGAAAGATTGCGAGGTTTTTATAATGCAAACAGAAAATAAAAACGAAGTAAACATTTCCATATTATCCGTTGCGAAAAATCACGATCCAGTGTGCCTGTTGTCGCCCACGAACCGAAACACTTTCTTAGCGTTACCCCCTTCGGCCCCTGTCGCTGGATTGATACAGGTGTTATTTATCAACAGGTTTAAGCTGGTGAACTATGAAAAGTGAATCTGCAATCACTACATATAACAAAAGAAATCCTAACTGTTGATTAAATCTCATCATATGAGTTTTCAGTGAAGATGACAACACTGTCAACAGACCGAACGTTACACTACGTACGTGTGTACGTTACACACTTGCCTCTCCAACGAAAACTCAACTGTGTCATTACCGCATGAGTTCCGATTCCATTGTCTTTAATAATTTCATCCGTCTGTGCAGTCTCCGATTGAAATCCTTCCCTTTCTTCGTTCTCTTTCATAATCTAATTTATCCTTCTTTCTGGAGATGTTAGGCTAACACATGTTGCCTTCCTCGCTTCGCCATGTGGTTCCTACTCGTTTGTGCATGCGTTCTGTTTTAGGCACATGCGCAATCAGTATTTCATTCAATATGGAGGCGGAGCAAAATGGAATTTCTTCGGGACGTTAATAATTATTTTATTTTTTTTAATTTTAAAGATAAATAAAAAGATGAAACTTTCCGAGGGTGGTAATAATGTTAAGTGTGTAACTTTTATTCCTGAAGAAAAATACATACAAGTTTATTGGTGTTTTTAATTGATAAAAAAATACTATCTGTCGAAGGTGTATATAGCACCTTCTTTAAATAACTGATTTTTTAATGCTTTTTATCATGTCGCTCTTTAGATGGTTAAGTGCTTCCCACTTATAAATCTAGTAAAACAACAAAAAGAAAAAAAAAGAAAAACATAATGAGGCATATTGATGGGAAGACCTTAACAGTTAAAGATATATATAAAGTACATGTACATCACAAGATAAAATTTGAAGTCCAATATCCGGAGTCTCCAACAATTTTTTTAATATTATATAAGAAATTACACTTTTAATTACACAGCAGCAAATATGCCACATTACATATACCTATCATTTCAATCTGAAGGATTAAATGCTAAGCATCCCAAAAGCTCAAGCTGTGAATGAAATTGGAATTTCTCATAATGTTAACACTTCCAGATTTTTATTGACAAGTAACTATAAGCAGCAAGACTGAACTGGTATTGCTGAACTACAAATCTGGAGGATATTGGTTATTTTATTTTTAGATGCAAATAATAGAACACTAGGAATTAATAGAAGATTCAGAGCCTTTTCAGCTTAACACAGTTTATATAATTATCCATTTTACAATAGATTCTTTCTTTCAAAATTTCTTGAAAGAATTATTTGGATCACAAGCAATTAAAAATTAATTTATTTAATAATTATAAAAAGAAGAATGAAAAAGAAAAATTGAAACAACATTGGCTTTTTTTTCAGGACCTGCTTATTTCAGGCTTATCTGTCATGAAACAATTACCAACCTTTAAATTGAAGCAGTAATTCATGACCAAATAAAGTTCTCTAAATGTTCAAGTTGATCCTTGTGGAAACCTGCATGTTCTCATTAAAGTGTTCATTTTTTCGCATGACAGTGGAAAAGAGTGGGGAGGCAATTACAGATTTTTGCAATCCCTTTCAAAATGGTAAATGACAGTAGAGAAGAACAGGGGAGGTGATAATTGATTTTTTTAATCTCTTTCAAAATGATATGACAGTGCAAAGAATAAGGGGAGGAAAAACACTGATTTTTAAAACCCCCTTTCAAAATGATATGACAGTGCAAAGAAACAGGGGAGGTAATCACAGACTTTTAACAATCACCATCAAACTTGTATGACAATGGAGAAGAACAGGGGAGGTTATCACAGACTTTTAACAATCACCATCAAACTGGTATGACAGTGGAGAAGAACAGGGGAGGTAATCATAGATTTTTGCAATCTCTTTCAAACTGGTATGAGAGTGGCAAGGTTTCATACAACTATAATTCAGCATCAGCTACTTTTATCCTGAACCAAGCCCCTGAAGAAAATGTGTTTCTTAGGTTTGTAGGTGTTTTCCTGAGTAAGTAACATAAATAATTTCTATATATCAGAATAAAAAGTAGTGTCTATAATATACATATACACTCCTAGTAAAAATAGAAAGTAGCATTCCAGGTGTAAAAGGGTGTGAATTCCCCAGGCGGGGGTTCCCATGTCCACTGCAAATATCAGGGTTACTAGCTGTCTTCCATCTACTGGTGTGCTCTTATGCAATAAAACTTATCCAATAACATTATTTTTTGAGGTAGAGAAATCTTCAAACTTTAATTTGATATAAATTTCTCATCATTTGAACTTCAAATGAGCGATTGAGGGGACAGAATCCCTGGTAATATAGTGAAAAGTATAGTTGTGCGAGACCAACAGAAAAGGGGAGGTAATCAGAGATTTTAACAATCCCTTTCTAAAGGTATGACGGTGGTGAAAATCAGGGGAGGTAATCACCGATTTTTAAAATCCCTTTCAAAAGGTATGACGGCGGTGAAAATCAGGGGAGGTAATCACCGATTTTTAAAATCCCTTCCAAATGGTATGACAGTGCAAATGAGCAAGGGAGGTTATCACAGATTTTTAAAATCCCTTTCAAACGTCTTTGAGTTCATTCGACTCATAAATTTTCTACATCAGTTATGATAGATATGAAAATGAATTTTGTGAGAAACTATCAATGTTAATGATTAGAAATAAGCATAGTTTATCAAATCGGGCCTGCAGGCAAGCCATAATAATTACAATATTAGGATTAATGAGAAGTAGAAATTATATAGTCAAATTTTTGTAAAATGATTGCCCAACTAGGGGTATCACAAAACACTTGGTTCACTCTATGGATCTACATATGTTACTTAAACAGAGCTGCTTGCCTTCCTACCGTTAGAAGTCGATCATGACCTAGTTGGCATTTGACCCTTAACTAAAAAAATTAATAGTATTCCATCTTAACATCAAGGGGGAAATTAAAATTACCTAGCCTGTATATGCTGGTCATTCTCCATGGCATTATATTTATTCTGAATTAAATTTGTGTTGTCAACTTATTCAGATGTACTTGTATAACCCTAAGTTACTTTGACCTTTGACCTGAGTCGGAAAATCAAAAAGTTTCATCCTGTATAGTTAAGGAGGTCATTCAAAAAGCCTCCATAGCATGGTTTTCTTTTCATCATGCTTACATTGTTTGTTACATAACCTGAAGTGACCTTGACCTTTAATTTGGAATGTCAACATGGTTCATCTGTTCAGGAAAGTTGTATATGTACATTTGTATAAGCAGCTCGCCACTGGCAATGGACATGAACCCTGAACCAGCCACATCATCCCATTATTATTTCAATAATGCCAAGCCTATTTTTTAACCCACTACCATCCTCCTCCGGAGAGACCCCAATGTCGACAGCCAGTGGTCACACACTGGACCATGTGGGGATCAATGCGTTGGGGTAATACTGGGATAGTTGGGCATTTTACTACCTTTGTATAAGAAGTCTGACTATCGCATATGGCATAATACTTACAAGGAATTCTTCTGACATGATATTCCGGTGTAATCTGGGACAAAACTGATACAACTAGTTCCTGGCAAAATAAAGTAAAATGAATTTTTATTTATCGAACCATGTAACTTTTTCCATTTGAAAGAAAACAATCGATGCTAGATCCAAAACAGTTGAGAAATTATTGGTAAGGTATTATAATATTCTGATGGAAGTACATATACACTTTTAGAGGGTGGTGCAGGTGAAAGGGAGGTCCACGATATTATATTTAGAACGATTAGTGGAGATTTATATTTGAGAAACCAATAGTTTATAATTGTAATAAAGATTCCAGCTGCTACATACTTCACATTATTACATGGTATGACAGATGTCCACTAGCATGACCAGTCCATCACCAGGATGTCCACTGGCATGACCAGTCCATCACCATCAGACCTCTAATCCAGTCTATATAGCATCCCTTACTGGTCACTAAATTAGACAATTGATAGTTGTTTTATTATATACAGAGTTTGATCAAGCTTGTTTTATTATACTCTTTACCCAAGCAATTACCATACGTAGGAGTCATGTACAGATTTGTCAATTAATGTATGACTATATATACTCTGGAACAGGGTTTATTGAAGAGCTATACAGTTTCTTTGGATGATGACTCACTCACCAGGGTTGAGATCTCCCTTAAATATTAGTTATCCAATGAATTACAATAAATTCCTAACTAATTCAAGATATGTATATATATATATTTATACAAATTTACATGTAAATAGAATAAAAAAAGTAATTACTGCAATTAAAATGTTCAACATGCAAATTTGTTGCTGTACATGTATCTTTAAGGGCAGGTTACCATAATCAAAATCCTCCATATTGATGAATCTAACCTTAATCATCAAATTAATTAATATATGAGCAGTTTAACAGTATTATTATCTGATATAAAAAAGCTTATTGTCATAAATTTCAATGATACTAATGCAATAATTAGACTATATATATAACTATTATACAATTATGGCACTTTTTTCATCAATACGATGATTTATGGAGCGAAGATGACCAATATCAATCGAGGCAGGATGAAGCCAAGAAATAGGCCGGTCTGTGCTGTTGTGGTTGTGCCCTTGCTCTGGATGGCATGGTATGGGCCTTCTGTATGTTGTTCAGTGAGGTAGTCACCAACTACTACAAGGAGATCCCACCTCAAAATGACACTGGCTGTTCAGAGGGCAATGAATTAAGCAAAATGATACAGTTATCTGAGCTCTATTAAAATCAATATATCAATCAAAACAAAGTGCCATAACTGTTTTTATTACCGATACATATTGCATTCTTGCACAACTTGTAATCAGAGTGCAACACAATGGTTCATCACTGCAGCTGGATGCAGTGTTAAATAGAATATGATCGGATGTAGACCAATCAACAAATGTAATGAAAATGTAATAAAGTCTTATATAACATTACAACAATTAAATAAAAAATCTAACAAGTGATCTACAAATATATAGACATTTTGTACAATATGGCTACAAGGTCAAGGTCAGCAGATTGGTGCTGTCCCAGGATGAGTGGGATAGATCAATATAGGATCCTTGGTATTTATAATATGTATATACGAGGGCTGATTGATAAGTTGTGAGCCTCATATTGAAGGATTTGAATTTTGTCGGACATATTGTATCATTTTTCAACATAATCTCCTTCAGTATCTAAACATTTTTGCCAGCGGTCACACACAATGCTACTTTTATAGAACTCCTTTTCTTGGCTGTTCTGAAAGTCATCCACTGCATGTTAGGGTTAGGGTTATATGGTGCCTGAAATAGCTGTTTCAGTTTTGGAAATAGATGAAAGTCTGATGGAGCGAGATCAGGTGAATAAAGCAGATGCTCAATCAATTTAAAGCCACAATCATGAATGACAGCCATGGAAATGACAGACCCTTTCACCCTAACCCTAACTGATTTTGTCCATTTCGCAAAAGCCGCTTATCTTGTTTATTTTAAAGTGCTACCTCGTTGATATAAACTAACCAAATGAGACCAGTCTTTGGGTGCACAGCCCTGTATAGTCAGAGAATAGTAGGACTTAAAAAAGAACAATCTTCAGAACCTCCTTCAATACGAGGCTCACAACATATCAATCATCCCTCGTAGATAGTATATGTCGAACTAATTTATGAGTTCCATATAATATATGCTGTAAGACCAGGTCTTCTATGTTAAAAAGACAAATCTTCTATGTTTAAATTGGTTTGATTCTCTGACCAGCATGTCCCGAATAAACAAAGTAATGAGAAAGACTTTAAACGGAAACTTCACATCTCTCTAGTGTTGATAATAAATCCAATTTGGAGACAGAAAAAAAAATTAAAGTACAATATATTTTTTGGTCTGACCAGATATGAAAAATTTGGTAAATAATTTGAACTCCTCGTATAAACAACAAAATCAACCAACAAAACTGTATAGAAAAAAAAACTTAATTCAGTTGGCACTTAAAGATATCCCAAAGGAATTCTTTGTACAAATTCCATTTGAGTCAGTGCATGCAGGCTTTACTGCATGACTATTTCCTAGTTTTCATTAGCATATAAAATCTCTTGGGACAATTGTAGTGATTTGTGGTTTCATGAAATACAAAAACTAGTGTACAAACATACCTTAAGTACACTGAATGGTAAACAGTTCCTAATGACTAAAAAGAAGGTAGTTTGCTCATTATCTGTAATATTTTCACCTGGTGGCCCGAACGCCTACAACATTGGTGTTAATCAGCCTTTAAGCAGACATCTGATGAAAAAACCAAACAACATTCCTTAAATTTCCTGAACACATATAAAACCACCATGATGATGGTTTTACCTTTGTGATGTTTGCTAAGTAACACACCTACGTACATACTTTGTAAGTGTTTCTGTGAACATATACACAGACTTTTAAATGTGATTTTTTAGCATTATTATGGTTTAAACAATATTCTTTGTTACCAAGATCTAGAATGGTATTAGAATTCTATTTCAATCATAATGGTCTAGAATGTTTATTTCACAGGAAAACTGGCTTTTCTGTGAGAGTCATGCATGGTTGGACTTCTTAGTGAGAAGGATTCTAGCCTCCAAAAAATTCTACAGACTTCCTAATTATATGTATATTGCATCAAGATCAGACGGAAACCAACATTTTTATTTCCATCTGACTTGAACCTGTTAGCTGATTTGGATAAGCATTCAGTGGAGTTAAAAAGAAATTTGTTTATTTATCATTCATCTTGTAAAGAACAAGCATGTTTATTTTTCAATACAATAAATTGATTTTTCACAAATAAGATAACATCCAACTGTTCTATTAGATAAAACATCAAGTCAATTACCAAATTTCATTGCCTACTGTCACACTGCATAGACATATTTAATGTGTACAAGTAAACTACATTTCCATATACACATGTTTCCATGGCTACAGTAAATATTCCCATAGTAATGAAACATTATTTCAAATGTTAAAATAAAATTCTTCTAAATCATAAAATCAATTGTGTTATCAATGCTTTCTAGAAGCAATTTCAGACAAGATATGAATTAAAATTTTAAGGACAAGAAAAAAAATTCATAGGAAGCAGTTGAAACTGTGATCCTTATTTTATCACAAATGACATCTGCAAGCATTGTTAAAAATTGGGAGCTAAATTATGATTCAATCAATGCCTTGGACACCTATAGCTAGTAACGGATATCACTGTAAATTAGCATCACTTGAAGCACAACTGTTAGATTATACAAAACTTGTAAATAATCACTTATTCAAACCTTGACATTTATGTGCTTTTAACATTCTATCTTTTCAGATGCTTATTGCTGATTAGTATGAAGAATTCAACTCCAACCCTGAAGGTCACCGAGATCAGACTAGAAAACGTAGACTCTGTCTTATTCCCAAGATGGCCAACAATGAACCTCCCATAAAAAGCATTCAGTTGTTGAACATTCTACAAAAGGAGTACAGCGACCAAGATGAACCCAGCCTCCCAATGTATGCTCACCGCATCGCACTTAAACCTGACCAAAACCACAACATGGATCAATCTAGCTTTGTCAGAAAAACATACCACCAGGAGGCCTATTATTTGTACTTTGTAGCTGTGGTGGGCCTACTTTTGAATTTACTGGTTGTGATTTTCGTGTTTGTGCGACGATCTATGAGAAAACTGACCAGCGCTTTCCTTATACATGCATCTTTCCTCGATTTCCTCAAGGCTGCATACTGCATTCCTATTGCTAATAACCTTGTCACACAACGAAAACCAAGTGATTGTGATTTTTTTGGCGCCACCTATGTTTTGATTATCACGGCTTCGGTGTTTAATATGCTAGCTATGGTGTGTACTGAAGCCTATACATTCGGAGAAGTAAATATCGGTGGAAATTCCAAGGGATCACTGTGTTGTGTGGTGTTTGGAACACTTTTAGTGTACATAGCTAGCATTATCCTACATCTGGGACCAACGCTTATCGGCGGATATTTTGATTTCCATCCTGAGATCGGAAGCTGCTCCTTCATTCTCGGTGAACAGACCGGATACGTAGCCAACCTCATGTGGATTGGTATTCTGACCCTGACACTGATGGGTGTTGTACATTTTATATGTAAACTCTACAAAGAAATACAAGTTAATCATACAAATCGTGTCTCTATGCTGGTACGCTCATCCATTACCATTATGGATGACCCTGTGACCTCTGTGTGCAATGTTCAAACGATGATAAACGAATCAAGTCATCGAGCAAAACTTTTCATCCTGAGTACAATATCCTTCATCCTCTGTTGGTATCCACTATTCCTGCTTATGCTCGTGGATGTTCATTTCACTGTGTCACCAAAAGTATACCAGGCATTCAGTTTCATCGCCTGGAGTCAAGGAACAATACAACCATTGTTATACATATGTTTTGACCGACATGTAAACCTTCTTGCCAAATATGTCTACTGTGACCGATACCGTCAATATAGCTTGGCTAATCTGGCTGGCTGGATGAACCGTGACCCGTCTGTATTAACCAGTACTACGGCAAGTCGTACTGTCCAAGGATCAAACCGAATGGTTAACGACCCAAGTCATTTAGCTGTGAACGATCCAAGAAACTCTCTTCCACGTTCGAATCGAGGTACAATAGATTCTCATCAAATTAGTTATGATTTAGAGGATCAGGATGAAGTTGTAGAAGAGGATGAAGGTTTAGAAAGTAGGAATAGTCATGAAGAACAGGAAACAAGAGAGAACTCACCTAGAACATTTGAATTCAATAATGAGCCTAATACTATATCTGAAAATGGAGACCCTGTTTCTAATGCTGGTCGGGATGGGATTGACTCAAAGCAGTGTAATATATAGACAAATCAAACTGGATTTGAGGCCAAGCCAAAATGTTTCTTTGTTGTTTTACTGTTGATAAAACAAACCTACTCAACTGATTATTAACAATTATTCTGCAATGAAATTTTGTTCTCTTTCTTGAGTAATTATCTATATTATGAAACAAAGGGACTTAACAGCATGGACTGTCGGTTGGAAATGTATGTCACATCCCTGTGGCGTGATGAAACCTTATAATTGGCCAGTATTAAAAATTGACTAATTGTTTATCTGGATATTTTAGCAACCATGGTAAATATTCCAGTTTTTACAGTAATATAAGAAGTATTTTTCCCATTTGGGGGACGAAGGGGCACTTCACTTTTTTGTTACATCACATTGGCTGCCTGGCCCCTTAAGTTTACTGTTGAACAGAATTGTTTAGGAGGGTTCAATCAATAAAGGATTGAACCCTGAGCCCCTTTGGGTCTATATACATGAACATGTATTTCCTCTTTTGGGCCCCACCTCTCTGTTCACAGGAGCTTATAATAATACACACCCCATGAATATACCCCAAAAATGTTCAAAACCAAAATCTGCTACACACCCCATTAATATAACCCAAAAGTGTTCAAACCCAAATCTGCTACACAACCAATTAATATACCCCAAAAATGTTCAAAACCAAAATCTGCTACACACCGACCCCATTAATATACCCCAAAAATGTTCAAAACCAAAATCTGCCAAGTCATTCTAAATCAGTAATATCTTAAAGAAAAATTGTCTAAAGGTTTCCAGCCAATGGATGTGAACATAAAGTAAAAAACAGGAAGAAGTAATAATTTGTCATGCTGTTAGAGAAATCATGGACTGTGATACAGCTACAGGTTCCTGATTTTAATGGAAAACCAAAATTCTTGATATAGCTTTAACTGTGAAATGAGCAAAATATATGACTTTTACCAACATTTCCATGTACATAATACCATATCATTTTTAACGCATCTTTACTTGTAAAAATCACTGTTGGAATACATTTTTTTAAAGATAAATCATGAAACTAAGGCTTCCCCTTAATTATGAAAATTGAAAGCATCTGCAAATGGTCTTACATAATGCATATGTTACCACCAATCTGACTCCGTTCAGTTTTAGGCGTGTAGCATTGTTTACATTAATTCATCAATTGACGTTAACTTAAGAACATTTTGCAGGTACGTAGAGGCTCGTAAATTACTATATCTTACAACTCATTTTATTATCTATAAGAAGAAATCATTGTTTAATGGGTATGAAGTCTACAGTCAAGTTGCTTTAAATGGTGTTGTCTCCAAGATTCCCCAAATGATATAAAACTGCAATATTCAAAAAAGTTTGTATTAGACCTGTCCCTATAAGTAAACTCAAACTTTTTTCTGGTAAAAAGAATGAGTATGTTGTATTTATAAAGTCCATAAATTGATAAAAAAGGTGTTTACTTTAATAATATATCCATAGAATCTGATCATTCTTCATGAGAACATGTTCAAACAAAGATACATATATTTTCTTTCATTGTCCCTGATTTCACTTGGCAATATTTTCCTAAAAAAGGTTTGGAGCACATCCTTTTTGAGAGATTGTGAGTGCACTCTGCACTTATTAGGTTAAATATGGTACATGTAACATTGTCATTTATCCATACATGTATGTATATTTATTTCCAATTTCTTAAAGATGTGTATACATATAGTGATTACATACCATATATCTATAAAAAGAAAATAGGCCCCTATAGCTACTCACAAGTAAGTTTTCATCTTCATTTTTGCAAAATCTTTTCAATTTTAAAACACTAAGCTAAAATTGGTTCACAAATAGCCCTATCCAAACTTAATACTAAAATTAGGGGAAAATTCTAGGTAATGGTTAAAATAGGATAATCACTTTAATGTTTTAACATTAACATCTCCTGACTTTGCATCTCAACTATCCTCCTTCTTAAAATCGAAGTATATCTAAAAATAGATAATGTAATCTTTTTTCATGAATTCTTCAAATGTTTGTACTTATTTCAATGTTATTTTGAATAATGCAATTATTCAACCTTACATTGTTGAAAAATTAAAGATTGGATTAATTACTACAGTGGTTTAAATGTAAACTTTTATACATTTCAATAAATCTACATTTGTAACACGTCCTACATTTATAAGACATCCTACATTTATAAGACATCCTACATTTGAAGGACCTCCTACATTTGTTACAAGGGTATACTAGATGTGTCATCATCCTGATCCCTGAGGCTTCTTGTCACTGTATCACAATATTTCCTTGTTCTCCTTTTTGCCTGCATGAGTTTATAATTTAAGCAATTATCTCGAGAAATAAATTTGATTTAAAGAAATATTGTTTGTTTGTTTTTTTTTTTTTGATTGGACAAGTTAGTGTAAATTGAAGTACATCTAACATGTTACATGTATTTTTGGAAATAAGGGAGATAACCCAGTGTGATTTAAATTCTTTGCAGAAAAAGTACCAAGAAATGACTGTTTATGTGACTTGGTAACTGTCATCACCAGAACACCTGTTGCTTCCCAGACACTGTGCAGTAATAATTACTTTATCAACAGAATCTTAATGAAGCTAAAAATAACATTATTGCTATAAGAGATTCGTCATATAAAGTTCAACAATTTATTAACATGTGTAAAAATAACAAAGTACCAAAATAATACCCGCGAGGCAGTGAGGGATTTACAGAAATATACATTAAATTAAATCATATGCCAACCATCGTTTAATCACAAATGAAAATATGTATGAAATAAATGCGTTCTACCCCGAGTCTCAAGCACGTGGCATGTAAATAATTTCACAGATTAAAAGTCAACACAACTTACCCTGCTGACACCCGGACGAAAAGTGATTGACCCCACAGCAGCACAGGTATCTTACGTAACCAGATGTTACCATTTTCCGGAATGAGTCCAAAAACAAGCGAGCGGAACACAATTGTGTTACAGTTATCTCCCTTGACCAATGTTAATTTACGTTTTGTAGTTAACGACATGGCTGACAAGGCCTATGAAGCTGCCTGTTGGAGTCAATGTTAGTTAACGACATGGCTGACAAGGCCTATGAAGCTGCCTGTTGGAGTCAATGTTAGTTAACGACATGGCTGACAAGGCCTATGAAGCTGCCTGTTGGAGTCAATGTTAGTTAACGACATGGCTGACAAGGCCTATGAAGCTGCCTGTTGGAGTCAATGTTAGTTAACGACATGGCTGACAAGGCCTATGAAGATGCCTGTTGGAGTCAATGTTAGTTAACGACATGGCTGACAAGGCCTATGAAGCTGCCTGTTGAGTCAATGTCTCAAATCAAAATTATCTAAATTCTAGAACGCTTTTTGGGAAACAGACAAAACGTATGTTTTTTTGTAACAAATGTAGCTTAGACAAAGACTCAAATATTCCGGAAATACCACAAACATGAATGGAATACCAGATATATGATAGGTCATCAGCTTCTCATATATCATGAAACATATCGTATCGTGACCCCTGTATTGCGATATGAATCATATTGCTACCCACCCTGCGATACACATGCAGCGCTTATGTTTGGTACTCAATGTTGTTACAGATGCCAGAGATTCGCAGGCAAACCACATACACTGTACATGTATTGTGTACTAATGACAGCAACAGTTCCATTTCCACTGCATTTTTCTACTTTAATTAATTATATCTATAACTAACAGTTTGATTCTTTAGATGGACCAACCATTTTGGAAACACACTGCTTCTTTCCATATGGACACAATTAAGACAACATAACACTCGGCACACTATGTGAAACAGGGAAAATGAAAACGCAACAACAAGACAAGGATTGAAACTCGAATCTCTGAATCCTAGAAAAATGCTCTAACCATTTGAACTATGTTAATGGCTACTGGTGTTCAACACAACACCTGATGCAACCTAAGATTAGAATTATTGCCATTTTGGAGACCTCTGAGCCTTTGTTTTAAGAGGTTGCCATTTTTCAAAACAAAAAACAAAAAAAACAAAAACAAACAAACAAAAAACTCTGTTTTTGTATTGAGCAATAGCCATTTTTTAAGAAGAAAAACCCCAGCCTTTGTTTTGAGTAATAGCCACTTTTTGAGAACATATCCCAGGTTTTTTTTGTTTAAAGCGATGGCCATTTATTGAAGATAAGAGTCTGATCTGTGTTTCAAGCAATAACCATTTTTGATTAAGGACACTCCAGCCTTGCTTGAGCAATAGCATTTTTTGAGAACACAGCTTTTGTTTAGAGCAATAGCCAATTTTCATAAACAACCCCAGCCTTTGTTTTGAGCAATAGCATTTTTTTATAACAACCCCTGGATGATGGAGCCTATATTTAGAGCAATAGCCATTTTTAAAGAACCCCAGCCTTTGCTTTAAGCAACTGTCATTTTAAGTCACTGTCGTTTTTTGAGAACAACCTCAGCTTTTTTCAGTTTTATAACAACCCCATATAGCCTATGTTTGGAGCAATAACCATTTTTAAAGAACCCAAGCCTTTGTTTTAAACAACTCTCATTTTTGAGAACACCCCATAGCTTTATTTCAAGTCATTGTCATTTCAAGCAATTGACATTTGTGTGAATAACCCCAGCCCTTGCTTTGAGCGACTGTCATTTTTGAGAACAACCCCAGCCTTTGTTTTATAATTACCAAGATGTAACAACACCATGGCAACAACACAACACATTGCAGGCATATACTAACAAGTCAATGTTTTCACAAATATTGAAGAAATGTGATAAAAACACCTTGAAATTTGTTTCCATTTCACATTTAAATGTTTTGTAGATCTCAATAGAAATTATTTGACATATCCTACACCCAAAGTACAAGTAAAACAGAATGTTTGTGAATCGTGGCCAAAACAATGAGCATTATTTCAGATGTGTACGGGATCAGGACACCAATTAGACAACAGATGGTGTAGGGATTGACAGACCCACTGCCTTATTGTGTACAGTGTGTAAAGTAGTTAAGACTGAGAGAGTCAGTATGAGGCCACATCAACAAATTTTGTGTTATATATAACTTAAGGGAGAAAAGTCTGTGCAAGGCCAAATCAACTAAACCTGTGTTATACATAACTCAAGGGAAGGAAATTATAAGGTAAGGCCACATCAAATAACTGTATGTTAATTACATAATTTACAGGTGGAAAAGGTCAGGCCATGTCAACTTATTCTGTGTTATACATAACATGAGGGAGGAAAGTGTGAGCAAGGCCAAATCAACTAATTCTGTGTCCATATAAAAAAATAGATATAAATATTCAAATATAAGGGTAATTGAAACAAGGCCCTATAATGATTTAAGCACACTTGACGTCTGTGACCTTGAAAGTAATTGACAGC
Organism: Pecten maximus; assembly: GCF_902652985.1. Classification (NCBI taxonomy): domain Eukaryota; kingdom Metazoa; phylum Mollusca; class Bivalvia; order Pectinida; family Pectinidae; genus Pecten; species Pecten maximus. The sequence continues at coordinate 24,320,623 of NC_047022.1, read as the reverse complement.
TATATGCATTTACCTCAGCATACTGCAGGTCCAATATGAGGTCACTAGGCTTCTTGGTTATTTAGCAGATCATTTTTAAAGATTTTAGCACCTTTGACCCCTGTGACCTTTAATGTAGGTCAAGGTTGTTCATTTGAAAAAACTTAGTAGCCTTAGTTTCACCCAAGCATGCTACGAGTCCAATATCAGGTCTCCTCGGGGCATGAATTGGTTCTGAGCAGAATTTGTTTAAAACATTTTAGCATATTTGACCCGTAACCTTGAATGGAGGTCAATGTCATTCATTTGAACTTGGTAGGCCTACTGTGAGAAATCGAAAATGATGCTAAAGGTTTCAAATGAGAAATAGTTACCAACATATGTATGGTTTTAATCTTGACTGTATAGAGACACATACATCATTTACCTCCATTCGTATGTAGTTGGATACCATCTGATTCACTGTTGCTTGGACAAGAGGTTTACAAAAGTCATCAATGTTGAAGCCAGCACTAGAATAAAAACCAGAAAGATGAGCAGACAAAACTGAAATGAATATATTGTTAAAGCCCATCTCTGGTTGACCATATCATCAGAGCAAAGATTCAAATAGGTTTCATTAAACCCCATACAAATTCGGATTCAAAACATATTCAAATTAAACTTAAAAGCAGTCTCTGAACCAGAGACTGATCAATGCATTATGAGGAAGTGTATGTGTTAAACTTGTATGATTTCAGGAGGCTGTAATAATATTTGTGGGATTCACCTTGTGATAGTGTGGAACTGATGCTGACTTTGTAGTGCTATCTCACTGAATTATACAGCCTCAGATGATCATGATGATCCAGCAAGATACAATCTACAAATATCAAATGCTGTTGTTAATAAACGTATACATACATCACCTCCCTGACATTGACAGGGGGTGAAAATTGGTTACTATAAATGTATTTGAACTATTGAGTTCTGTTGCTTATTTGATACTGGGATCTATTTATAGTTCAAACTTTTACCAAATTTCACTTCCATAACCTTTTTGGGGTTTAGCTAAAGGTCAAGCAAATTACCCCCGTAATATGGACAGGTAATGATGGCACTCACTTGATCCCAGAATCTAGTACTTGTCCTGGTATTTTTTTTTATCTTAATTTTTTTTCGTCTTGAGCGTAAAGTATAATATAAGACCTTGGAAATTTCAGGCTTGATAATCCTTGATAATCTCAGGCTACTAGACTCTGAAGAATTGATAAACCTTAGGATATTTGTAATTCAAAAGAATTCTTATAATGAATTCTATGAATGAACTGTCAACTGCCAAGCATGGCTACGTATTCAGAAAAAATGTGGTAAAATAACAAAACTAGCACATCACATAATGAACCAACATTGCATTACTGGACAAGTTCAATAATAACCCTTTGTGAAAGTGGGCTAACAATCGAATCTCTGCCTCGATCTGGTCAGCAACAAATCATTTCAAACAGAAAAGAAATATACTAGCTATCAATTAATCAAAGCTTGATTTTTACATTTCTCAAGAGCTTAGGAGGTAATACAGACAGTTTTAAAACAAGAAATAAAATTAGTGAGTGAATATATAGTTCTAACAGTTCCAAAATCATGAATCCTGTGGAAAGGGAGGTAACTACCAAACACACTATGCAAACTCACAGTGAGTAATATCTCAACTCACTCTAGCTACCTTTTTCCTGTTTATTTTGGGAAAATCCAACTTACTGCATTGGAAGAATTTTTACATGTTAATTATGTTAAAAACTAACATGCTTCTAATTGTTTCTTGAGTGTCATGCTTACCAGTGTTAATTCACAGTGTAAATTCTAGCTGAATACATACAATATTGACCCAGACTGCCCTTTTTTCTGATCCATTGTGTGAAATAAATGCCATTATATTTCTCAGCTTTTCTTCCTTTTTTTCAGATGTTTTAATCTACAGGTATGTACATAATTAGGATTTTTTTTAGGGGAAAATCAGGCCAAAATGATTTGGGAATGGGGTTCTTTTTCACATCAAGCTAAACACCTGTCTTATTCTTAATCTGTTTTTTATCACAGTAGCAAGTGTTTATGTGCCATTTAGGTGGAATATACATATACATTTTTGTACTGCATTTTATACATCTAAACTTTTGCACTGCTGACAGGTATCCAAAAACTTTCAAGACTTTAAAGAGTAATCCCTTTTGCCCTAATTACACTCTCAAGCAAACATTGACTTGGGTAAAGTTTTTTACCTATCAATGCCAGTATTACTAAAGGCACCACTGTCCAAAATGGAACACTTTAATTGTCTAACAAGTTTTTGTAGTTGAACTCTCATACATGTTTAATCATGTACCAGTTGTCCAGTTAGGCCCGCTACATCACTTTTTGTATGCTAGTTAGTCATACATTGTATAAGTTGAATTACATAAATGACAACATATAAATATTAATTATTGGCTTGTATTTTTAAAACAAAAAGCCTAATAGGCCTGTATCACTTACCTGTTCAATATTCTACAGCTTATGAAGAGACTTTGAAGATTTGATAAATGATGCAAATTTTCTAAAGTTGATATATATTTAAAAGTCACAGAAGTGGCTCAAAAATTATTACCGCGCCCTTCAAAGAACTTTGTATCTCCTTCGAAGAACTTTGTATCTGTTGGCTTGGACGACCTCCTTATATAGGTTGTAGGCACGAACCTACGTCACAAAAAAATAATTGTCAGGAAAAGCATTAGCCTCTCCCGACTATGACCCGTCCCACAACTACATATCCTTTGTAATCCTACAGGTTCCCTTCCTTTCAGAATGGAAAACAAAACGCAACACCACGTGCACGTGCACGGCATTAATAAGCTCACTAGCTGTCCTTCGCTTAGTTAAAATGTAATCAAAGCAATATACTTACTGAAAGAGTTTTAGATTGGGTGGCGACATTGCGTGACATTTCATATCTTTTACCCGCGGAGACTTTCCCAGAGTTCATTGCTGTCCCTCTATAGCCCTAACACCATTCGGCTAACTCCGGCTGATATTAGTACGGAATCTGCCGAGATGTGACGAGTGGGCCTGACTCCGAAACATTTTGTAAATTTCCGAAAATTTCCAATCGATGATGGTACGATGGAACAAGGAAAGAAAGAGAATTTATAAAGATACTGTCAGTCTATCACCTGTTGCTATGTATTGTATTGAATCAATATAGCCGCATGATAATGTATAACTTTATACAATACAGTTTTATGTATTTTGTTCTTCGAACGACTTTGGTCTGATGCATATATATGGGTCCGGTGTAATGTTGAAATTGACCCCGTGGAAAATGGAAACGTTGAAAATGGAACCGGGATGCCGTGGAAAACGGAACCAAATATTAAATTTTCTTTACATACCCGTTGAAAGTGGACCCCGTTGAATAGTGAACCGCATAAAAGTATTGGATCTCGGTACTAGTTTACATTGTCAGAGACGTTGCGATAAGATATGCTTACATTTTGTACATGATGCAATAATGTATAAACGATATTGAAGGACATTGGTAAAATAAAATGGCCTGTGACCTTAGGTGACCTTTGATATCACATTTAGCTGTTATGAGAAGTGTATATAAAATGTATATACTTATGTACATTTATATTAACACTTTAACTCGTGACATCTGGTGACCCAGGTAATGACCGTTAGCATCACTTTAAATAAGATGTCACTATACATGTATACGATTTATCGACATTGATTGATAATTTGACCCGTGACCTTTATTGATCCAGATAATGACCTTTCGTATAACTTTACACTGTTACAAGATATTCATGTAACATTACGCGATATTGATCGACATTGATTAACAATTTAACTTGTGACCTTTGGTGACCAATATAATGACCTTTGCTATAACTCATCACTGTTATAAGATATTCATATGACATGTACATGATATTGATCGACATTGATAAACAATTTAACCTTTGACCTTTGGTAACCAAGATAATGACCTTTCGTATAACTTATCACCGTTATAAGATATGCATATGAAATGTATACGACATTGGTCCATCTTAATTAAGAATTTGACCTGTGGCCTTTGGTATCTATTCAAACTGTAATATGATATGCATATGAAATGTAAACGATATTGATCAACATTGATAAACAATTTGACCGTTGACCTTTGATGACCCATATAATGACCTTTGGTATATATTCAAACTGTTATATGATATGCATGTGAAATGTATACGATATTGATCAACATTGAAAAACAATTTAACCTTTGACCGTTGGTGACCCATTTAATAAACTTTGGAATAACTTATCACTGCTGTAAGATATTCACATACAAATGTAGCATGAAAACGATATTAATCGACATTGATAAGCAATTTGAACTATTACCTTTGATGACCCATATAATGACCTTTGGTGTAACTTTTAACTATATAAGATATGCATATGGTATGTATACGACACTGATCGACATTGACCTTTGACCTTTGGTGACGCATATAATGACATTTTGTATAAATTTTTACTATTATAAGCTTTTCTTAAAACATGTATACGATATTGATCGACAGGATTTGTCCAATTAATGTTTTCGGTACTTTTTACTTTAAACATATTTTATTTCAATTAAGGAAAAGGGATTAGGCACAAGTTATTGCAACTTACTAAGGCCTTCTCCCTATTTTCGGTAATCTATTCATAAACCGAGATCCACTGTAAGGTTGGAATTTGTCTTACCAAAGCCTGGTCCTGTGGAATGTGGATGTCCCACTAACGCATGGTCCTGTGGATGTCCCAGTAACGCGTGGTCCTGTGGATGTCCTTGTAACGCATGGTCCTGTGGATGTCCTACATTGTAGTAACGCATGGTTCTGTGGATGTCCTAGTAACGCATGGTCCTGTGGATGTCCTAGTAACGCATGGTCCTGTGGATGTCCTAGTAACGCATGGTCCTGTGGATGTCCTAGTAACGCATGGTCATGTGAATGTCCTACTTACGCATGGTCCTGTGGATGTCCTACTAACGCATGGTCCTGAGGATTTCATTTCAACAAATTTTATTGCAATAAAACAAATGGATTGGACAACAGGCAAGCCTATATAAGTCCTCTCCAATGAGGATGTCCTGAGAATGTCCTAGTAACGCACGGGCCTGTGGATGTCCTAGTAACGCATGGTCCTGTGGATGTCCTTCTAACGCATGGTGCTGTGGATGTGGGATTAGGCACAAGTTATTGCAACTTACTAAGGCCTTCTCCCTATTTTCGGTAATCTATTCATAAACCGAGATCCACTGTAAGGTTGGAATTTGTCTTACCAACGCCTGGTCCTGTGGAATGTGGATGTCCCACTAACGCATGGTCCTGTGGATGTCCCAGTAACGCGTGGTCCTGTGGATGTCCTTGTAACGCATGGTCCTGTGGATGTCCTACATTGTAGTAACGCATGGTTCTGTGGATGTCCTAGTAACGCATGGTCCTGTGGATGTCCTAGTAACGCATGGTCCTGTGCATGTCCTAGTAACGCATGGTTCTGTGGATGTCCTAGTAACGCATGGTCCTGTGGATGTCCTAGTAACGCATGGTCCTGTGGATGTCCTAGTAACGCATGGTCCTGTGGATGTCCTACATTGTAGTAACGCATGGTCCTGTGGATGTCCTAGTAACGCATGGTCCTGTGGATGTCCTAGTAACGCATGGTCCTGTGGATGTCCTAGTAACGCATGGTCCTGTGGATGTCCTAGTAACGCATGGTCATGTGAATGTCCTACTTACGCATGGTCCTGTGGATGTCCTACTAACGCATGGTCCTGAGGATTTCATTTCAACAAATTTTATTGCAATAAAACAAATGGATTGGACAACAGGCAAGCCTATATAAGTCCTCTCCAATGAGGATGTCCTGAGAATGTCCTAGTAACGCACGGGCCTGTGGATGTCCTAGTAACGCATGGTCCTGTGGATGTCCTTCTAACGCATGGTGCTGTGGATGTCCTACTACCGGCATGGTCCTGTGGATGTCCTAGTAACGCATGGTCCTGTGGATGTCCCACTAACGCATGGTCCTGTGGATGTCCTAGTAACGCATGGTCCTGTGGATGTCCTAGTAACGCATGGTCCTGTGGATGTCCTAGTAACGCATGGTCCTGTGGATGTCCTAGTAACGCATGGTCCTGTGGATGTCCTACTAAAGCATGGCTCTGTGGATGTCCCACTTACACATGGTCCTGTGGATGTCCTACTAACGCATGGCTCTGTGGATGTCCTACTAACGCATGGTCCTGTGGATGTCCCAGTAACGCGTGGTCCTGTGGATGTCCTTGTAACGCATGGTCCTGTGGATGTCCTACATTGTAGTAACGCATGGTTCTGTGGATGTCCTAGTAACGCATGGTCCTGTGGATGTCCTACTAAAGCATGGCTCTGTGGATGTCCCACTTACACATGGTCCTGTGGATGTCCTACTAACGCATGGCTCTGTGGATGTCCTAGTAACGCATGGTCCTGTGGATGTCCTACTAACGCATGGTCCTGTGGATGTCCTAGTAACGCATGGTCCTGTGGATGTCCTAGTAACGCATGGTCCTGTGGATGTCAAACTAACCCACGGTCCTGTTGATGTCCTACTAACGCATGGTCCTGTGGATGTCCTAGTAACGCATGGTCCTGTGGATGTCCTAGTAACGCATGGTCCTGTGGATGTCAAACTAACCCACGGTCCTGTTGATGTCCTACTAACGCATGGTCCTGTGGATGTCCTTCTAACGCATGGTCCTGTGGATGTCCTAGTAACGCATGGTCCTGTGGATGTCCTACTAACGTATGGTCCTGTGGATGTCCTACTACCGGCATGGTCCTGTGGATGTCTTACTAACGCATGATCCTGTGGATGTCCTAGTAACGCATGGTCCTGTGGATGTCCTACTAACGCGTGGTCCTGTGGATGTCCTACTAACACATGGTCCGTGTGGATGTCCTAGTAACGCATGGTCTTTAGGATGTCTTACTAACGCATGATCCTGTGGATGTCCCAGTAACGCATGGTCCTGTGGATGTCCCACTAACGCATGGTCATGTGGATGCCCTTCTAACGCATGGTCCTGTGGATGTCCCACTTACGCATGGTTCTATGGATGTTTTACTAACGCATGATCATGTGGATGTCTTACTAACGCATGATCCTGTGGATGTCCTAGTAACGCATGATCCTGTGGATGTCCTAGTAGCGCATGGTCCTGTGGATGTCCTACTAACGCATGGTCCTGTGGAAGTCCTAGTAACGCCTGGTCCTGTGGATGTCCTAGTAACGCCTGGTCCTGTGGGTGTCCTACTAACGCACGGTCCTGTGGATGTCCTAGTAACACATGGTCCTGTGGATGTCTTACTAACGTATGGTCCTGTGGATGTCCTAGTAATGCATGGTCCTGTGGATGTCCTAGTAACGCATGGTCTTGTGGATGTCCTACTAACACATAGTCCTGTGGATGTCCTACTAACGCATGGTCCTGTGGATGTCCTACTAACGCATGGTCCTGTGGATGTCCTACTACCGGCATGGTCCTGTGGAATGTGGATGTCCTACTAACACATGGTCCTGTGGATGTCCTAGTAACGCATGGTCCTGTGGATGTCCTAGTAACGCATGGTTCTGTGGATGTCCTACTAACACATAGTCCTGTGGATGTCCTACTACCGGCATGGTCCTGTGGATGTCCTAGTAACGCATGGTCTTGTGGATGTCCTACTAACACATGGTCCTGTGGATGTTCTAGCAACGCATGGTCCTGTGGATTTCCTAGTAAGGCATGGTCCTGTGGATATCCTACGAACACATGGTCCTTTGGATGTCCTTCTTACGCACGGTCCTGTGGATGTCCTAGTAAGGCATGGTCCTGTGGATGTCCTAGTAACGCAGGATTTGAGATCGATTTGAGTTTGAGGTTTTGCTCAGTTTGAGATGTTTTGTGCAAGCGGGGCCAGGAGTCATTTTTGACAAATAATATGGAAATGGGTCAGTGTGTTGTGGGGTCCATTTTCGACATTGAATATGGAACCGGAGTCATTCTTAACTAATGATATGGAAATGGGTCAGTATGTTGTGGGGTCCGTTTTCAACGTTGAATAAGGAATCGGAGTCATTCTTAACTAATAATATGGAAATGGGTCAGTGTGTTGTGGGGTCCATTATGTTCAACGTTGAATATGGAACCGGGGTCATTTTCAGCAAATAATATGGAAATGGGTCAGTATGTTGCGGGGTCCATTTCCAACGTTGAATATGGAACCGGGGTCATTCTGAACTTATAATATGGAAATGGGTCAGTATGTTGAGGGGTTTATTTTCAACGTTGAATATGGAACCGGGGTCATTTTTAACAAATAATATGGAAATGGATCAGTATGTTGAGGGGTCCATTTCCAACGAATATGGAACCGGGGTCATTTTCCGCAAATAATATTGAAATGGGTTAGTATGTTTTGGGGTCCATTATTTTCAACGTTGAATATGGAACCGGAGTCATTCTTAATTAATAATATTGAAATGAATCAGTATGTTGTAGGGTCCGTTTTCAACGTTGAATAAGGAATCGGAGTCATTCATAACTAATAATATGGAAATGGGTCAGTGTGTTGTGGGGTCCATTATTTTCAACGTTGAATATGGAACCGGAGTGATTTTGACAAATAATATGGAAATGGGTCAGTGTGTTATGGGGTCCATTTTCAACGTTGAATATGGAACCGGAGTCATTCTTAACTAATAATATGGAAATGGGTCAGTATGTTGTGGGCTTCATTTTCAATGTTGAGTATGGAACCGGGGTCATTCTTAACTAATGATATGGAAAGGGGTCAGTGTGTTGTGGGGTCAATTATTTTCAACGTTGAATATGGAACCGGAGTCATTCTTAACTAATACTATGGAAATGAGTCAGTATGTTGTGGGCTTCATTTTCAACGTTGAATATGGAACCGGGTGATTCAATTATCATCCAATGTCGATCAATATCGTGTACATGTTATTTGCATATCTGATAACAGTGATAGGTTTTACCAAATGTCATTATATGGGTCTCCAAAGGTAAAGGTCAAATTGTCAATCAATGTCATTCAATATCGGGTACGCGTTATATGAATATCTTATAACACTCATAAGTTCTTCCAAAGGTCATTATATGGGTCACCAAAGGTCACAGGTCAAATTGTTAATCAGTGTCGATCAATTTCGGGTACGTGTTATATATACCAAAGGTCATTTATTGGTCACCAGAGGTCAAAGGTCAAATTGTGTATCAATGTTGATCAATATCGTATACATTTTATATTTATATCATATTACAGTTTGAAAATATACCAAAGGTCGTTATATGGGTCACCAAAGATCGAATTGTTAATCAATATCGATCAATATTTTATGCTTGTTAAATTGTATACAGTCTTGTATCTTATAACAGTGCTGTTATTCAGAGCAACTTATGTACATGCATGTGGCTCCTTTTTCAACGAGTTCCGTTTTCAACAGGCTACACGTGGAAAAGAGAGACCTGATGGGGTCCATTTGTAAGAGGAGAGTCAGTTATCCACAGCGTCCCGATTCCATTTTCAACTTTGAAAGGTTCCATATTCCACGGGGGTCCATTTTCAACGTCACACCGACAGTTGCATATATTCTAGTAACGATCATGTAACTTTCCGGGTGAAGCAGGATGACATGTTACGCTTTAAGAAGCCTAAATGTTTGTTAGTTTTGTTGGTGATAGTTTTTTATTCTTGTTCCAATTTAGGTCAGAGTTGATCGTGACCCCTATAGATACTGTCCCGAATCTAGATTTTCTAAAATTTCACAATGTAATGAATATTTGAACTTAAAGGTTTTTTTTTCTTAATGAGAGCAGACTTCTTGGCGTTTGATTTCATCTTCCATTTCTCCTCCCCAATTTCAAGTGTTTTTAGGTCATTCTCCAGTTCAGTTATGACAGTCTTGCAGAGGTGAGATTTCATTAAAGAGTAGACAACCACCATCAAATATACAATATCATCTATAAAGATAAGAAAAGTAGTGAGTGAGGCGACCACTGTCCCTTGGGGTACACAGGAGAGAAGGTTGGTAAGAATGTTGTGATGCTCAAGGTGGCTGGATGTAAACGAAGTACACGTAATCAGTGTAATTTAAGTGATAAAGTTAAAAACGCAATGTTATGCAGGGATCATTTTTTGTTGGCTGAATGATCTACATGATTCGGAAAAATCCTTTAAATTTCTTTAAATGGACCATAATCAAATTATATCACAGACAGTTGTTTTTCTTGACAATGGCTCCCTTGTTATATGTAAATCGCCATTATAGATGATACGAGGAAGGTTGTTTCAAAATTCGGTGGGATTACACGTGCTCTAGTTAATAAAAGTTTCAGATGCTTTATCAGCCTTTTAAACATATGATATGGTCCCACTTTATCAGATCTTTAAAAAGGCGACAATATAAAACATCCGAAGCAATCAGATTATCAAAGTGAACGTTTCATCGAGCTGATTTTAATATTTTTTTTCTTAGTTAATTGCACAGGTAAACGTGATGATGGCAAAATGAAAGATTTTGTTTTTGTATTGTTTTTTTTTTTTTTTTTTTAAGGTTGACGTTTGCAAAATCCACTTACAAGGCTAATGTCGTAATTGTTGAACGTATAGTTCTATATATTTACCATTATATGGCACTGCCACTATATAACCCTACCAATTCAGTTACGAGTTCACCAGCTTATGAACTGCCAACTGAAAATTTCAAAAAAAAAATCGCACGACAAATAAAAAATCGCAGATGGTAAATATAAGCATTGAACGGCTTTCAGTTGGCATTCATAGTCAATATGAATGCCAACTGAAAGCCGTTCAATGCTTAAATGTAATCTGAGGAATTATACAATGCCTACCATGTTCACTCGTGAAGCAAGCGTGTCCTAAAATTTCACGATTATTTTATCTTAGTAGAACAGTACATGTAACCGATTAGCCCGAGTTTCCTCTGGCCCTGATACCATGCCAGATGAAATATCTCCCTCCATTTCCCTCTAATTATCACTCCATTTCTACTCTTCTTAAACTCACAGTTTCAAAATAAAATCACTTTATGTAAATTCCAATGTCATTTTGTGTTGGAAAGGGCTTTATATAAGTTGGAAAACTTGTGCCCGATTCCTTTGTATATTTATGATACAATAAAATATGTTTAAACTAAAAAAAAAACTCGGGCTAGTAACCAATTAGATCTCTCTCTTTATGTGGTAAAATGCATGGGTGAATTCAAACAAATTATAAAACTTTCAGTGATAATATCATTGTCATGTTTATTTCGTAAATTGGATATGTTTTCACAATACATTGAAAAAAAATTTGATGGTAGACAGCACATCCTGAAAATGGTGTTGTGACACCTAAGAAATATCCAGGTGTAGAGAGTATTGCAGTTGTCTCCCCTTTGTGTACATTGTTAGGTCCAAAGTCGAGAAGAACATCTCGTACACAGATCTCCGTTAGCCTATATTTAGCCTCCATCTGTCACATGAAATGCATGTCTTCACATTGCTCTGCTGATATCTCGTCACTAAGGATATGAAGAGTTCACACACGGAAGTAGGAGTGTAGATGTAAAAGAAAACATGACTATTACGTCGGTCTGAATTCTGGCAAATAGGCAAACAACCACTTGTTTCTTGTTTCACACTCTGAGTTTGGATCGTGAGCTAGTAATCATAAAAAGCTATAACGTAATTGGCTAGTGATGACCGAGTTGCTGTGATGTATTTTAATTATCGTCTCAACTCTACATAGAATTCGAGCTTGTATCTTGTAAAAAACCTATTGTTATAAACTTGACAATTAACAAAACAATGGATTTATTTGGATGGATGACAGTGGTTGTTTTCAGTGTCCTTGCTTCAGTGATTTGTGTTGGGTGAGTATATACGTAGGGCCGAAGTTACACATGTGACCAGTCCCTTGTAGAAAGCATTACTGTAGAGTGTAGATATCTCATACTGTCAATTAGACACGTCAATGAGTTAATTTTGTGATAGTCATACAATCTTATCTACAATTATAATAGAACTACCATATGACATGTTATCATCGCCTGTTATCATTAGAGACAATGTTAATCCTACAATGTGACATTTCTTTGTGTGCTATCTTTCATTTACACAAACAATTGGAATAATTAAGTTGAATGACGAAATAGAGGCATAAACTAAAAGCCACATGGGGCTCTATATAAGCTCAATGAAAATGATTTTTTTCATTCTGGATATTTAACTGATTAATATTAATATAGATCTATCTAGGCCTAGACCTACACTGTAGCTACTTGACCACTAGGCTAATCTGAAGGGTTCTGATCATGATGTTAATAACGAAGTAAGATCGTCAGAAAATTTGGACTACATTTGTACTTGCATGACCACATGTGAATTTTTAAATGAAAAAGTAAAATTTGTTGAGTCTAATTTAAACTTGATAATAAAACAAAATTTTCTGAATGTTAATCCCTAATAATTGATTCCTATGATCAACCAGTTGAAATTATAATTATAGTCTTCATTATTATAAAACTGTTATCAATTATTATTATTAATTAATGCTATAGGCTAATTTTGAGTTTCTATTTTATAATTATTTTGAATAAACTGAACATGAACCTAAGAGTAAAGACTAAGTTATTCTTATGATTACAATTTTACATCTTTGTTTGATTCCTGGGCTCATGCTTTTTAGTTGTGGGACTCACTCAGACTTTCTACTAAAAATATATCTCTGTAATTTTAGAAATTATGTTGTGGCAATTGACTTTCCTGAAAAAGACTGGTTAATTATACTTCTTCTTCCTTATAAGACTAGTGGACTCTTCAAAGAGCATTATTTTTCTTTCATGAGTCTGGCCATAGTCATGCAGAATAAATCATGTAATTATACATGATATATAATTGCTGATTAATTAGGTCTCAGTTTAGCTTCTTATCGGCTCTACCAGGAACTTAATGTTCTTAGATTCACAGGGATGCTGTTGATAGAATCCTGTGTTTCAGTCTCGGATGGTCCCCCTGGGGGTGGGGGTGGGGTGTTGTCCTGTGTGCACATCATGATATATCTGTGATGGAGGTGCTTGCATGGAAAGTGTACCTGTGCTGTCTCTTGGTTCTAGATTCGCTTACTGTGAGATATAGATTCTAGTTCTGCTGGCAACTACAGGTATATATTTGATCTTATATCGAAGCATCTTTAGTCTGATTTCCACTTCAACTTGTTGACTATTAATGTATATGCTTCCAGGTGTTGGTTATTAATAATTTCTAGTATTCATGTCCAGTATTTATAAAATGAGGTGCCTTTCTTTGGACCTTCTCTTTCTTGTTATCTCCCTTTATGTGGGTCCCATACTGTCCGCTGCCCCATATTATATTGATGTGGGTCATACAAGTGTCTCACAAGCACTCGGTGTTGGAGTTCTGTTCTACATCGTCTCATGTTATGCCTGAGGAATCCTAGAGTCTGTTTTGTCATGGCGACACTGAGTTGACTTGCTGGTCCGGTTTAATGTCCTTACTGATTGTCACTCTGATCAGGTATTTGCTGGATTCCATGCATATATGGTTTCCTATAGGTGGTTATGGAGGATGTATTTTGTGTTGATGGTACATACAGAGCCTCCTCGAGACTTGTATGGCGACACATTTCTCAGAGTGGAAGAGCAGTTGCCAATCCCTCTCCCAACGTTCAAGTGAAAGAACATGCAGAGAAAAAACAATGATCCATGCTGGGGACCTGCAGGGCATCCAGTAGACCCTTGAGAGTATATTTTTGACTCCCCAAAATGAGATCTGACTCTTGGGTTTGAAGGGACATGTCTATTTGACATATGTTTTGACCCTTCAGATTTCTCAGAAGTAGTGATTTGACTTCTGAAATTGCTAAAAGTCAAGGGTCAACTGGATGCCCTGGACCTGTCCGGACTCACTGACTCAAATCTGGAAATGACTGATGTGATGATTTAGGGCTATACCAATTATATTCAATGACCATGAGCCAATGCAATGAAGCATCTCTAGATCTGTCAAGTTATACATATCTAGACTATTTATTGATAAAAAATTTGCAAGTCAATATTCCCTGTTTTTTCTTGAAATATCCCAGATTTCAACTAAAACTCTCTGTACTGTTTAATCCACACCTAATTACCTTTGAGATTTCACTGCAGAATACATTTTAAAGAACATGGAAAAACTCATTCCTGCAGAGTGCCCCATATACCAATAGTAATCAAATTTGAAATGATATGATATTTAAGATATTAAGATAAAAAAAATGTAACATTTCAATATACTGGGTTAATAGCAGAGTCAGAAATGCATAGAGCTTAGGACTGACATTTTAATTCATTGAACAACTTCTCATTAATCAGCAGACCAAGTGTTGTGATATTTGGTCAAGTTATAGCATGCTGGGATAATTATAAAAGGCTAACAATTTAGCTGAAAGTTTGTTTAACTGAATCACATTGAATCTTTGAACAACTTAAGCTTCTTCCTGTTAATTTTATATAACTAAAAGGTCCAGGGACAGGATAGCATGTACAATAGCTAGGAAAAGCCAACAAATTTGTTTAAATGAATAACCTTGACCTAATTTTAAGGTCCCAATATTAATGTTAAAATTTGTAAAAGAATTCTTCTCATTGACCTTAAGACCCAGGGTCATGATATTGGTTAAGTAGCATTTTGGATGCAATTAATGTCCTTATAACCTAGCTAATGTCAGTGCAAGGACACAGGGGTGAGAATCAGATGTGTTAAAATCAATTTAGACCAATTCTTCTCAATAACCTAAATTGCCAGGGTCATAATATTTATATGGGGCCATGCCCAGCAACATTGTGATAAAGGGCTGCTACACAATTTGTTCAAGTGAATATAGTAAACTTAGCTACTTTTATGTTGGAATGGAGAGGCTAATCTAGATCTGCTAACTAGCATCCAGATCAACTTTCAAGTTGTATTACAATTAGTAACAAATGATTGATACATGGTCATTGGGTCTAGATCTAAGTTGACTGTCACTGGTGTTCTGTTTTAAAGACACAAGAAACCATATGCCATACTCTCTCTCTTTATATATATGGGTGGATGTAATGTGATTTCTAGGTACATACATTATAATTTGAGCTATAGAAAGTTTTAAGTATAATATGAGTTGATACACCTTTTAATCTGTAAGGTATACATATTAGTGATAGCTATATAAGTTCTATTTACTTTCTAAACAAAATTGAAACCTTGACACTGTTTGTGTATAGTTTGTATTCTATATTATGGTGTATACATGTACTGTATACAGTTTATACGAAGACTCACTGATTGACTCATAACTAGCTTATTGTGGTAGACACATATATACTTGTATATGTGTATAATTATAATTAGCTTACCTATATTAATTGATAGACACATACTGGTATAGTACTGTACATGTGTACTGTACATTGTATATGATAATTGGCTTATACAATTATACTGATAGACACATACGTATACATACATACACACTAACAAATTTAAAGCCTGAAAGGTATATCGATATATATATATATATATATAATTAGTTGATACTGATAGACACATATATATACAGATAGGCACATACTGTACATATGTTGGTGTTTCACAAATTTTAATCAATTATAATTCAGATATAAATTGCACTTGGGGGAATTTCCCTCCTGCTCAGACATGCATAATCAGTAAAGAAAGGGGGGCGGGGGAATGGGGAATGGTTTGATGAAGGTGGGTAAATTGGTCCCCAACTTCCCGGTGGAGGCATTTATAGTAATCCAAATAATTATAAAATGTTAACATACATATAAAAAATTACTTTGTAACTGTTGTATGTTTGCTGGCGTACCTTATGATTAAATTGAGTGATCATATAATCTATATATACTTGTGGCAGGTTTTAATTGTACATGTACATAGTGATATGGTCGCCTTCTATCTTCGCGCTGGGGGGGGGGTTCCCTTTAGCTCATGATCAGTTGGTAGAGCGGCGGACCAGTAAGCCGAGGGTCGCTGGTTTGATCCCTGGTGGAGGCACACTACTCTCTTTCCTGTTTCATACTTATGGAATTAATACTGTAGGCTCATCATTTTTGAATCCAAAAAACAATTTTGAAAATTAATGGTTGAATACATATAACAATGTTTATTATGCCCTTAAATCGAATACATATGTTGAGCAGATATTTAAATATGTATCAATTTATACTGTTACGATGCATTGCAAACTTTAATCAGATTACACTAGTACGCTGTAGATTTTTTCAGATAAAAGTTGAATCGCATCTGACAGATCTAGATGTACCAATGTGATTGCGATTGACCCAAGCTTTAAGTGCATACATGTGGAAGGCATTACCAAAATATCTTACCGGTATATACATCTAGACATTTTCTTGCATGTATAATTAGGGGTATTATATGATCTCAATTGCTGCACACATGTTAAATTCCTCATCAAAAGCTAGAGTAATGCATTGTTTTATAGGGCAAAGATTCAAATGTACCCTCAGTACACTTGATGGTTTGGAGATTAATCCAAATCTTATACCAATATGTATTGAGTCAGAATCAGATCTCTCTGATAAACATCACCCAATTACCATGTTATATGCCTGCGCATGCCTGACCATGAGGATTTTCTCCGAGTGTTCCATTTTCTTCCCAGTATATATATGTTAATCATAATTATCCAGATTGCCTATATATAGCTATATATCATGATGGATAAAACAAACTGCTGGTTAACAATATCATTAAAATGATAAATTTAGAAACTTAAAAAAAAAAAAAATTTAATACATATGTTATTCAATTTTAATTTGAACTGCATGATTATTATATCATGCATGTTTCATCCCATCCTGAAAATACACCCAGTCATTTATATTCAGATTGCATGTTTTAAAGAATACATATATATATACATGTATTGGACTTTTGTGCAAGATAAATGAAATAAAGATGAATTTAAAAAAATGGTTCTGATTACTTTCTTACATATAAAATACATGTATATCAATCTTTTATGAAATGAGAACAAAAAATTCATATCTTATTTATCTCTTTATATATATTAATTAATTGACATAATCTGTTTGTAAATCTTTAAGGTATATACATGTATACTATATTCATTGTGATATTGTGATGTCATCATATTATGACATCATAGAAGATGATGGCACATATATTTCTTTTAAAATTATGACATAGATGTACCAGTGTACAATTATTTACTGAGTAATGTACATACAGCAAAAAAATTGATGATTAACTTTTCTAAAACAAAACCTGAGACTTGGCAATAAAATCCGTGCAAGCTTCTTTGTTATCTTAAAGTCTATTTTGTTAATTTTTGTCAACAAAAATATGTCTCCCGGCCTTCTCCCTTATAATTATATTTTACTATACATTGAAATTTTCTCACTCACTTGACCTTTGACCTTGAGGTCAAGGTTGCAATGATCCAATGACAAAGCGCTATATTTCGTTAGATGGGTGACATATAGATAGGTATATATACAGCAACATTCATTAAAGATTAAAAATTACCAGAAAATGTTCCAGTTGAGAATCAGGTCAAAGTGGTCTTACAGCAGTACTTCATCATATTAGTTTCAGGTTATACAATACTTCAAGATTCATCAAAGATATCATCAATAGTAAAGATGTTATGGTCCGGATATAATTTGCACATATTTGACCATTGACCTTGAGGTCAAGGGGTTGCAATATGAATAATGACAGAGAAATTTGATGCACTTCCATCTGTTGGTGATTTTATAAAGGCATGCAGAAATTTTCATTACATTTTTTTTGTATAACATAAATGGTATAATAATGTTACTCCCAGGATAAACATTGGAAAAATTTGTTCTTACTTGACCTGAGATCATGCATGACCGAAAGGCATAAGCACTGCACTTCGGCTTTAGGTGATACAAGTATACAGCAAGTGTGGTCAACATATATCTTAAGCAGTTTTGAAATAATATAATGGTCCAGAAAAGAAATTTTATATACTAAATGTAACTATTAATAGAAAAGATTTTAGAACCTAGTACTAATACATACCAGTATGTTTACCTTCATTTGAAATTCTTATACTTTAATACAATAGCAATGAAGCCATCTCAGATTAGTTCTCTAATTACATGTGAATCTCATAATAAGAGTTATAGTTAGTTTCTCAAAATCTGAGCAAAACCCACATGAAAGCATGAGTCAATCAACACAATTATCCGAGTTCCAAAAATCACTATGTACATTATCAGGACATGAATTCAATTTCATTTAACATTTCTGAATTCAATTTCATTTAACATTTCTGACTTTTACAGAGCGAGTGACCACAAGTGCACATATATGAGGGCAAAGACCATCACGAAGTTTGAACAAGTGTACAAACCCTGTAAGCTGTCATACCGAGCACGATGTTCCTGGTTCAGCTTAGATTATTGTACTTTTTATCAGTAAGTATGTAATTATATATTAACACTAAATAGTTACTCTTCACTTTGATACAGGCAAAAAGAATGGTTCATGCCCCATCGTGAATGTTTCAAAATTTCATTGCTAAGCAGGAATTATACAGGGGCCGTGGTGGCCGAGTGGTTAAGGTGTCCCGACACTTTAACACTAAGCCCTCCACCTCTGGGTTGCGAGTTCGAAACCTACGCGGGGCAGTTGCCAGGTACTGATCGTAGGCCGGTGGTTTTTCTCCGGGTACTCCGGCTTTCCTCCACCTCCAAAACCTGGCACGTCCTTAAATGACCCTGGCTGTTAATAGGACGTTAAACAAAAACAAACAAACAGGGGATGATACATGCAATGGGTAATGATCATCTTGCAATTGAATTACTTGGTAATGTTATGAGAGAATTTCAAGATTTTTAGCCCACCATCATCAGATGTAGGGCTATTCAAATCGCCCTGCGTCCGTGGTCCGTCGTCCGTCCCTCCATCCGTCCCTCCGTCCGTCCGTAAACAATTCTTGTTATCGCTATTTCTCAGAAAGTACTGAAGGGATCTTTCTCAGATTTCATATGTAGGTTCCCCTTGGTGCCTAGTTATGCATATCGCATTTAAAGACCTAACGGAAAACAACATGGCCGACAGGCAGCCATCTTGGATTTTGACAGTTGAAGTTTGTTATCGCTATTTCTCAGAAAGTACTAAAGGGACCTTTTTCAAATTTCATATGTAGGTTCCCCTTGCTGCCTAGTTATGCATATTGCATTTTGAGACCAATCGGAAAACAACATGGCCGACAGGCAGCCATCTTGGATTTTGACAATTGAAGTTTGTTATCGCTATTTCTCAGAAAGCACTGAAGGGATCTTTCTCAAATTTCATATGTAGGTTCCCCTTGCTGCCTAGTTATGCATATTGCATTTTGAGACCAATCGGAAAACAATATGGCCGACAGGCAGCCATCTTGGATTTTGACAATTGAAGTTTGTTATCGCTATTTCTCAGAAAGTACTGAAGGGATCTTTCTCAAATTTCATATGTAGGTTCCTCTTGCTGCCTAGTTATGCATATTGCATTTTGAGACCAATCGGAAAACAACATGGCCGACAGGCAGCCATCATGGATTTTGACAATTGAAGTTTGTTATCGCTATTTCTCAGAAAGTACTGAAGAGATCTTCCTCAAATTTCATATGTAGGTTCCCCTTGCTGCCTAGTTATGAATATTGCATTTTGAGACCAAGCGGGAAACAACATGGCCGACAGGCAGCCATCTTGGATTTTGACAATTGAAGTTTGTTATTGCTATTTCTCAGAAGGTACTGAAGGGATCTTTCTCAAATTTCATATGTAGGTTCCCCTTGGTGCCTAGTTATGCTTAAAGCATTTTGAGACCTATCGGAAAACAACATGGCCGACAGGCAGCCATCTTGGATTTTGACAATTGAAGTTTGTTATCGCTATTTCTCAGAATGTACTGAAGAGATCTTCTTCAAATTTCATATGTAGGTTCCCCTTGGTGCCTAGTTATGCATATTGCATTTTGAGACCTATCGGAAAACAACATGGCCGACAGGCAGCCATCTTGGATTTTGACAATTGAAGTTTGTTATCGCTATTTCTCAGAATGTACTGACGTGATCTTTCTTAAATTTCATATATAGGTTCCCCTTGGTGCCTAGTTATGCATAAAGCATTTTGAGACCAATCAGAAAACAACATGGCCGACAGGCAGCCATCTTGGATTTTGACAATTGAAGTTTGTTATCGCTATTTCTCAGAAAGTAATGAAGGGATCTTTCTCAAATTTCATATGTAGGTTCCCCTCGGTGCCTAGTTATGCATATTGCAATTTGAGACTAATCGGAAAACAACATGGCCGATAGGCAGCCATCTTAGATTTTGACAATTGAAACTTGTTATCGCTATTTCTAAGAAAGTGCTGAAGGGATCTTTCTCAAATTTCATATGTAGGTTCCCCTTGGTCCCTGGTGTTGCATTTTGGGACCAATCCGAAAGCAACATGGCAGACAGACAGCCATTATCGCTAGATCTTAAATTTTATATATAGGTACCCCTTGTTTGAAAAGTACTAGAGGGCTGTTTCTGAATTTACACAGATTAGTAAGACTTAGAAGGGAAAAGTAGAGAAAAGATCAATCTGACATGGAACCTATAAAGATCATTCAATGGTGGGTGCCAAGATCCCTCTGGGATCTCTTGTTAAATTAAAGAAAGTGAATGGGATTTTCCAATAAAATACCAATTAGTACACTTTCAGATTTTCAGCAAGAAAACAAGTGGCAAAAATCCTGATCTGTGCACTCAAATTTTAGATCATCATCATACATTAGATTAAATGGTATCTCAAAGTCCTTTGATGAAAACTATAGAAAAAAAACTATAATTAGTGTTTTATAATAGATCTGTATAAACATAAGGAGCAAAAGCGTTAAAGTAAGGTATCCACTGAAATATGTATAATTATTTGTAGAATTCTCAAGATACATTTTATGATACATTTTATAATACATTTCATAATACATTTTTGTATGTACCGTATTTGACCTAATAAGGGCGCCCCTACCTTTTTTCAAAGAAATAAATCTTTGACTGAGTGTCAAAATGGTGTTCAAAAGTAATAATTCATGTGAAATATTTTGCTACTTTATGTGTTCAATTTTCTTCAGCAAATTAAGTAACTGGAACACATGTTTTCGCCACATTTTGTGTATTCCTACAGGCTACAGATGACATGTCAGTGCAAAGAGCACCCAAAACTAAACACACATACAAATAATAACTTACCATTTTTATTTGAAGATATGTAAAGTAAAGACTTCATTCTTGTTGATAAATAACTTTTGTTCAGAGCAGAAAGCTAGTAAAAGACATTGTAAATCAATTATTAGGTCAAAGAAAACGATGTCTAATATGATCTGGGAAATCACCTGTTTCTATAAATAGAACACAAAAGAGTTCCATTTGAACATAAATGGTGGAACACACGTTCTCTGGTCTAAAGATCAGCTGGCATGGTTTACAAGTTTACAGGAGTATTCAAGTGATGTTTAAGCTTAATATATGATAATGAATAGATATCTTCATCTGGAATATTTTCATGACTGAATATTTTACCGTTTCCACAACCTTGGGTATTCTGCTATAAGGTATAGTCTGTTTCATAAAACTTCAGAATAACTAATCTTAATAAGGGCGCCCCCACTGTCAATTACCCGCGCCCTGTGCCCTTATTAGGTCAAATACGGTAGTTTATTTTGGGGGAAAATATTTCAAAAAATTTTGCCAAGATGATGAGTGCTGTTGTGATAATGGAGTATAGAGTCCGTCCATTAGGCACTGCATGATAATGTCTGGATGTATTGTGCCATTTTTTCTATTGCACAAATATTTTTACATATTTTGATATACAGTACATTCCACTTAATCGGGTAACGCTTAATAGGGTATTTTGTTTATTGGGGTAAAAATACAAAAACCAAAACCATTTTCTCTTGAATAATGTTAAAAAAATTGTATATATATTTAGCATATCAAACATCATCAGATCATATATACCACAAAATTGTGATTTTTCTTTACCTCATAGAAATTACACATATATATGAAGAAGATAGAGTTTGATGTTGAATATGTAGCTAGTAACAATGATTTGTTTTTAACAATCCATACCATATATAAATCCTTTGTCTGACTTAATTTACAATAGTTGTACCTGCAGTATAATATATAGATCAAATCACATTTTGTTTAGAGTGTATATATAGCTGGTAATGTTTAGTTAACATATATATATGTGTGTGAAGTTCATGATCAGGTCATGATATGTAGACCTATAAATATATACACATATGTGTTATATCATACATGTATATACTGTATCATAAATATAACTATGTAAACCAGGTACAGTCGAACCTGTCTATAAAGGACACCTAAGGGACAAGACAAAAGTGTCCTTTATAGAGAGGTGTCCTTTATATAGAGGTTCAACGAGTTATGTCCCTTATAAACGAAGAAACAAACCAAAGTCTGTTTATAGTACACTATATGTCTCCTGATTTATTATATTTAAACACTTAAACAAATGAATAAAAGACAAATAATTAAAGATAAATGCTTAATTAATTGATTTTCAATCATTCATCTGACACAAAAATTGGAGTTGATATTTTTAATAATTTATATTAAGCCTATAGTTTCAAAACAAATCTTCACAATATCATACTATACTGAATATCTATTCAGACAAATACTCAACATAGTCAAAAAAGTAAAGGTAAATGGCGGCTGACAACCATGTGCCTGCCCTGTCAGATTTGCATACGGTTGATTTTGTAAGTAAAACAATTATGACAGACATAACTATTGCTTTGTCCCTCTTTTGTTGGTCTTGATAATGATTTAATTACCCCAAATACAACAAAATTTAACCAGGGGAATGGGCATGTATTAGGCTATAACTGTAACTTATAAAAGGCCATGTTATACATATATAGCTATATTTACATTAGCTCTGTATTTCCCCATTGACACAATGCTAAGAGGCAGTTGCCACCATATGCCTATAACACCCAGTGGGTCATGTGACATTAAAAAAGGCACAATTTTTTTGGTTGGTTCAGTTTTTTTCAAAGTTGACAAAAATGGTAAGGTAATGTAAATATAAGTATTGAACAATGGTTTTATTGTTGTTATAGTCTATATGGCAGCAAGATGTATGGTGGGCATATGTAACATGGAAACCCAAACTGAAACATGCTGCCATATCGACTATAACAACATTAAAACCTCTGATCATTGCATGCTTAAATTATGTAAAAATACTGATTGGTTTGAAAAAACATCTACATGTACTATACAGGTACTGTATTTGATTATGTACAATACCAGGTAACATATTACTTTATCACATAGAAATTATTTCAGAGGTATTTAAGTGTACAAAGGAATCTTTTTAATAAGATACAACTATAACATAAAACTACTGATTGGTTTGAATAACATCTACATGTACAGGTATCAACGTATAGGGGATACATAATTCAGTTCTAGGTAAATATAATAAAATGTATGAATTATCATGTAGAAATCATTTTCTGGCTCAGCTGAATAGGAAGGAGTGGATGCACTTGTATGACCCCAAGTTGTGGTCTTTGACCTTAGTTGTGTGTATAAAGCATTAGATTTATGTTAAGCTAATAACTGTGGAGTGATCGACCCTGGACTTTGATCCTAAGCTTTCATTGTTGTAACCCACATGTATCCACTAAAGCTATATAGTGCTTGATTTTTGGTACAGACTATAGCTTGTATTTCTATAATAAAAGCTTTAGGTATTTTCTATAGGTATTTAAATCAGATGTAGCATACATTATTCAAATGTGTTGTGCTATCTTTTATTAAATAGGTCCAGAAAATATTAATATTCTGAGTGATATATATTTTCATGCATATTAATTATTGCAGGACTATTCATTTTAATGGGCAAGTAGAAAATATATTAAATATCCTAAAGCAAGTGGACTGTTGGTGTCTGAGCTTTACTTGCCAGGAGCAAGTGTTTAAAAAAAAAATCATCCCCCTGAATTATATAATACATGTATATACTATCATCATATCAATGAGATATATATAAACTTAAATAGAAGTGTCCTTTTCCCTTGAATGATATTCTACAGGCTATTGTATATTTTGTATAGTGTAGTAAAAGTATTTTGGTATAATCTGTAGTCAATCATGATCAGGTGGCGTGTTCTTTAATTCCTGGCGTGAACATTCACGTGATCATTTCTATACTGGTATATATATCAGACCATTAGTTACAGCTGTAACTAGTCATGCTGTGTTTTAGTTGTCAATGCAGATGACCGGGCGGACATTAAGCCTTTTAAACTTTTATTGAATATTTTCTACCAGTATATATATGTACTGTTATGTAGTTATGTCTATATGGGTTGAAAGTATATGAACATTACATACATTTATACAGCCTCCTGTTATGAATGTAATTGGTATAGCTAGCTGGTTACTCTACATTATATACAATTCCATGAGAAATCTATAGAAGTTCTATGTAAAACATGCCAGTATAGGCTGTTGAACATTTGCCATGGCATTATATTGAATTTAGCCTGATATATAGAGGATATCTAACATGTCTTCAGTAATACCAAATATATTTCACGAGTGGGGCTAATATTTTGATATTTTTCACGAGTGAAATATATTTGGTATTACTGATGACACTGTTAGATATTCTGTTTATTACATTTTTTATCAACGAAAAACCTACCCCGCATGCTAACTAGGCCTACAGTTCCCTAAAAAAAGTAGTTCCCCCTGTCCAGGTGCTGACATATGATGTCTGAAGGCTTTCTGATAGGTCAATTATTAGCCCACCATCATCAGATGGTGGGCTATTCAAATCGCCCTGCGTCCGTGGTCCGTCGTCCGTCCGTCCGTCCGTCCGTCCGTCCCTCCGTCCGTCCATCCGTCCCTCCGTCCGTAAACAATTCTTGTTATCGCTATTTCTCAGAAAGTACTGAAGGGATCTTTCTCAAATTTCATATTTAGGTTCCCCTTGGTGCCTAGTTATGCATATTGCATTTTGAGACCAATCTGAAAACAACATGGCCGACAGGCAGCCATCTTGGATTTTGACAATTGAAGTTTGTTATCGCTATTTCTCAGAAACTAATTAGGGGATCTTTCTGAAATTTCATATGTAGGTTCCCCTTGGTGCCTAGTTATGCATATTGCATTTTGAGACCAATCTGAAAACAACATGGCCGACAGTCAGCCATCTTGGATTTTGACAATTGAAGTTTGTTATCGCTATTTCTCAGAAACTAATAAGGGGATCTTTCTGAAATTTCATATGTAGGTCCCCCTCAGTGCCTAGTTATGCATATTGTATTTTGAGACTAATCGGAAAACAACATGGCCGACAGGCAGCCATCTTGGATTTTGACATTTGAAGTTTGTTATCGCTATTTCTGAGAAAGCACTGAAGGGATCTTTCTCAAATTTCATATAAAGGTTCCTCTTGGTGCCTAGTTATGCATATTGCATTTTGAGACCAATTGGAAAACAACATGGCCGACAGGCAGCCATCTTGGATTTTGACAATTGAAGTTTGTTATCGCTATTTCTCAGAAACTAATGAAGGGATCTTTCTGAAATTTCATATGTAGGTTCCTCTCAGTGACTAGTTATGCACTTTGAATTTTGAGACTAATCGGAAAACAACATGGCCGACAGGCAGCCATCTTGGATTTTGACAATTGAAGTTTGTTATCGCTATTTCTCAGAAACTTATGAAGGGATCTTTCTGAAATTTCGTATAAAGGTTTCTCTTGGTGCCTAGTTATACATATTGCATTTTGAGACCAATTGGAAAACAACATGTCCGACAGGCAGCCATCTTGGATTTTGACAATTGAAGTTTGTTATAGCTATTTCTCAGAAACTTATGAAGGGATCTTTCTGAAATTTCATATGTAGGTTTCCCTTGGTACGTAGTTATGCATATTGCATTTTGAGACTAATCTGAAAACAACATGGCCGACAGGCAGCCATCTTGGATTTTGACAATTGAAGTTTGTTATAGCTATTTCTCAGAAACTTATGAAGGGATCTTTCTGAAATTTCAATTGTAGGTTTCCCTCGGTGCCTAGTTATGCATATTGCATTTTGAGACTATTCGGAAAACAACAACATGGCCGACAGGCAGTCATCTTGGATTTTGACAATTGAAGTTTGTTATCGCTATTTCTCAGAAAGTACTGAAGGGATCTTTCTCAAATTTCATATGTAGGTTTCCCTCAGTGCGTAGTTATGCATATTGCATTTTGAGACCAATCGAAAAACAACATGGCCGACAGGCAGCCATCTTGTATTTTGACAATTGAAGATTGTTATCGCTATTTATCAGAAATTGCTGAAAGGATCTTTCTGAATTTCATTTGTAGGTTGCCCTCTGTGTCTAGTTATGCATATTGGATATTGAGACCAGTCAGAAAACAACCTGGCTGACAGGCAGCCATCTTGTATTTTGAAAATTGAAGTTTGTTATCGCTATTGTACAGAAGGTACTGGAGGGATTTTTCTCAAATTTCATATGTAGGTTCCCCTTGGTCCCTGGTATTGCATTTTGGGACCAGTCGGAAAACAACATGGCCGACAGACAGCCATTATTGCTAAATCTTAAATTTTATATATAGGTTGCCCTTGTTTGAAAAGCACTAGAGGGCTGTTTCTGAATTTACACAGATTAGTAAGACTTAGAGGAAGGGAAAAGTAGAGAAAAGATCAATCTGACATGGAACCTATAAAGATCATTCAATGGTGGGCGCCAAGATCCCTCTGGGATCTCTTGTTTTGGTATTTTCTAAGCATTTATTTGATTGGTCAAATCAGCAAATGTGATATTTTTCACTAGTGAAAAATATCACTTTTATAGAATGAATAATTTTTGATATTTCACTGGTAAAAATGTAATAATTATTAATATTTCATTATAAATTGTCCAATATTTCCAGTTGATTATGTTAGTTTCTCTCTTTGATATATAGATATATATACAAGTCAAAGTTTTCAATCTTGGAAGGCTTAATTTATGATCATAATGTGTAGGTGTGTATTCTTGAGCAGGATTTTAATTTGGCAATTTTTTGGACTTTTCTTTATTTCAGTATTTTTATCTTGTCTGGAGATCTCATTAGAATTCTCAGTTTTGACCAACCACTTTGAAACTTGGTATAATTTATATTAATTACGATGTAGCTATAGATTAGTCATGTTTTTCCTGGGCAGTATTTGGATTCAACAATTCCTAAAAAGTTATTGCGCCCTTTGTTTATATCAGTGAAAAACATATTATTTTTGTCTGGAGATTGGTCAGAACTTTTTTACCAATTTGATAGATTAAAATCTGTATTACTATGATATATATATAGGTATCTATGATTTTCAGAATTTGAATGAAAAAAATCTTGTTTAATTTTCATATTGAATGCATCTGGTACACAAATATATGATATGTTTGTCACATTGACAACATCTCACATAGGATTTTAATTTAACTGCATGGTACCAGGGGAATATCTACACCAAAAATTCACTCCCATTCCCAACCAATCAGTAGCCATGCGCAGTTCAAGTAAAAAAACCAACTTTTTTTGGAATTATGAAGCTTGATAACTTTATGGTATGTCTTGAAGTAACACTATAATATAATATTTCCTTTTTCTTTTTACAGTGAACAGTACTGCAATAAAAACTTCAATACTTCCGAGACAGTTTATGTCAATGTGATAGAGTGCTGTAAAAAATATGTGATGGCGCCAAATGGTACCTGTGTTCGTAAGTATATGTCATCAACTCCATTTTTCAACCGGACCTAAAATATACCATAAATCCA
Source organism: Pecten maximus (assembly GCF_902652985.1). Taxonomy (NCBI): domain Eukaryota; kingdom Metazoa; phylum Mollusca; class Bivalvia; order Pectinida; family Pectinidae; genus Pecten; species Pecten maximus. Next base: position 24,292,608 of record NC_047022.1, on the reverse strand, counting down.
ATCTATGGATGAATATATATATATAAAGCCGCAGAATGTAGCCGCGAAAGTACTTGGGAGACAGCAGATCTGTGTTTGGCTTTTTATTTATTATTATTTACCGTCACATGGACATTTCAACTTTATTCTATATATATATATAAATATATATATAGCCATTATTATTCTGCAATTACCTGGTAATTATAACAGACCCACCAAAACTTCAGCAGAGCTAATCTTTACAAATAGTATGTCTTGATAACTTATATTGTTCTGTATTTATCAAGCCCATCCCCAAATCAGTGTTGACCCCCCTCCCCCCCCCCCTCCCCAAATCAGTGTTGACCCCCCCTCCCCCCCTCCCCAAATCAGTGTTGACCCCCCCCCATCCCCAAATCAGTGTTGACCCCCCTCCCCCCCCTCCCCAAATCAGTGTTGACCCCCCCCCCCCCCCCCCCCCCCCCCCCTCCCCAAATCAGTGTTGACACTGCAATTTATACACAGCTTAATTTCAGACAGTCTAAGAATTTTTCGATTAGATTACAAAATGAAGCTGATAAAACTGATTTACATAAATCGTAGTTTCTGATTATATGTTACATTTTGAATGTAAAAAGTTCATTGTATGCAATCTCAGTTTGTTAAATATCTGTTGTACATGTGCTTGAATTGTTGTACTTTACATAGGTACCAGGCATTTTTTGTTGCTTTTCACAAAATGGTCCAGCCAAATTAAAAAAGAAGCTAAAAATATAACTTTGCTAATCTTCATTGACTAGATTCTTTTTCTGCAAAATGTACTTAATAATAATGTACTTACAAATAAGAATTTCTTTGTTTAAATCTTATAAGTAACACTGCTCAAATCGAAAGCTGTATGGGTTTATTGCTATGTCTATCACATTAATCAATTATTAAATGTACTGCATACCAGCTTAGTGATAAAGTAGTGTTATTCATATTTACTGTAGTCCAGTTGAAATGTCAACAAATGTTATGTCATTGCCCTATGATCATGATAAGCCTCATGTGATGACCTTTTCAGTTTGAGATATATATATATATATTGGCCGTCCCCTATAGATTTACTCCAAAATATAGATACAGTCCAAACTGCTATAGCGACCACCTGAATTAAGTGACTCCCTCTCCTATGTGACCATATTTTTGACGATGTAATTTACTATACTAATGACCTGAACATGGATTTAGAGACCTGTCTTGATCATAGGCCTTCTTCGACCATCAACTACATGCTATAGCCAGGCTGTTCCATCTAATGTGATTACAAATGTGTATAAAAAACAACCAATCACTGCTGTACTCCCAAATGGTGATGCATGCGCCAAAAAAGTCTAGCTGTTGTAGTTTGACCAAACTAAATTGGTTGTTGAGCTAAAGTCGACTAGACATGCATATTGTAACTTCTTATTTCTCTGCACATACATATTACATGTGACTGAAATGAATTTGCTTATACGTATACCATAGTTACTAGTAGATCATATATAGTCACTTTAGTAGTGGAAGCTTGTAGTAGGCCATACATGTATATGACCTTCCAATGTAGGTAATGGAAAAGGTCACATACAGGTTTGTCTGTACAAGGATCATGATATCACACTGTGGCTGTCAATTAGTATGAGTGAGGGAAGAAATTAAACTTCAGAGTGAGGGAAGAAATTAAACTACAGAGTGAGGGAAGAAATTAAACTACAGAGTGAGGGAAGAAAATAAACTACAAAGTGAGGGAAGAAATTAAACTACAGAGTGAGGAAAGAAATTAAACTACAAAGTGAGGGAAGAAATCAAACTACAGAGTGAGGGAAGAAATTAAAACTACAGAGTGAGGGAAGAAATCAAACTACAAAGTGAGGGAAGAAATTAAAACTACAGAGTGAGGGAAGAAATTAAAACTATACAGAATGAAGGAAGAAATTAAAACTACAGAGTGAGGGAAGAAATCAAACTACAGATTGAGGGAAGAAATTAAAAATATACAGAATGAAGGAAGAAATTAAACTACAAAGTGAGGGAAGAAATCAAACTACAGAGTGAGGGAAGAAATTAAAACTACAGAGTGAGGGAAGAAATTAAAACTATACAGAATGAAGGAAGAAATTAAAACTACAGAGTGAGGGAAGAAATCAAACTACAGAGTGAGGGAAGAAATTAAAACTATACAGAATGAAGGAAGAAATTAAACTACAGAGTGAGGGAAGAAATTAAACTACAGAGTGAGGAAAGAAATTAAACTACAAAGTGAGGGAAGAAATCAAACTACAGAGTGAGGGAAGAAATTAAAACTACAGAGTGAGGGAAGAAATTAAAACTACAGGGTGAGGGAAGAAATTAAACTACAGAGTGAGGGAAGAAATTAAAACTACAGAGTGAGGGAAGAAATTAAACTACAGAGTGAGGGAAGAAATTAAAACTACAGAGTGAGGGAAGAATTAAACTATAGAGTGAGGGAAGAAATTAAACTACAGAGTGAGGGAAGAAATTAAACTGCAGATTGAGGGAAGAAATTAAAACTGCAGAGTGAGGGAAGAAATTAAACTACAGAGTGAGGGAAGAAATTAAAACTACAGAGTGAGGGAAGAAATTAAACTACAGTTGAACCTCATTATCACAAAGTTGGTGGGATCATGACAAATCTTTGAGATGTCCTGATCAGTATTCAAGGAAGCAGAGAATATCTTGCATAGAGGTTTTACTGTCAAGACCGAATTTTTATTTCAAGTTAATCAGTGACAGGGTCTTCCATAGTAATGAATTTAACTGTATGTTATTTGTTTTTTGTTTTGTTTTTACAGTTCTGTCAAAAGTTGAAAATGACGAATGGTACATTATGAAACAAAACGTTACAACAGGTAAGCAAACATTTTTATTGAAAATATTTTAGGGAATCTAAACTTTTGGATATGAGAGAAAATGTGAAAAAAATAAACACATTTAATTGAAACATATTTGGGGCCGAAATCAACCAGCTAAAATGTTACTGAATATTCTGACTGTATTTAGAGCTCTATTTCCATCGAAGCAGGAAACTAGGTACTTTGTATATATGATCATGTGATGCCAAAACATTCTTTATAGACATATGGTCTTTTACATGCCTTACCTGTAATTTCTCTTGTTCATTGCGAAAACCGTAGATTTATTTGAAAAGATGATAAATCCTTGAATTTCTATACAGGTGTAATGTTTATTTGTAGCAAAAGATGTAGATTTTGTCACTATGTTTAATGAATCTAATGAAAACCTGGAGTTGAGATTTAATTTGAACTGATTTTTTTTTGTCTTTGATACAGATGCTCCTGTAGAGATAATACCCATCGGCAGTGGGCCAGTGAAGAGTCCTCAGAGTGGGGATTCTAACAGTATAGGCTCTATCGACCCTAGTAAGGTGTCTAAAGTGGAGACCAAGGATAGCAGTATGACACTCTCACACGGAGCCTATGCTGGGATAGGGTGTGCCTTACTGTTCCTGGGTATCATAGGTGTTCTCACCTTTATAGGAGTAAGGAAAAGGTGGGCTCATACAACTGGTTATACTTAAGTTACCATATATTGAAATGGAGAAATAATATCATATTATTTAATCGTTTTGTTGTTAGATTATCTAGCTACAACTTCACATACTGTAACTGACCCAGTTTGAAGGATAATAATAGATATTTAAAAAAAATGATAAACTTCATTTTCAAAAAATTCTAGTATGAGAACAGCAACTTTGAACTAGAAATGGATTTACATAAGTATATTGTAAACTGGAGGCTCCAGCCCCAAACTTCTAGACACTGGTCATCCAAAACATGTACATTGTAAACTGGAGGCTCCAGTTCCAAAGTATTAGGAGTTATATTTATATCAGTTTTCTCTATTGACAGACGAAGAAGATTTGCGGCACAAAAATCCTCCAGTGAACAAAGAGTTCCTATCCACATGGCTACAGAGGAAAATCCGGAGACGTAACCATTACATGAGATATTTGATGTTACAGGTTGGAAGTAATTGTATGTGGCCTTATTGGCAACGCTGGACCTTTTGTCTACTGAACTACGCCAGCACAGCAAACAATCCAATATGCTGTAGATATTGGCATACATGTACATGTATAGTGCAGACTTTTTTTTTGTTGTTGTTGTTTTTTTTTAAATCAGCGTGTGTGAAAAATGACTTTGTATCTGTATAACGCACCAGCAATTTATCAGCCATTGATAGACGCCATTTTATATTGGATTTGTTGTCTCCCCTCGCCATTAGGATAATGAGGATTGGTACTAAGGTATCTTAGTATTACATTGTAGGTTATAGTTTATAGGAAAGAGATTCGCCGTTAAATTATAGGAAAGATTCACCGTTAAATTTTAAACAGTGACAGGAAAGGTATTTGCTGAACTGCTAATGTCAATCTAGTTCCTGATCAAAGGAAATGTGGACTTAATTGATGTTGGTAGTTGTAGTTAGGATATGAAAGCAATAATATGATATTACAGATGGTGACTGACAATTAGTTTTGTTTTAAAAGACTAGATTAATAGTCATAAAAGCACAGTCATGTATATAGTGAAATTCTATAAATGTACTTTAAATATACAACTGAAAAATTTGACAATGCAAGTTATTCTTGACAAGAAGTTTTAAGTATTAAGCAGATAACTGTTTATGAATCATAACACATGTATAATCCTTATATAATTTGAATATTAATTATTTTGTCTGAAGGGACATAGAAATTGTGAGATTATCATTTTGTCATCATATTTTGTTTCTTCTGTAGTCTAATTAATGAGATTCAAACATAATTTGAAGTTTATTTTGCTCAACTCTGTAAAGCCTTTGCAATATTGGAGTATACAACATATTTACATGAATATTCAACAAAATCTTACATGTTGTACCATGACTTTCAAAAATAGATTTTATCAATATCTTATTGCATTATTGAAACAGATATTTTATTGTGTGTTGTCATTTAGATACGGTGACATATCTTGGGAGCCATCTATAATAGTAGGGAGGTTCAATGTAACATAATGTCATTAAAATCATGTACGGGTAAAGAAGTCATTGTGTATAGTTTAACACTTATTATGTACATGTAACTTAAATTGGTTTGAGATGAGAACTTTGGTAAGGGGAGTTAACTCTGAAATATCACCTTTTAGAGAAGCATTATGTATTTATCAATCCTTGAATTGTAAATAACACAGGGACTGTTAAGCATTATTCTGCTTCCACCATTTACATGTGAACATTATAAAAAAATATTATGGGGAGATACCTGTCGGAAAGGACACTAAATCCTAGGAATTCATTGTTTGGTACTGATGCTGAAAATTTAAAGTTTGATAGGCATACATCAAGATTTATGTCATACCCAGTAACACAGGCATACATCAAGATTTATGTCATACCCAGTAACACAGGCATATATCAAGATTTATGTCATGCCCAATAACACAGGCATATATCAAGATTTATGTCATAGCCTGGTAACACAGGCATATATCAAGATTTATGTCATAGCCTGGTAACACAAAAACTTAATTGAAGGAGAAAACAATCATTTTTTATTTCTTTATTCTCTTCCCAATGAAAAATACTTGTTATATAAATCTACTATGGGTGTTTTCAAGTATTTATTATTGAGTAAAACACATTGTTTTAACCAGAGTGATCAAAGGGTTGAAATATTTCAAATGTGATTCTTGTGTATAACTTTTATTGTTAATGAAAGTAGATGTGTGTGATCTCAACATTGAGTTTTTTTTGTTAATTGTTTTTATTTGTCATTATGAATATAGCCAGCGGCACTTTTCTTCGTAAATTGAACATCATCTTATTATGTCCAAAACAGAGCAGGTGATGATTATGTGTTATCATAAAAAAAAACATTTGTCACTATCAAAATAAATGTAGCAGTAAATTTGATGTTGTAACTTTTTATGTCAGGTTACATTTGTAGCTGCCAAGTTGCCTGCAATATGACATACCAACTTTTTTCTCACTCTTTTACCTATAATTATTATGTAGTCTGTCAACGAGGTATTTCTAACAGAACTGCTTACTTCATGATAAATGATATAATCATTTAAATTCTCCATTTTACTATACTGGGCCAAATAAAGGTGGTTCCTTTTATATTTCATTCTAGATCTATCTATCTTTCTAGTACCAGTGTACAGTTTTGGTATTTAAATATATTCAATTACATCATTGAAGCAAGTCGGTGTGAGTGAATATCTTTTGCATGATATATGAGATTTCAAACAAAAATGTCTTTTTTTTCAAAGAAAAGAGTATTTGTTAAATTGTTACGAAGAATCATTATAAAGGAAGTCATTATCACCACATACTACAGATATTTGATGGTTGTCTGTCACTACAATATTTTTTTTTACAAATACAGGACCTAGGATTTGGTTTGGTTTGGTTTGTTTTGTTTAACGTCCTATTAATAGCCAAGGTCATTTAAGGACGGGCCAGGTTTTTGATGTGGAGGAAAAGCCGGAGTACCCGGAGAAAAACCACTGGCCTACGGTCAGTACCTGGCCACTGCCCCACGTAGGTTTTGAACTCGCAACCCAGAGGTGGAGGGCTAGTGATAAAGTGTCGGGACACCTTAACCACTCGGCCACCGCAGCCCTAGGACCTAGGAAGCTTGGGAATTCTTTACTTCAATTTGTATAATGACAATGTTTTGTGTAACTCCATTTACAATATTTTTTTTTCAATTGAATTTGCCACCGTAAATGCTGTTGATATTTACTATTTTGAATGTGTCTAGTCATCTAGAACAAAATAAACATGTATCTATAACTATATTGCAGTATGCATGTTGTGTTTTATCACAATATATGTAACAGAATCCTCTATCACCTGCATTTTATCTCTAATAACACAAAATAAGTATGCATCCATTTAAAGCCTTCATATTGAATAATATTTAAGATATTTTGTGTCATTCAAAAATTCACGTTTCAACTAAAAGAAGTAAGAATGTGGCAGGGAGAACCTGGAGTAGTTGATATGGAAGGCCAATGTGTTGTGTAAGAGTGATCTCCCTTGGTGTTATGTTGAGAATTGATCAATTGTATCGCAGTGTGTTACAGTTTTTGTTTAACCACCTTTTAACAGCCAGGGTCATTTAAGGACGTGCCAGGTTTTAGAGGTGGAGGAAAGCCGGAGTACCGGGAGAAAAACCACCGGCCTACAGTCAGTACCTGGCAACTGCCCCACGTAGGTTTCGAACCCAGAGGTGGAGGTCTAGTGATAAAGTGTCGGGACACCTTAACCACTCGGCCACCGCGGCCCCCGAAACAGATATGCACTTCTGTTTAAGAAGAAAACAGAAGAAAAAAATAAATATTGTGCCCTCTTTGATTTTGGTGCTAAAACATTCAAGATTATTTTATGGTTCCAATGTAAAAAGGTACATGTAGCTTCAGAAAATCTATAGTGTTTGATGTAAATACTGGATTGTCCTGTTGAGATATCATACGACTAGTTTTATAATTTAACCTATATTGGAAAAATAATATGATGATAATCCTTGATCTGACATGAAATGGTACGCCGTCACCTGCCAGATCATGTGGGTTTTCCCCAGGTACTGCCGCTTCCCACATTAAGACCCCTTGCGCGCTTCCATCTGGGTCAAAAAGCGTGATTATCATAAGTTTTATAACTTGTTTTGCAATTGTTGTGAAATAAATAAACATGAAACATGACTGATTTAACCCAGCTTTATATCCTGATTAAGACTTAAACATCTACTAGAGGTTCAAGAGTGTTCATTTGTTGAATTACTTGTATAAATGAAACCAACATTTCTATCATAAACTTCTACAAGAGGTTCAAGACATATATATATATACCTGTACCATACATTGCTATATGAGGTTTCGAACCATTTCATTTTAGAAATAGTTGGGTTATTGTAACCTGTTTTTTAAACGTGAAAAACAAGGAATATATCCCGCAGGTATTACATGTAAACATTCAGGTAATTAGCTGGTAGAGACATCCTCTTAATAATGGTTCTGGTCAGACATATTTATAATGACATGAGACTTATATATATACACACACAGTGTCAAATCCTACCTAGCCCCAGGTATCAACTTGATTGAGTCGTGTTTTAGTAAAAATGTATGTTGTAATATTGATTCAAATGCATGAGTATAAGTGTTGTGTTAAATGATGGTTGAGTGAATGATGTTTGTTTAAATGTGATCTCGGTATAATCTGAGCATTTCTTGGGAATTTTCCCAAATACCTGTTAATGAACTTGTTGAACTGTAATCTTTAAAATGATTTTGTTGAAGAGATTTAATATATAGATCTCTGTTTCAACATATACTACTTTAATGCACGCTCAGCAAATTCACAAATCTTTATAAAAAATTTAGCCATGAGATACCAGCAAAACTTTGTATTGTCGGTAATTTTGAAAATTTAGTTTAGCATAAAGAAATCTATTTGTAAATATATGGTGTCTCTGTCAAAATGAATTATACATTTACTTCTCCGAGACATGATATTTCTGAACAGTTAAATTTCTCCCATAGAAATATTTTGAGAAGTTGGCAAGTATGTCAGTGCAAGGGTGAAAGAAGGTGATCAGTATTAATATTTAATTCAGCATTTTGGAAATATTCCCCCCCCATACTTGTCTTTACAATTTTGGCAAATAAAGCTATTTCAGTATTGCAAGAATCAAACATACTAACGCATGTCCATGTCATTTCAAGTGAGATTTTGTCAGAATCTGCAAACAATACCTAGTTCACATTCAGATATTAAGATGTACAAGGTATGTTATACAGGATGTAGAACTCCCTAGGAAGACATGTCTGTTATATACAGATGTAGAACTCCCTAGGAAGACATGTCTGTTATATACAGATGTAGAACTCACTAGGAAGACATGTCTGTTATATACAGATGTAGAACTCACTAAGAAGACATGTCTGTTATATACAGATGTAGAACTCACTAAGAAGACATGTCTGTTATATACAGATGTAGAACTCACTAAGAAGACATGTCTGTTATATACAGATGTAGAACTCACTAAGAAGACATGTCTATTATATACAGATGTATAACTCCCTATGAAGACACGTCTGTTATATACAGATGTAGAACTCCCTAGGAAGACATGTCTGTTATATACAGATGTAGAACTCCCTAGGAAGACATGTCTGTTATATACAGATGTAGAACTCACTAGGAAGACATGTCTGTTATATACAGATGTAGAACTCACTAAGAAGACATGTCTGTTATATACAGATGTAGAACTCCCTAGGAAGACATGTCTGTTATATACAGATGTAGAACTCACTAAGAAGACATGTCTGTTATATACAGATGTAGAACTCCCTAGGAAGACATGTCTGTTATATACAGATGTAGAACTCCCTAGGAAGACATGTCTGTTATATACAGATGTAGAACTCCCTAGGAAGACATGTCTGTTATATACAGATGTAGAATTCCCTAGGAAGACACGTCTGTTATATACAGATGTAGAACTCCCTAGGAAGACATGTCTGTTATATACAGATGTAGAACTCCCTAGGAAGACATGTCTGTTATATACAGATGTATAACTCCCTAGGAAGACATGTCTGTTATATACAGATGTAGAACTCCCTAGGAAGACATGTCTGTTATATATAGATGTAGAACTCCCTAGGAAGACATGTCTGTTATATACAGATGTAGAACTCCCTAGGAAGACATGTCTGTTATATACAGATGTAGAACTCACTAAGAAGACATGTCTGTTATATACAGATGTAGAACTCCCTAGAGAGACATGTCTGTTATATACAGATGTAGAACTCCCTAGGAAGACATGTCTATTATATACAGATGTAGAACTCCCTAGGAAGACATGTCTGTTATATACAGATGTAGAACTCCCTAGGAAGACATGTCTGTTATATACAGATGTAGAACTCCCTAAGAAGACATGTCTGTTATATACAGATGTAGAACTCCCTAGGAAGACATGTCTGTTATATACAGATGTAGAACTCCCTAGGAAGACATGTCTGTTATATACAGATGTAGAACTCCCTAGGAAGACATGTCTGTTATATACAGATGTAGAACTCCCTAGGAAGACATGTCTGTTATATACAGATGTAGAACTCCCTAGGAAGACATGTCTGTTATATACAGATGTAGAACTCCCTAGGAAGACATGTCTGTTATATACAGATGTAGAACTCCTAGGAAGACATGTCTGTTATATACAGATGTAGAACTCCCTAGGAAGACATGTCTGTTATATACAGATGTAGAACTCCCTAGGAAGACATGTCTGTTATATACAGTTGTAGAACTCCCTAGGAAGACATGTCTGTTATATACAGATGTAGAACTCCCTAGGAAGACATGTCTATTATATACAGATGTAGAACTCCCTAGGAAGACATGTCTGTTATATACAGATGTAGAACTCCCTAGGAAGACATGTCTGTTATATTATAGATGTAGAACTCCCTAGGAAGACATGTCTGTTATATACAGATGTAGAACTCCCTAGGAAGACATGTCTGTTATATACAGATGTAGAACTCCCTAGGAAGACATGTCTGTTATATACAGATGTAGAACTCCCTAGGAAGACATGTCTGTTATATACAGATGTAGAACTCCCTAGGAAGACATGTCTGTTATATACAGATGTAGAACTCACTAAGAAGACATGTCTGTTATATACAGATGTAGAACTCCCTAGGAAGACATGTTTGTTATATACAGTTGTAGAACTCCCTAGGAAGACACGTCTGTTATATACAGATGTAGAACTCCCTAGGAAGACATGTCTGTTATATACAGATGTAGAACTCCCTAGGAAGACATGTCTGTTATATACAGATGTAGAACTCACTAGGAAGACACGTCTGTTATATACAGATATAGAACTCCCTAAGAAGACATGTCTGTTATATACAGTTGTAGAACTCCCTAGGAAGACATGTCTGTTATATACAGATGTAGAACTCCCTAGGAAGACATGTCTGTTATATACAGATGTAAAACTCCATAGGAAGACATGTCTGTTATATACAGATGTAGAACTCCCTAGGAAGACATGTCTGTTATATACAGTTGTAGAACTCCCTAGGAAGACATGTCTGTTATATACAGATGTAGAACTCCCTAGGAAGACATGTCTGTTATATACAGATGTAGAACTCACTAGGAAGACATGTCTGTTATATACAGATGTAAAACTCCATAGGAAGACATGTTTGTTATATGCAGATGTAGAACTCCCTAGGAAGACATGTCTGTTATATACAGTTGTAGAACTCCCTAGGAAGACATGTCTGTTATATACAGATGTAGAACTCCCTATGAAGACATGTCTGTTATATACAGATGTAGAACTCACTAGGAAGACATGTCTGTTATATACAGATGTAAAACTCCCTAGGAAGACATGTCTGTTATATACAGATGTAGAACTCCCTAGGAAGACATGTTTGTTATATACAGATGTAAAACTCCCTAGGAAGACATGGCTGTTATATACAGATGTAGAACTCCCTAGGAAGACACGTCTGTTATATACAGACGTAGAACTCACTAAGAAGACACGTCTGTTATATTTAGATGTAGAACTCCCTAGGAAGACATGTCTGTTATATACAGATGTAGAACTCACTAAGAAGACATGTTTGTTATATACAGTTGTAGAACTCCCTAGGAAGACATGTCTGTTATATATAGATGTAGAACTCCCTAGGAAGACACGTCTGTTATATATAGATGTAGAACTCCCTAGGAAGACACGTCTGTTATATACAGATGTAGAACTCCCTAGGAAGACATGTCTGTTATATACAGATGTAGAACTCCCTAAGAAGACATGTCTGTTATATACAGATGTAGAATTCCCTAGGAAGACATGTCTATTATATACAGATGTAGAACTCCCTAGGAAGACATGTTTGTTATATACAGATGTAGAACTCCCTAGGAAGACATGTCTGTTATATACAGATGTAGAACTCCCTAAGAAGACATGTCTGTTATATACAGATGTAGAACTCCCTAAGAAGACATGTCTGTTATATACAGATGTAGAACTCCCTAAGAAGACATGTCTGTTATATACAGATGTAGAACTCACTAAGAAGACATGTCTGTTATATACAGATGTAGAACTCCCTAGGAAGACATGTCTGTTATATACAGATGTAGAACTCACTAGGAAGACATGTCTGTTATATACAGATGTAGAACTCCCTAGGAAGACACGTCTGTTATATACAGATGTAGAACTCCCTAGGGAGACATGTCTGTTATATACAGATGTAGAACTACCTAGGAAGACATGTCTGTTATATACAGTTGTAGAATTCTCTAGGAAGACATGTCTGTTATATATAGATGTAGAACTCCCTAGGAAGACATGTCTATTATATACAGATGTAGAACTCCCTAGGAAGACACGTCTGTTATATACAGATGTAGAACTCCCTAGGAAGACATGTCTGTTATATACAGATGTAGAACTCACTAAGAAGACATGTCTGTTATATACAGATGTAGAACTCACTAAGAAGACACGTCTGTTATATACAGATGTAGAACTCCCTAGGAAGACATGTCTGTTATATACAGATGTAGAACTCCCTAGGAAGACATGTCTGTTATATACAGTTGTAGAACTCCCTAGGAAGACATGTCTGTTATATACAGTTGTAGAACTCCCTAAGAAGACATGTCTGTTATATACAGATGTAGAACTCCCTAGGAAGACATGTCTGTTATATACAGATGTAGAACTCACTAAGAAGACATGTCTGTTATATACAGATGTAGAACTCCCTAGGAAGACATGTCTGTTATATACAGATGTAGAACTCCCTAGGAAGACATGTTTGTTATATACAGATGTAGAACTCCCTAGGAAGACATGTCTATTATATACAGATGTAGAATTCCCTAGGAAGACATGTCTGTTATATACAGATGTAGAACTCACTAAGAAGACATGTCTGTTATATACAGATGTAGAACTCCCTAGGAAGACACGTCTGTTATATACAGATATAGAACTCACTAAGAAGACATGTCTGTTATATACAGATGTAGAACTCCCTAGGAAGACATGTCTGTTATATACAGATGTAGAACTCACTAAGAAGACATGTCTGTTATATACAGATGTAGAACTCCCTAGGAAGACACGTCTGTTATATACAGATATAGAACTCCCTAGGAAGACATGTTTGTTATATACAGATGTAGAACTCCCTAGGAAGACATGTCTGTTATATACAGATGTAGAACTCACTAAGAAGACATGTCTGTTATATATAGATGTAAAACTCTATTGGAAGACTTTTTTCTGCTTTATAGCTATATGTTGAAAAAAATTATGCCATTTAAATATCAAAATAATTCACAAAAATACTGTTACAGAAGATGGATAATCATATATGTGGTTGTAATGTACGAAAGGATTTAGTGGTAAATTTGTGTCATTTAATTTAGAGAATATCAGTGTACACTATTGTTATTTATTTCATCATATTAAAAATAAAGATATCATATTTCAATAAAAACAAAGCAAAAAACAAATTGTGCTTCTCTTTTCAATTGGTTGCATCATGAAAACTTAATTCTTTGAACCAAACCACCTGTTCATTCTCCAGAATTTGATCTAATCGGAAATTATGCATTTAGTAGTTCCCTCCTAATCACTATCACATCTAACTTCAAAATTACAAAACCTAACAAAATATATTTCCCAAGATAATGATGAGTCGCCCATAAAAAATACTAGCATTCCTTATCAACCTGTATGTCAGAAAACCGTTGTAGTAAGTTTTGTTAACATGTCAACTGAAGCATAGAAGACCAGAGATTCTGCTCTGGGTATATTTTGTAGTTCACACATTATTGTTTGTTGATGACAGCAGTCCCCAAAGGTCCGAAGATTGATCAACAAATATGGGATCTTAAATGAGTTTTCATTTCATATAGATCTACAGATTTCATTAAACGAATCTTAGATATTTTGGCGAGCAAAAAGTAAAACTTCGAGATGAGTTTAAAAAAAAAAAACTTACCACATGAAATGAAAAAGAAATTTTTTTTTATCACATAACTCGGACAACTATCAATCTGGCAGATTGTCAAGTCAAAATGTCGGGCGACAACTTCATACAGAGTAAGCTATTTTGTTAGGGTCATTTTATGATATTCATGACGTAACGTCATTCTCCGTATTATGACGTCACAATTGATTTCTGATCGGTGCAAATCCTAAAAAACGCTCCAGTATATCTATGACACTAGTGACATACACAAAAACATTACATGAACAAAGTACATACTAGTATATGTAATTGGACAACAGGATGGTTAGATAATAAATGGTCGAAGGAGACATGAAATAGAGGATATTGAATGGTTGCCCGTTTAATATAACATATTTCACGGGTATGACAGAATATCGATATTTTCACGAGTGCGAAGCACGAGTGAAAAATATCGTAATATTCTGTCATACGAGTGAAATATATGTTATATTTAACGGGAAACCATTCAATTTTCTTTTTATTGCATTTCATAAACTTAAAAACAAAAACAATAAAATCGAAAAATTAATAGTCAAAAAGTGCGGGAATCAGTAATGACGTCATCTCTTTGTGACGTTACTCCACGTCAACATGACGGCGCCATTTTGAAAGGGCTGATCAGCGCAATGTAAGCGTCTTCTGCTGTTATCGGAGAATCTGTGCATGATTAGCTACCGTCAAGTGAGTATTTTGTCAAAAACTAGTCAGAATATTTTAGAAATACAGCAAAATAACCAGTTTCTCTATCTCCGCTTCGATTGGAAAAATCGGCAAATTTCAACGAGGTGAATACAAAGGTCCGCTGTGATTGATCAAAAACGGAAAACTTATAGTTTCACTGCAAAATCTTATATTTTCATTGCTCATCGCTGCAGTGAACATATAAGTTTTATTAGTGTCATAAATCTGTATATTTCACTGGCAAAAATGCAATAAATAGACGATATCTAACAGTGTCTTCAGTAATACCAAATATATTTCACGAGTGGGGCTAATAGTATTAGCCACACGAGTGTTTATTACATTTTTTATCAACAAAAACCTACCCCGTATGCTAACTAGACCTACAGCGAAATTTGTATACAAAAAAAGTAGTTCCCCTGTCCAGGTGCTGACATATATGTCGGGCTTTCTGATTGGTCAATTATTTTGGTATTTTCTAATCATTAGTTTGATTGGTCAAATCAACAAAAGTGATGTTTTTCACTAGTGAAAAATATCACTTTTATAGAATGAATAATTTTTGATATTTCACTGGTAAAAATGTAATAAAGACATTTTCTTAACGATCAACCATATGAACACCTTTCTAATATTGCATTAAATTTATCCAGAATCTAAAATGTAAGCTACATGAAGATTATAAAAATAAACTGTTCACACATCCCACTTTTAGTATTTTGATGCATTTTATCATTGTGATTTCCTTTAAAGAGACAATTTAGGCAAGCATGCTTTTTATAATTCAAGCAGAATCGATAAAACATATACCCAGACTAAATAATCTGCGGTCAACAGTTATCTGCTACGTAGCCAATGTCCATTATGGTCAGTTTAAGTTATGGGAAAGCCCACGTCAAATATAGGTCTATGCTCCAAATATAGTGCAACTTGTTGCGCCCTCTGGCGGGAATAGAGTTGGTTGTAAGTGATGACACGGCAGATCCGATGTATACTTATTTCTTTGGATTTCGACTTAACACCATGCGTGGCAAACAGTTGTTACATGTATTATAATTGACAGATTCAATAATGATTTATTGTTTTGACAATTCAAATCGACCAAACACAGGTTTATTCCATGGTCACCGAACGGGAATTCGTGTTCATGTAATTGTGTACACACATGCATGTACATACGGCCGATACGTACATTGTATGCAGAAAAAGATTGTATTTTCATTTGTGTACGAATTCATTCATTCATATCTTTATTTCCTCCATAAGTGAAGAGTTACATGAACAAATAAGAATACAAACAATAATAGGTGTAAAGTAATGACAAAAAGGTGAGAGGACATATTTTAGAGACAAGGGAGAAAACAAGATAAATAAATATATGATAAATAAATAAATTGATGGACAAAAATGTTCACGAGATACTACCATTAGTCAAATTATAGACACATGTTAATTTACAGGGAAGCGTAAGCTTATTTGTTGGCTACCAACAATTATATTTCAGTATATCTATTGTATAAGTACAAGTATAAGTGCAGATATAAATTTACACCAATACAGGAAATGTTACAGAGTATATAATAATGTGATTACTGAAAGGTCAGGGCAGATACTTTATCTGCGAAATATACGACGTCATCCTCACCAAGAGCAAGAACAATGTTATCATTTGGACGGCCAAGAATGATATTGATTTGTTCTTCCCTGTCCGCTTGGTCTAACAGAACATATACAAGGACAGGTTTATTCCATGGTCACCGAACGGGAATTCGTGTTCATGTAATTGTGTACACACATGCATGTACATACGGCCGATACGTACATTGTATGCAGAAAAAGATTGTATTTTCATTTGTGTACGAATGCAAACAAACGCTAACACCAATCTAGGTGATTTATTTCATCCATGATGTAATCAGAACAATATACTGATAACAAGTACGAATGGAATTATGATAATAGAAGTTGTACAGAACAAAAATATTGCACTCAACATTACTCTGTAGGCCGATCTAGGTAAAGTCTCGGCAAACTCGATCGCAACTGTATGAACTTCTTCATTGTTGTCGCAACAGTTCGAAAAACTCACATCTGTTATATTCATGTCCTAACAGTAATTCTTCATATATAAAGGATTCCACATCACCAAAGTCACTCATAACCAACACTGACAGTATCCGCAGTATTATTCCGGACTACGTGTACGTGAGGTCGTCCCAGACTGGAGCCAAAAATTAAAAGTAACATCATATGACTGTATACATATATATGCATCTCCAAGCATATATTAGCCGACAAGTTATTATATTTGCTATGTATTATTGATGTTGATTTACCAATGTTGTGTTTGTTTCAAGTAGGGGTAAACTCCACAGTATTTTCTTTTACGGTTTTATGTAAGAAAAAGAAAAGAAAAGAATATTACTAGTGGAATAAATATCTAAAGCCTTCACTACATTTTCTGGAATGATATTAAGAATTTCTTCTGGTTAAAAACCCAACGAAATCGTTATCTAGTGCGCATTGCATTGTGCTGTCGCACAGTTGCGATTAATGCCGATTTTTGTGTTAGTTTTCGGATAATGGATTTTTATTCAATTTTTGCTTGTAAATGCCTGACACACATGTATGTTCCACCTGTATTCCAGGTTAGGTATATAGGCATGTGTTGAATTGGTAGAAAATTAAGACAAGATCAGCTTATTGTCTCTAAACCGCTTAATTTGTCTTGATTATTTTGATACTTTTAACTACAAGTCAATAACACATTGATCAATTACTAAACGCTCGAACGTCGTTGAAGACACGGATATTGCACACATGTGCGTACAATTCATGTATGCATGTGTAATTTCCTATATATATATATAGCTATTTACTAATTGTAAAATGTATGGAGTTGGCGTCATTTGATGATGTCATATTTATAACTGTTGCAGACAACAAATCCAGTATTCATTAATAAAATTGGTGTAATATAGTATTGTTTTTGTGTTTCAAAATTAATTATGTTTTGATGAATTTCTTGTATCTCGGTACATGTACTGTATGTCTATGATGACTCAGGACATACTTGATTCAACTGTGTAAATTTCAAGTTATCCTATAAATTTAGCATCTATCATATGTTCAAACTTGGATAGGTCACAAGTACATTTAATGAACTGTGTGAAGTAACATGAATATTATAAAAAATAAATAAAATAAATAAATAAATAAATAAATAAATAAGGCGAATGAAATCAATGACCCTGAATACCTTTATAAGATAGTACTAGCTATCTTCATTTGTCCACAAACAGTATGAAAATAAGTATTTGATACTTAACATTTGACTGTATGTTATCCCCCCCCCCCCCCCCCCTACCTGTATACCTGTATATACAATGTATAAAAGTTTAAAATACATGGGATGTGTATATAGTTTATCATTTGCTCATAAGCGAAATGATGTTTGTTTTCATAAAATATTTGTTATTTAGGTGAGGTAATAATTATGTGTGTGTATGGGTGTGTGTGTGTGTGTGTGAGTGAGTGGCAGAGTCAATATGTATGTATGTGGTAGACAAGTTATGCATGTCTAATTTGTACATTGCTGTATTGGTTGTATGTGGACTTTATAGTGTATAAGTACATGTATGGCATGGTAGTTGGATTGAAAGTATAGGGTGAGGTTTATACTTAACTTTCGCATTAATTTGGTAGTGTCTTTGTTTTTTCCTTATCCAAACGGCAGGAATGACTTGCATACCCCAGAAGGAATGGAATGAACTTGGAGAAAGCTTATTTTGGCACGGGATGTGACGGACATTTGTATTAGCTGAATGTTTTGAATAGTGATTAGTTTATCCTTAACCGTCTGGAGGAGGAAAAAACTCCCACACTACCCCACCATAACTACATGTACAGTGTATTATAAGAGTCCACAACTACCATAGCCAGTATTGTACTTTGAAGCATGATTATGTATATCTATCCGTTTAATAACTAGTCTATCTGTTGCATGTACACGTATACATGTAACATATGTACATTTGAGTGCATGTACTAACGCGTTGTATGTAAGATAGTGTGTTTCACGGTGTGTTTTTCCCAGCCATTTGTTTATAAATTCTTCATATATGAATAAGTCCTTATTTTGATAAATGTCTCCTCTCGTTTTTTGTTACTCAACAGAACCATGTTGCTTTACGTGACTGTGATTATACGACTCATGGTCTTTTTTTACATGTCATCTTTCAAATTTATATGTACATATTATGACTTCCTTTTTTGCTTACTTAAGATGTCCTTACTTTTAGAATTCATATATCTAACCTTTTGCTGGACTGCAAGTTTGTCTGAATGTAAACCCAATCGCCTAACAAACTACTCGCGTTTCTGTTTTGATAATGGGTAACGATTATATGAGCCATAGAATGGCGATTGGTGTTTTCTATTCTAAGGCTTACAGTTATTGTTTGATTAAGTCGAACTTTATTTTTCTTCTAAAAATCAGTAAAATTTTAAAATGAATCATTATATTATTCACTATTTACATTGTATAGTTACCAATATTTTTTCTTGTTTCCATAATCTGGATTTTTCGCTAGTACTTGTATTATTGATTCTACAATGTATGGATGTTAAGCCGAATCCTGGTCCGAGCCTTGACGAGCTTTCACTTTTTCACTTGAATATTAGAAGCGTTCGAAATAAATTAGAATATGTCGAAGATATAATCAGTGAATATGACGTAATATGTTTAACCGAAACTCATCTTGATGACAGAATATCGTCTGACGATTTGACAATCGAAGGTTTTCATGCCCCTTTTAGACGTGATAGAAACTACGCGGGTGGGGGGGATTCTTGTGTACGTTAAAAATTTATTAAATGTTACTAGGTTACATCATCTAGATAATCCAGAGGATGAAACAGTTTGGGTTCAGATTAATTTAAAAAATTACTCAATTATTGTATGTACCGCCTACAGACCAGAACATTCCACTGCGATATTTTGGGAACATCTTCGCGCTTCTTTAAGTAATGCTTTTGATCTGTGTTCAAACGTAATTGTAACTGGTGACCTAAATGTAGACTTATTAACTGTTCAACCCACTCACATTTTCTGTGACATCATTAATTCCTTCAGTCTCGTAAATGTTATAAATGAACCAACACGGTTTGGGCAGACAAGAAATACTCTACTTGACCCTATACTTTTATCTGATTCTCTTTCCAGTTCTATTTCTTCAACTGTTGCTATCGATAGGAATATTAGTGACCATGATGGCTGTATGACTAGCATCAAAGTACCCGGAATTATTTCTCCGAGTTATATACGTAAAGTTTGGATTTATAGAAGAGCTGACTTTTATCGTTTTAATAATCTGTTATCTGAGTATAATTGGGAAAATATGATTTCAAATTGCGATTCTGTAGATTTAGCTTGTGATCGTTTTACCGATTTATTTTTACAATTTGCTAATCAATGTATCCCCTCTAAAGAAGTTTCCATTAGACCTAATGATAAGCCGTGGATGAATTCGGAAATAAGGAAAAATATCAGATTCCGTGATAGGTTATATAAAAAGGCCAAAACGACAAAACGCGATCCGGATATTAGAAAATATAAAGACCAGAGAAATAAAGATAATAACATGAAAAAAAATGCACGCTTAATTTTTTATGAAAATGTTCATGGTCTTATTGACGAGTATTATAGTTCGGATCCTAAATCTTACTGGCGACTTGTTAAACGTCTTATGAAATCCAATATGTCAACTGAACAGATTCCAACTCTTATAGATACTGATTCTAATTCTCTAGCCACTACAGACTCCGAGAAAGCGAATCTATTAAATAAATACTTTTGTGGCATTACCAGTCTTGATGACAGTGAACATGCATTACCATTTTTTCCCTCTAGAACTAATAATACATTAAGTAATATAATAGTTACACAAAGTGAAGTTAAAGATGTTTTAAAAATACTGAAACTCGGCAAGGCATCTGGCCATGATGGAATCAGCCATCATATGTTGAAATATACTGTTGAGTCTGTTTGTATACCATTAACATTGTTATTTAACTTATCCTTATCAACATGTGTTTATCCAGATGTATGGAAAACTGCAAATGTTATGCCTCTATTCAAGAAAAATGATAGGTATTCTGTAACTAATTATAGACCAATTTCTCTTTTATCAACAGTAGGAAAAGTGTTCGAGAGAGTTGTGTACAAACATATGCATAATTTTATGTTAGATAATTCATTGTTTTATCAGTATCAGTCCGGTTTCATGCCAGGTCATTCCACTGTTTTTCAGTTAATTGAACTATACCACAAGATCTGTTTGGCCCTCGAAGAAAAAAAGCACACGTGCATGATATTTTGCGACATTTCCAAAGCTTTTGATCGTGTATGGCATCGGGGACTTATTACTAAGTTAAAATCATATGGTTTTACTGGTGAACTTATAAAATGGCTTGAAAATTATCTTTCAAATCGTAAGCAGAAAGTCTTTATAAACAATTCATTTTCATCTCTTAGTACGATTAAAGCAGGGGTGCCTCAAGGCTCGATTCTAGGACCTCTTCTATTTCTGATATACATAAATGATATAGCCGATTTTCTTGAATCAGTTTCTAGACTCTTTGCAGATGATACATAATGTACTTCTCTTTTAGTTTCCTCCCACTCCTGTCAAGAGATAGAGCAAATACTTAACAGAGATCTTGAAGTATTGAACACCTGGGCTAAAACATGGTTAGTTACGTTTAACCCTAATAAAACCGAAATGATTTTCATATCTAATTCAAACGAAATTGAAGCAGACCTTGATATTGTTTTTGATGGAATTTTTGTAAATTTTACCGAGACTCATCGGCATCTTGGTGTATTAATCAGTTCATCTGCTAAATGGGGAGATCATGTTAATTCTATATATAAGTCCGCTATGAAAAAGATCAATATGTTAAGGAAATTGAAATTCATATTAAAACGAGATGCTCTACTTAGAATTTACAAAACTTTTATTTTACCTATTTTAGAATACGCATGTGAACTTTGGGACGGGTGTTCAATATCAGACTCTATAAAATTAGAATTAGTCCAACGTGAGGTAGCACGAATTATCACTGGTTTACCATCATATGTAAATGTTTCAGCTTTATACTCGGAAACGAGCCTTGAGACACTCTCTGAGAGACGAAAACGAAGAAAATTAAGTCTATTCTACAAAATGGATAGGAACTTAACTCCACATTATCTTAATTCTCTTCTTCCTCCAAATGTCGGCGATACTAACAACTACATCTTACGAACTAACAATAATTACAGAATTCCCCACTACAGACTCTCTATAAACTTACTACCTCCTCCTTTATACCTTCATCTCTACACATATGGAATGACCCCCAGCTGAGACCGGACTCAAACTGAGTTGAGATTTTTCGTGAAAGCCATATTCGAGAAAATCTCAAGTGAGAAAAATCTCAAGGATTTGAGATCGATTTGAGTTTGAGATTTTGCTCAGTTTGAGATGTTTTGTGCAAGCGGGGCCTGGATGAATCTACTAGATCATCTCCTTCCTTGGCAACTTTTAAAAAAAGTATATCCAGGTCTGATGAAGATAAATACCCAACATTTTATAATTTTGGTGACAGAAAGACAAATATTATCCATACTAAATTACGACATAGATGCAGTGCATTGAATTATGATTTGTTCCGTGTAAATCTCATAAATAGTCCAGATTGTAGTTGTGGAAATCGTTGCGAGAGTGCCTATCATTATTTCTTTGAATGTGAAAAGTATGTAAATTGCAGAGGCATTTTATTTGACAATTTAAGAAACTTAAATATTAATATAACATTGAATACTTTATTGTATGGTAACAATCTGTATGCCGATAATGTAAATCTAAATATTTTCAGACATGTGCATTATTTTATTAAGTCCAGCAAAAGATTTTAAGATATACATTCGTACTATATATACATGTATATAATGTGTTATATTTCATTAATATTGTCTAGGCCAATAGATATTATATTGTATTTAGGAGAGGGCGTCAATAAGTTGACATAACTTGTGCCTTATCCTTTTGTTCACTTAATTGACAATAAAATATGTTTAAACTAAACTAAAAAACTTCATATATTTTGTTTATCCATTCACTGTCTACGTTCGGTACGATACCCGCAACCTATAGTTAAAATATCCACTAACAGCTTCAAATGCAAACCAATGTTGTTTACAGTCACGATACGGGGCTGTGCTTGCACACATGTATACATAGTGTGTAGAGACGACTTGCTCATTTGCATATTAATCGTACAGTTGGTTATACGATTAGGATCCCCCTTAAAGTTCATTAAAAAACGCATGTAAAACATAAACTTGTATCAATATATGACCAAGGATAGTTCATAAGGAGAACTGAAGTACACTTTCATGAATAATTTGTGAAATGATAAAAAAGTAAACAAAAGTGACTAAATTGTCCCTTTAACTTTCATTCGAGATTTCCACATCTTTGACCCATGGAAGCTCATATTTCTTATCTTTCCGTGGTTAACGTCACCAATTGAAAGACAAAACCTCAATTGCAAAGACGTTTCAGGACTTCAGAATGCGATGACCACAAGCCAGTTGAGTGTTACATCTAGCTGTTGTGTGACCCCATCCTCTGTAGATACCGTATATATACAGTATGACCATAGCTGTTGTGTGACCCCATCCTCTGTAGACACCGTGTATATATGATCATAGCTGTTGTGTGACCCTATCCTCTGTAGACACCGTGTATATATGACTATAGCTGTTGTGTGACCCCATCCTCTGTAGACACCGTGTATATATGATCATAGCTGTTGTGTGACCCCATCCTCTGTAGACACCGTGTATATATGACCATAGCTGTTGTGTGACCCCATCCTCTGTAGACACCGTGTTTATATGACCATAGCTGTTGTGTGACCCCATCCTCTGTAGACACCGTGTATATATGACCATAGCTGTTGTGTGACCCCATCCTCTGTAGACACCGTGTAAATATGACCATAGCCGTTGTGTGACCCCATCCTCTGTAGACACCGTGTATATATGACCATAGCTGTTGTGTGACCCCATCCTCTGTAGACACCGTGTATATATGACCATAGCTGTTGTGCCGCCCATCCTCTGTAGACATCGTGTATATATGACCATAGCCGTTGTGTGACCCCATCCTCTGTAGACACCGTGTATATATGGCCATAGCCGTTGTGTGACCCCATCCTCTGTAGACACCGTGTATATATGACCATAGCCGTTGTGTGACCCCATCCTCTGTAGACACCGTGTATATATGGCCATAGCCGTTGTGTGACCCCATCCTCTGTAGACACCGTGTATATATGGCCATAGCTGTTGTGTGACCCCATCCTCTGTAGACACCGTGTATATATGGCCATAGCCGTTGTGTGACCCCATCCTCTGTAGACACCGTGTATATATGACCATAGCTGTTGTGTGACCCCATCCTCTGTAGACACCGTGTATATATGGCCATAGCTGTTGTGTGACCCCATCCTCTGTAGACACCGTGTATATATGGCCATAGCCGTTGTGTGACCCCATCCTCTGTAGGCATCGTGTATATATGACCATAGCTGTTGTGTGACCCCATCCTCTGTATAAACCGTGCATATATGACCATAGCTGTTGTGTGACCCCATCCTCTGTAGGCATCGTGTATATATGACCATAGCTGTTGTGTGACCCCATCCTCTGTATAAACCGTGTATATATGACCATAGCTGTTGTGTGACCCCATCCTCTGTATAAACCGTGTATATATGATCATAGCTGTTGTGTGACCCTATCCTCTGTAGACACCGTGTGTATATGACTATAGCTGTTGTGTGACCCCATCCTCTGTAGACACCGTGTATATATGATCATAGCTGTTGTGTGACCCCATCCTCTGTAGACACCGTGTATATATGACCATAGCTGTTGTGTGACCCCATCCTCTGTAGAAACCGTGTTTATATGACCATAGCTGTTGTGTGACCCCATCCTCTGTAGACACCGTGTATATATGACCATAGCTGTTGTGTGACCCCATCCTCTGTAGACACCGTGTATATATGACCATAGCCGTTGTGTGACCCCATCCTCTGTAGACACCGTGTATATATGACCATAGCTGTTGTGTGACCCCATCCTCTGTAGACACCGTGTATATATGACCATAGCTGTTGTGCCGCCCATCCTCTGTAGACATCGTGTATATATGACCATAGCCGTTGTGTGACCCCATCCTCTGTAGACACCGTGTATATATGGCCATAGCCGTTGTGTGACCCCATCCTCTGTAGACACCGTGTATATATGACCATAGCCGTTGTGTGACCCCATCCTCTGTAGACACCGTGTATATATGGCCATAGCCGTTGTGTGACCCCATCCTCTGTAGACACCGTGTATATATGACCATAGCTGTTGTGTGACCCCATCCTCTGTAGACACCGTGTATATATGACCATAGCTGTTGTGTGACCCCATCCTCTGTAGACACCGTGTATATATGGCCATAGCCGTTGTGTGACCCCATCCTCTGTAAGCATCGTGTATATATGACCATAGCTGTTGTGTGACCCCATCCTCTGTATAAACCGTGTATATATGACCATAGCTGTTGTGTGACCCCATCCTCTGTAGGCATCGTGTATATATGACCATAGCTGTTGTGTGACCCCATCCTCTGTATAAACCGTGTATATATGACCATAGCTGTTGTGTGACCCCATCCTCTGTATAAACCGTGTATATATGACCATAGCTGTTGTGTAGCCCAAATCCTCTGTATTCTGCGGACTCGGTGTATAACCAATCCCTGAACAAACATTGATACATCTATCCCATATATTTACCCTGTTTTGTTCGTTACAATTTCAAAAGTCTTTTGATTTCAACCAAACATTTAAAAAGTCTATCGATAACATCTTACAAAAAGTATATGAGAATTTTAAACAGTCGTGTAATCGGCTATAGTAGATGATAGTTTCATGTTCTTTCGACACAGTAAATACCTTGTAATCGTACCACAAGTGTGATCGATGTGGTTTTATAAATAGCCTACTTTAATATGTATGCTGTACCGGGTATAGGCTGGATACAGTTTGACGTCATTTTATCGATAGATTTATTGAAGTACCCCGGGAATACCAGACGCACCAGACGACAGTCAATGTTGAAGTTAATGAATGGATCTATGTACTGAAAGGTAGAAAAGACGTCAACATGATGTATTACAGCGGACTTATATTGTTCCTACTGGCTTTCATGCTAAAAATTCAGGGTGAGTTGATGAATTGATATGTCTTAATTCTTCTCCGTTCTATCTGGTGTGTGATTGTGACCTCAAGGTCATTTCTGTATCTTCATTCCTATGTGTGATCGGACGGCCATCTCTGTATCTTCATTTCTACATTCCTATGTGTGATCGGACGATCATTTCTGTATGATCGGACGGCCATCTCTGTATCTTCATTCCTACATTCCTATGTGTGCTCGGACGACCGTCTCTGTATCTTCATTCCTATACATTCCTATGTGTGATCGGACGACCATCTCTGTATCTTCATTCCTACATTCCTATGTGTGATCGGACGGCCATCTCTGTATCTGCATCCCTACATTCCTATGTGTGATCGGACGACCATCTCTGTGTCTTCATTCCTACATTCCTATGTGTGATCGGACGACCATCTCTGTATCTTCATTCATATGTTGTGATCGGACGGCCATCTCTGTATCTGCATCCCTACCTAACTTGGGTAACATTTGTGCTGGGTCTTTGTCCTACTGAGCTGACATCAGTGTTGGGTACTTTACCTTACTGGGTTAACATTGGTGTTGGGGACTTTACCTTACTGGGTTAACATTGGTGTTGAGGACTTCACCTTACTCGGTTAACATTGGTGTTGGGGACTTTACCTTACTGGGTTAACATTGGTGTTGAGGACTTCACCTTACTCGGTTAACATTGGTGTTGGGGACTTTACCTTACTCAGTTAACATTGGTGTTGGGGACTTCACCTTACTGGGTTAACATTGGTGTTGGGAACTTTACCTTACTCAGTTAACATTGGTGTTGGGGACTTCACCTTACTCAGTTAACATTGGTGTTGGGTACTTTACCTTACTGGGTTAGCATTGGTGTTGGGGACTTTACCTTACTCAGTTAACATTGGTGTTGGGGACTTCACCTTACTCGGTTAACATTGGTGTTAGGGACTTTACCTTATCAGTTAACATTGGTGTTGGGGACTTTACCTTACTCGGTTAACATTGGTGTTGGGTACTTTACCTTATCAGTTAACATTGGTGTTGGGGACTTTACCTTATCAGTTAACATTGGTGTTGGGGACTTCACCTTACTGAGCTAACCTTGCTGTTGGGGACTTTACCTTACTGGGTTTACATTGGTGTTGGGGACTTCACCTTACTCGGTTAACATTGGTGTTGGGGACTTTACCTTACTGGGTTAACATTGGTGTTGGGTACTTTACCTTACTCGGTTAACATTGGTGTTGGGTACTTTACCTTACTGGGTTAACATCAGTGTTGGGGACTTCACCTTACTGGGTTAACATTGGTGTTGGGTACTTTACCTTACTCGGTTAACATTGGTGTTGGGGACTTTACCTTACTCAGTTAACATTGGTGTTGGGGACTTAACCTTACTGGGTTAACATTGGTGTTGGGTACTTTACCTTACTCGGTTAACATTGGTGTTGGGTACTTTACCTTACTGGGTTAACATCAGTGTTGGGGACTTCACCTTACTGGGTTAACATTGGTGTTGGGTACTTTACCTTACTCGGTTAACATTGGTGTTGGGGACTTTACCTTACTCAGTTAACATTGGTGTTGGGGACTTAACCTTACTGGGTTAACATTGGTGTTGGGGACTTTACCTTACTGGGTTAACATTGGTGTTGGGGACTTTACCTTACTCGGTTAACATTAGTGTTGGGGACTTAACCTTACTGGGTTAACATTGGTGTTGGGGACTTAACCTTACTGGGTTAACATTGGTGTTGGGGACTTCACCTTACTCAGTTAACATTGGTGTTGGGTACTTTACCTTACTGGGTTAACATTGGTGTTGGGTACTTTACCTTACTCGGTTAACATTGGTGTTGGGGACTTTACCTTACTGGGTTAACATTGGTGTTGAGGACTTCACCTTACTCGGTTAACATTGGTGTTGGGGACTTTACCTTACTCAGTTAACATTGGTGTTGGGGACTTCACCTTACTGGGTTAACATTGGTGTTGGGAACTTTACCTTACTCAGTTAACATTGGTGTTGGGGACTTCACCTTACTCAGTTAACATTGGTGTTGGGTACTTTACCTTACTGGGTTAGCATTGGTGTTGGGGACTTTACCTTACTCAGTTAACATTGGTGTTGGGGACTTCACCTTACTCGGTTAACATTGGTGTTAGGGACTTTACCTTATCAGTTAACATTGGTGTTGGGGACTTTACCTTACTCGGTTAACATTGGTGTTGGGTACTTTACCTTATCAGTTAACATTGGTGTTGGGGACTTTACCTTATCAGTTAACATTGGTGTTGGGGACTTCACCTTACTGAGCTAACCTTGCTGTTGGGGACTTTACCTTACTGGGTTTACATTGGTGTTGGGGACTTCACCTTACTCGGTTAACATTGGTGTTGGGGACTTCACCTTACTCGGTTAACATTGGTGTTGGGTACTTTACCTTACTGGGTTAACATTGGTGTTGGGTACTTTACCTTACTGGGTTAACATCAGTGTTGGGGACTTCACCTTACTCGGTTAACATTGGTGTTGGGGACTTTACCTTACTGGGTTAACATTGGTGTTGGGTACTTTACCTTACTCGGTTAACATTGGTGTTGGGGACTTTACCTTACTCAGTTAACATTGGTGTTGGGGACTTAACCTTACTGGGTTAACATTGGTGTTGGGGACTTTACCTTACTGGGTTAACATTGGTGTTGGGGACTTTACCTTACTCGGTTAACATTAGTGTTGGGGACTTAACCTTACTGGGTTAACATTGGTGTTGGGGACTTAACCTTACTGGGTTAACATTGGTGTTGGGGACTTCACCTTACTCAGTTAACATTGGTGTTGGGTACTTTACCTTACTGGGTTAACATTGGTGTTGGGTACTTTACCTTACTCGGTTAACATTGGTGTTGGGTACTTTACCTTACTCGGTTAACATTGGTGTTGGGGACTTTACCTTACTGAGCTAACCTTGCTGTTGGGGACTTTACCTTACTGGGTTAACATTGGTGTTTGGGACTTTACCTTACTCGGTTAACATTGGTGTTTGGGACTTAACCTTACTGAGCTAACCTTGCTGTTGGGGACTTTACCTTACTTGGTTAACATTGGTGTTGGGGACTTTACCTTACTGGGTTAACATTGGTGTTGGGTACTTTATATTACTCGACTAACATATAATGTAGTATTAAATCTGTTATAACATTTAGAAACTAATGTCGAGGTTTTAAATTTCACATCCTCTTAGACTCGATTGATAATATCCTCTATACATGTATATATATATTAATAATATCCTCTATACATATATATATATATTAATAATATCCTCTATATATATATATATATATATTAATAATATCCTCTATACATGTATATATATATTAATAATATCCTCTATACATGTATATATATATGAACACTATGCCGTCAACACCTATTACCATCAAGGTCAATTTAAAATGTATGCTTCTCTTAATTAAGAATCAATTTAATACCGAGGTATGCCAGGAAATGGTTTATAGATCCATAACATCTGATAGCATAAAATATTATCTGAAAAATCAAATAAGAAGGAATTTATTATAATATGGCTCAAGTCAGAACACGTTCCTTTTAAAAATCTATACTATTCACATATTTCAATACATCTGAAACAATGATTAAAGATATAACGATTTTTTTGTTTTTTTGTTTTTGTTTTGTTTACCTCCTCGACTTAAATCAGATAATTTCGAGCCATTAAGTAAGATTTCCGACTCTAACATACAATGACCATTAATCGAAAATCGGTTTGTACTGGAAAGGGTGATATGGTTTATCGCACCATCACTTTAAGTGTAGTTGTGACGTCACCAGTTTCAGTGATCTTGCCGAAGATCAATATTTCATAAAGTAAACCTAAATACTGACAAATGTGTGTATTCCTTTTCTTCAGTCGCTTTCTTATCCATGAGTTTTGGCTGAAATCACACTAATATAAAACACATTGCATACGGTTTAGTTGTTAAACTTCACGGGATACAATTTCGCGGATGTCCAAGTCGGACCTAGCTCGTGGGTATTAATTTTCAAATCCAATTCACGAATATTACTAAATATACAGTATATGAGGCTTATGGTATAAATGTAGCTCACATTAGCTAGGCGTAAATTCATGTCTTTATCACGTGTTTTTTATCATGTAGACAGACACTTGAACGACAACATTGAATAATGAAAATCTTTTAAACAGGTATTTCTCATATATAAATACTGCCTAGTGTGAAGTTTAAATTTGCCTGCATATATATTTGTATTATGCTAATTACATGTTACTGAATGATACCAAACTTGTATACACAATCTGTACAGAAATCCATTAACACTGCACTGCATTGAAATACATTTTGAACACGAATAGAATTGTTTGTTCTATAACGTTATGTATAAAGAAAATCAATAAGAAACTAAATGGAGACATCAATACAATCAATCACCATAGAGCTTCCAAAACATCCGGGTACATCAGCTCGAGGGTATATTTCCAATCGGGAATAGTCGACAACTTCCGTAAACTGAGAAAGTGTATACGCAATTCGTTAATTCGATTTCATGTGAACGAACCGTTCTGTATGCCTTATGTAGACAAAATTTAACATGTAAAGGGCGTTCTGCTCTTAAACAACAAAATACATGTATGCTAAGTGTTCAATATACTCTGGACTAATAAGGTTTCTTTTGCTTCCTTACACTGGAATTCAAACAAGCTAGCATCATATGATCAATTTGTACATGCTTGTTTGGTTCAAATTTTTTGAATTAAAGAGATTTTATCCAATATGCGTTTTTTGTGAGAAGTATACATGTACACGTACTTATCACCTGTTGAGTTTTGCCTTCACATTACAAAAACAAGTTAAAGACTTAAAACTACACGTTTTCGTGTACAGCGGCTCATTGCAGGCTTTCTATATCAGCTAGGGCTGAGAAATGAATGAAGATTTTTATGTCCCGGTTTCTTTTAAAGCGAGTTGAAATCTGGCTGATTTTTCGTCAAATTGCATGTTGAATAAGATTTATATCATAATTTCATTTCTTTAAAATAGTCTCGAACCAGTAAGTATATGGGTACCACTGGTCTGGGTAAACAGTACCGAGAGGGAATCTTTCCGATCGTGTCTGTGTGTAACGTATTAACAATACGGCAAACTCTTACAAAAAAAAAACAAAAAAAAAACTCTTACAAAAAAAAAAAAACAAAAAACAACAATACGTCAAGCGCACAGGTTTGACTTAGATAACAACAGTGACAAAATAAACTTTATCAACTTAAGTTAATAATTCTGTGTATTATATAAATCGATGTAAGTAAAGATAAAATCCACACGCAGAGTCTATCGGTTTTCGATTTCATTGTTTCCTACCGGATTTAAATGTTTCTTGTTGGTCAGGATGGACACACGCTGTGATTTAGTCTTATTTTTAATATGTATTTTGTACCACCCATCCGGTATTGTCCTATTTGTCGCCTCCTACATGTATAGGTATACATACATGTACTTAGTATCATTGACGAGAAGGACGAAATATCTGTATGGGGTAGTTAAATTCACTTTATCTCTACTGTATCTAGTTGTGTTTAAAGGTGCAAATATCCCGTATCAATTTTGTTCAATCCTTTCAATGATGAAAAATGTTTTGTGGGTGTTAAGAAATACTACAGTGAATAGGTTTTTGTAGTGTTGGTAGCATTAAAACATGTTGGCTTTGGTAGTTTAAAATGGTTTGTACTTTGGGACTGTAAAATTAAAAAAAAAAGTTTTGGCAGGACTGAAATGAAACGGGCCTTCGTAGTTCTTGTCAATGCCAGTGGTATAACGGAATAGAAATTAAAGCCTTAACTGTGATTTCGAGACACGATCGAGTTACTTTTAAAAGGTGAGTAATGGAAGCTTTGAATGGATATTGAATAGCTACATGTCTGTCGGTAGGAAATCGATATATAAGTTACAATAAAGTCCACACCAGCATGTTTACAATTCATTGTCTTTGTTATCGGTTTTCGATTTCATTGTTTCCTACAGGATTTTAACGTTTCTGTGCATTACGTAATTATTCAATAATTCTTATTCATACAGAATGATATGAATATTTCATTGTCTAATAACTGTTCTGCTCTGCCTGACATAAATTGATGTGTTTTATTGAAATCTTACTCAGCAATGTTTTTGTACATATTTGCATTCTTTGGAAACCTATTCATACATACATTATGTATAATGTGATGAGTTTTGCAATGCGCGTAATTGTTCTTCGTTTCTTCATTTAGTCATATTTTCCCCTTTTCATGTTTTCATTAAAACAATATACAAGAGAGCGTACCACTGCAAGGTAATAATAAAATTATGCAGTATAATATACAGTAAAACGCGTTTAATTGTAAAAGTTTCATGCGAAAAGTATACAACCTTGTCGGGGTTAACACTGGTTCCCTAGATAGTTTACCTGTTTTAAGAGGTATTAAGTTGCTTGTGTAGTATGCTGAAATGAATGACTCTGACGGGATTTAACTGATAAAGCTATACATTGATAGCAATATTCTGGTATTTCTGTCAGGGTTCTGGATTTGTCAATCACCATATAATCCTAACCGTAACGTAACAGGTCGAGATTGTATGGTTGAGTGAATTGCAAATGCTTAATCGAGACTTGCATGTCTTCAAACCATACACGTGACCAAATGTAATTCAAAGAATAGAAGAGAAAACAAAGATAAATGACATGTTTCCTGTTCGAGTCATGTTTTTTTTTTTTTATCTTTATGAATTAACGAAATGCATTATTCTCGTAGTTCAATTCTTTAATTTAAAACAGTATTCAAGCAGGTATTGAAGCATTGTCAAGGAAGACATTAGGAAGAAGAAAGGTGTTAAGAACGAAGAGAAAAGATAAGATCCCAAATTTAGTCGCCTCTTGCAATCATGCAATGGGGGCAGTACATACATGTACAATTCTTAAGCACTACCTACAGGGCAGATTTTGTATATATATATCAAAATTCATGAACAGTGTCTTAGAAGGTTTTATTTTGCGAGCATTGGCGAGTTTTTGTAACATCAACCATCACTTAGAGATTTTCCACAGGAATCAAGCATGTTTTTTTCGTGGATGATACAAGCTCTAAAAGGAAACATTTATATATGATATGAGATTTTATGAAAGGAGTCTTCGAAGTTTTTGAGAGCAAATGTTAAAACTTCGAGATGAGTTTCATAAAATCTCATCAATGAAATGAAAACAGATTTTAGAAACTTTTTATCAAAAACTCAGAAATCCCCCATTTCTACAGCTTTTCGAGTCAAAATTAAAGGGCAAACAACCATTTTGTTGAGTCGTGTACAGTTAATGACGTAATGTCATTGTCCATATTTCTGATAGGCGCAATCCATGTAAAGGACTCCGGGATATGTTGAAAGTAAGGAATATAAATAACGTATATGTATTTTGGTATGTATAAGATTGAGAAGGACAGGACTATTACTGTACAATTATCATTAACAGGATTTATGTGCGGGAGCACGTGTTACGAACGTCAGTACAACTACTTCACCAGCGGTTACTACTACACCTACTATGACTACTGTACGTATGGTTGCTGTGGTTACACTACCTACCGCTATTGTTGTTCATATTACAACGGGTACGACGCATATACGTCTGTGTCGGTGTCGTAAGTATCAATTATCTATATACGACAAGGCTATACGATTAGTTCGGATACATACACAATGGTCTACACATTATATCTATTACAAATGTTATAATTCGGTAGCTATTTAGGGTTATTATTGCAGAGCAAATTAGAAAATTCCTAACTCGTAACCTAGAATTTTGCTTTTTCGCTTGACAACCTCATGAACCTGCCATTCAGAAAGGAAAATGACGTTTTCACTCAGCTTATTTGCACCAAAACAGCACATATTACGCGACGAGATGCCGAAAATACCAATATTCAATACAACTCTAAACATTTCCAAAGATAATTTGAAACCATTATGTCAACCTGGAAATTCCACTGAAATTGAATAGCTTTTTGGAAAATATAACTGCAATAAAACCAAGTGATTTTGCAGAGAAACGTTTTTAACCAGTACCTACTACGTAAATCTGGTTAAGTCAAGGAAATGTGAAGGTCTCAAAATAATAACCGCGGTAGTGACAACCTACAACGTCACTTTGCTCAGAAAAACACAATATCTCCTAATACGGTTACTAATTTTACATCTTAAGTATACTTTGTTAAGCAGTACCTTAATTGACTTCAGTAGCCAGGGGAGTTTTATATCATACATGATTGTACTCTCTTTAAACCATTATTAACTGTCGGGAAGAATGCACTGAGCTATTTTCCTACTGAGATAATTGTTTTGACATTGAGAATTTATATTTAATAGGATTGGGGTAATCATTGGTAGCGTCATTGGCGGTATCGTGTTCCTCGGTGTGTTGATATCTGTGGTGGTCTGCTGTATCTGCAAGTGTGCCGACAATCGAAGGCCTAATCGGGGCGCCGTGGTAGCTCCAACGACAGTGGGGGCCCCAGGAGTGTCCATAGGTATGATTTACTGTTATTGACTCACACGTAACATATTGGACTGCAACGGTGTATCTAACAATGTTAGTTGTCACTATTGTCCACAATCAACTGCAATGAGAACATTGATCTATATTTTCATGTTATAAATAATCAAATTAAAAGTGTTATATATGAACTTTATACATTGTATACTATTAACTGGTTATTTTGTTTGAATTATACATCTTATTCCTTGTATAATATATCATTATATTATCGTATTCAAGTGTTATATCCTCAGCATTTCGGTTTTAATAAATAGTATGCCTTGCTCAATATGTTTCTATATTGCCATACCCCAGTTTATAATATAAATATGGATTCTTTTAGTAAAAGGTCATTTGTATCCATATATTCTTTTTTGATAGTTTTATATGATTTTTTAAAAAAAATCTTTATAGAAGATTCCTCAAATGTCGTTTCCATACATTGTATCATATTCCATACATTGTATCATATTCCATACATTGTATCATATTCCATACATGTATCATATTCCATACATTGTATCATATTCCATACATTGTATCATATTCCATTTCATTTAAGAAAATCCTTTGGATTCGTCAAATGTATTTCGTTTTCATAATCGTAATCCAATTTTTGAAAATGAAATTCTCTTGATTGTAATAACAATGCGTGGTCTAATGTTGTTACAGTACACAGCAATGTGACTATGCCACCCCGACAAAACTACCCTATGTACAGCCACCCCATCCCGGCAGCTCAACCGCCGTCCTACAACAACACACAAGGCCTAAATCCTGGCTATGTACCCGCAGCCTATCCGCCTCCTCCGGCATATCCTCCTCCAGCCTATCCTCCACCACCAAGAAACCCAGCCACTGCACCAGTAGAACAGCCTGATAACGATTCCACGCCTTTTGCACCAACTGACAGTGCACAATCTGCTTGGAACACCGTCCCTCCGGCGGCAACGCATTGAAGATATGTGAAGTAAGCATTAGGCATAACGGCAGCTTTTTATCCTTCTGCGCCATGAAATATGGCACAATTTCACAATAGATCAAAACTGCAAGTCTTAAAGGCCTTCTCACACTTTGACGACACATCCAGAGTATACAGATATCTTAACGTTTAGCGAATACGCGGATGAGTTAACAGCCCACTGAAGCGCTGGTACACGCTGAGATAATATCTACAAAAATCTCTAAGATGATACAGACAATTAAAGCCTACACAGACTTATTTAACGCTATTCCAGCGATGAAAAATATCAAAGAATTCAATTACACATTCCTGTATATGCATTTAACTGAAACTTGAGGATTTAAAGTGACATTCTTTTTTTTCAAATGTACTTTTCTAGTTTTATATAAATCAAGATCATGCTTTTTGTTGGCTTCTTTTATTCTTTTTTTTTGTGTGTGTGAGATTGAGTGTGTGAGGGTGAGTGTGTGAGGGTGAGGGTGAGTAGGTGTTTGTGTTTAAATATATTTCTAGTTTAATGTTAATCAAGGACAGGTATTTTTTTATTCCATAAATGACAACTACTGTTATGACAAGCACTATTCTTTAAAGACTCGTATTTTTTCAAATTATTTGAACCGGTGAAAAACAGAACAAGTAATGTATAATATGTAACGGTTAAGTACATGTACAAACAATGAGAAAGGGTTTGTTAAGGTATACCTGAAATAGTTTGACGGAGTTATATCCGTTCGTTCAAGAAAGATATGTGTCTATCGATATAGGCACCACATTGTCTATACAGCACGACTCAAATAAAGTAAACTATATCTCTATGATTATTTCATAAATGTACAACAAACATATGTCGCTATCAGGTGTTGATATTACAGGATTATAATGTATTTTCGAAATTGAGTTATGAATATTAATAACTGAACAGGATTTGTTACTATAATTCAACTTTTGTTAAGATTGATAATAATTTCTTTTAACACTTTTTTGATAAGTAGGTTCACAGGTACAATTTGTTCAATAAAATTTTTGATGTTAGAATTTAATGTTTCTAATAGAAACGAAAACATATCCATACTATTCAAGTTATTACTCCTGTTTATTGATGATCAATTTAACAATCGATTGATAATATTGATAGATATGACAGTTAATAATGAATTATGTATATAAAATGCTTGGAAATATAGATCTATATTTCTTTAAAATTTCTTTAAATAATTTTATATAACCAATATGTGCAGTATTTATATAAAAAGTATGATCCGTCCACAAATACATTACCATTAATATTACGAGTCATATAAATCTCAGTAAATACAGGAGAGAAGATGAACACGAATTAAAAAAGAACAATGTTTGCATTCTTTTCGAGAAATAAATATAATTATAACATAACTCTGTATAGGGACTTGACGGTACACACATGTCAGCATTGTTGAGCGGCTTCATTTGACTGTAAACGGTCTTTGTGTATTATAAGTATTATAACATTACATTTACATGTGATTTGTTGCTAACTGACTCGACCTGCAGAGTAACCAGCTTGTCTGATGCCTGTGGATCCGGGATGACCATACTTGGTATGATTATATATATTTTGTATAAACATATTTCAACTGTGATCGTGTACAATCAACTTTTTATGAAAGAGTGTTTTTATTTTTGTTTTCATTGTCAAACCATGTGGTATAATTTCTTATATTGATTTTTGTTTTCAAATAGTTGTTTCTTTATTTTCTTTTTATCCTATAACGTTTTAATTAATCTTCCCGTTCCTCTAGTGTCTCAATGCGCCTCTGTGATATATTTTTATATAAATTGTAATATAACGCGTTAGATACAGATTATATGTAAAAAATGTTTGTGAACAAATATCACTTTCTTTGGTTAGTTTTCTACGTAAGAAAAGTTCTTATCTAACTGCCAGAGTTATTTTTAACACATTGCTTTGTTCCGATATCGACTCTATACCATCTCTGGAATATACTCACTTTTTATAACTACTTATTTCTGTTTATATGATGCATGAGTGCTAGTTGTTTATTATAGTTGTTGATGCTTTTTTTTAAAAAAAATTTGTTCACTATCTTGTGAAATTATGAAAAACAATAAATCGTTTTGTACACAATATATTTTCATGGTTTTTTTTTTATGAGAGTGGTGTTAATGGACAAAATCGTAGTAAAGACACTTTTAGTTTACATATTGGTAGCATATACACTCGCCTTTCACCTAGACGGCTGTGGTTTGATTCTCCAATAGGAAGTTAACAGGTATGAGAGCTCACCTGTCAAGCCACGCGTGTACTTCCGGGTATTTTGGTTCGTCCCACTGTAAGACCTATTGACTGGCGTATTTCCATCCGAACCAACAAGTGTGATAATATAAGTTTATTA
This sequence comes from Pecten maximus, assembly GCF_902652985.1. Classification (NCBI taxonomy): domain Eukaryota; kingdom Metazoa; phylum Mollusca; class Bivalvia; order Pectinida; family Pectinidae; genus Pecten; species Pecten maximus. The sequence continues at coordinate 24,254,537 of NC_047022.1, read as the reverse complement.
TTTTAACTTGTTTCGCAATTGGAGAATAAATGAAATGTTAGTAGGCTGATGTGCAAAAGGGTAATGTAATTAACTTCCACGAGTCAAAATATAGCTTGGTCGTCATATGTACTACGGTCATTAAAAAAAATCGCTCCCTTCAAAGCTGAATACTATAGTGATAGTGTTTCTGATGAAGGCAATTCGATAGCTGTAAAGTAAAATGATGATTAGATTATTTATTAAATATTCCTTCTGCAGTGGATTGTAAATATGTTTAACTCATATTTATACAAGAGATATTGCGAAAATACAGGACAGTAAAAATTTGTATGTAAAAAAACACCAATGATAGAGCACATACATGATCAACTAAGAAATTGTCAATGATGGTTGTTGTGAACAGGGTTTTCTTCAGAATATGATGTCTTAAAATTGAATAAATAAAAAAACGTATATTTTATTAAAAACATTATTTACTACAGACTACAAAAGCAAGAATGTCTTCTTCTCTGTATAGTGGGCATTGCATGGAACGACACAGTCTTTAACTCCAAAAAATAATACACCGTCATCATTTCTATCGCCTTCTCAGGTAGAAAGAAATATTCTCTCCACTCATATGCTTAGTAAAATTAATATTAAATTCACTAGTATCTGGACTAAAGTATATGATATCAAAATAAATCTTCTTAATTATAATATTTTGTTTGGTTTTATTTTGTTTAACGTCCTATTAACAGCCAGGGTCATTTAAGGACGTGCCAGGTTTTGGAGGTTTGAGGAAAGCCGGAGAACCCGGAAAAAAACCACCGACCTACGGTCAGTACCAGGCAACTGCCCCAAGTGGGTTTCCAACTCGCGACCCAGTGGTGGAGGGCTAGTGATAAATTGTCGGGACACCTTAACCACTCGGCAGCTGCCAATCATAATAACCACATCACTAAATCAATACCACCCGAATATAAACGGTACTTGAACTAGAAAAAGTTTCCTTGTTTTCCGGATTCCACCATTTCATCAAACATCTGCCCTACTGTCAGTCCTACCAGAAGTGGTGTTACCAATTTGTCACAAGACTACTCCATTGTCGGCGTTTTCCGGTGGTTTTTAGGGTTATACGGGCTACTACGTTTGTTCATACGTGGAAATGATACCAGTAACCTGATCTTCTGTAAACACTACGATAGGTATTCGTTGTCAATTCCTGTCATTAATTTTGACCGTCTATAGGGCACTCAAAGTTATATTGCATAATACTACTGACAATTCTAAAAACATAGATAAGATTTAAATGGCTGTCAGGGACTTCAAATGTGGTAATGTGCAATATAAGCAATGAAATAATTACACACTCTTTTCTAGTTATGATAAAAAAAAATGTGTCCAAGCATAACTGCCATTTTAAAAATGACTATTGTCCTAAAAAGTGGACCAGTTCGTACTTGGTACCTATATGAATGGTGATCGCACCAATCCTACCAAATAGAGGGGAATAAAGAAACATACTGCCGAAATATTCCTGGTTTAGTTTGTAGATGACATTGTTCACGACAATAACCTCCAAGGGCAATACCTCCTATAGTAAACACTAAACAAAAACATATATAAAGACAGACATGACTCAACAGTTTGAAGGTATATTTTGAAGCAAGTAAACAACATGAATAAAAGCAATAAACTATATATTTTTCGATATATGAAAAAGCGATAAACTCCAGAAAAAAACAATTGCTAGCAGTAACTTAGGAAGGCTGTTTGCGTCTCTTCGGCTTTTAGATCATAATCTAGAATAAGCTGTTGGATGCTTAAAAATATACCAAGGAATCAAAGACAATGCACAAATTGCGAAGTTGTTGAAAATGAAGAACACGCTTTCTTTCACTGCTCTGTATAAAAAAAACCGAGGGGCGACTCATTTTCTAGAGACCTGCAGAGGAATCGTACAGCAAACTTTCACTTGTTGAAGTTATCATGTCTTCTGATACAGCTTATACTAGACTCTTATTTATTCATTAAACAGCCCCTGATAATATACAGCTTATCATACTAGACTCTTATTTATTCATTAAACAGCCCCTGGAACTAAGGAGAGTGGGTTTGAGAAAGTATAGGCTATCTGCCTGAATCAAAGTGTCCATGTTCTTCTGAATGATGATTAATTATTTATTCATTAAACAGCCCCGTTAATCTACAGTTTATACTAGACTCCTATTTATTCTTTAAACAGCCCCTGATAATCTACAGTTTAAACTGGACTCTTATTTATTCATTAAACAGCGCCTGGTAATATACAGCTTATACTAGACTCTTATTTATTCATTAAACAGCGCCTGGTAATATACAGCTTAAACTAGACTTTTACCTATTCATTAAACAGCCCCTTGAACTAAGGAGAGTGGGTTTGAGAAAGTATAGGCTATCTGCCTGAATCAAAGTGTCCATGTATTGCTGTATGTTTTGTCTGTTATGCTACTTTACCATCAAACTATGTTTTAGCTACAAACGTTCAAATATATCATTTATTTTAATTTAATTTAATTCAAACATAACATTCAATTTTCCTACTTGATAAGATAGTCTTTTCGAAATTGAATATCACGACAGCAATCAAGTATGCTGAACAAACTGGAAAAATATTCCTATTTTGAACATGCTATTTTCTACTTTAACTTTAAAAATATATAAAACAATGAGTGTTGAAGATGCTCTGTTACTTATTGGCGGTATATCTACAAAATGGAAATATCGAAGAAGAAAGAGCAGTAAATCAAATTGGGCATTATGTTCAGTAAAATGCATGGCATAAATATATACATTTCAACCAATAATATGTTGGCTTTTATAACAAATATATATACAGTATCACCATTGGAATCTGTAACAATAATATATTCACAAGATACTGTATCAACTGATTCACATATATGTACACCGAATGATGAACAAATAAATACTATAAACGTAATTTTGACACACTCATATTTTAGTGCAAAACCAAATTAAAACAGATTAGCAGAATGTTGAGTTAGCGCGCCAACAATGATTGCCACAGAAACCAATGAAGATAAACTACCATTATCGTAATCATCATTTAGCGGAATGCAATGTAAAATAAAATTACGCTAAAATATTTGCGTTTACAGTACATGTTAGTGTAATATGTTTTGGATTATCTATATCCTGTTTAATTTGCAAATATGAACATTGCGTCTAAAATGTTATATTGTCCAAATTTGTATGAATTTAATACTCGGCATTTCCACTGGCAAACTGATATCACGTGATCCCCGTCGTAGTTTTCATTGGGTCATACATGAGCCATGTTTAGGTTCCCTGCCTGATCCATAGGAGGAGGCTGGTAGACTGGGGGCGGAATATACTGTCCATTCGGTCCGACCTGTTGCATGTTTATACCCACTGAAGGAAAATTAAACAGAATTACATTAAATCAACTTGATGTCGTTCTTGGAAGATTTCTGTTCATATCGGTAATATATATCTTTCTAAAAATGACTTCTCTTGGTACTTCACAGTCCAGGGAAGGGTTTAATAAATGCTATAAAGGTTAAGACGATTAAGAAAAGACATTTTCAGCTAAACCTATGATCTTTGTTTTAATGAAATAAGAATTAGACTTAACGTAATTCCATGGATTTGTTTTTCACCTGAAAATGACCTGAAATTAACCTCAAATTGGTAGGGTTTTTTTCTGAAGTTAACCTCATTTCCAGGTCAAATTCAGATCAATTTCAGGTCAATAATTTTTCAAGTTAGATTTACCTCAAGACATTTTATCTGTGCATCAATCATATAAAAACTATCTGTACTATTGTTTGCTTAGATATCCAGTTAATGAATAGACTGTTGAACATGATATTCCAGGCATAATTTGGTTGGTGATACCCCTCTACATACAAACACGTATCATACCTCTAGCTGCCTGAGGTGCGGGTGCGACAACTATTCCGCGATGTGGACTGCTTTTATTGACGCACTTGCAAACACATGCAATGATGGTTACTACAATGCTCACAAAAAAGATTGAACCAAGGGTGCAGCCAACGATAAGTCCAGTGCTGTCAAAAGAGAAAGAACTCGAGATAACAAATATGTTTCATTACAATAGTAAAGAATTGCATACCTCGCCCTATTACACTCGACCACTCCATCCCACCAACTCTATCATGCCACATTTCACTCCATCCATCCAACCCCGCCCCACTACACCGACCCACTCTTTTTCGCCAACTCTTTCCCGTCACACTCCAACCCACCCACCAAACCCGCTTACTTCACCAAACAACTCTTACCCATCCCTCTTCATCCCACCAACTCTAGCCCGCCTACTTCCCTCCGCCCAGTCTACCCCGTCAAATTTACCCCACCCACTCTACCCTGCTCCACTTCCCTTCACTCATTCTACCCAGCCACGCTCAATCCCATCCACTCTACTCCGCCCATTGCACCCAATTTACTGTTTCTCGTCCAATTTCATCTCCCGCTCCATCCCGCCACTTCACACTTCACCCCACCCATTCTTTCCCGCATCACCACGCCCCATCCGCTCTACCCCGCCACGAACCACTGCACCCTTACCACCAAGACAACAACATGAGCTAATTCTTAATATTGGGCATATACCATTATTTTACTACCAATATCCAAGTTGTGAAAATCAAAGCCAAATTGCATTATCCCGCTAGTACCTCTTATCGCTCCTCATCCTATCTTCCAAAGCGACACGAGTAAAATAGTTAATATAGACTTAAGTCCTATCTTCAGGGTATCATTACTACAGGTCTGGCCAAAATTGGAATAACAGTATTTTAAATTGCACTCGGTGACCCCTGCGCGAAAAATACTCAGACGTGTGTTCTCATGAATGAAGTTTATTAGATCTGTAAACTACATCTTGGGGGTCCCGCCATTATGCCCCAGCGTCAGCAACTTGTCAGATGTAGATTATGATACCAATGCGGGATATGATTACAGTTGAAAGTTTAATATTGAGTGGTTATTCAAACAATTTTAACGTCAACTTCACGGGGAGCTAAATATAATATCCAGTGATATCTAAACAAGCCTAAAAATCACCGCACTGGTATTATTTAGATATATTAATACATTGGTAGTATTTATCATGGCTCGTCATGGACCTTGCTTTTGACATGTTATCTGAAAAGCTGTTTGTTGATTTTGACGAAGCATGCAAAAATTAATACTTTAAGAGAACCTATGCAGTTCGTGTGTTTCACATATATTGCACAACACAACCATTCCATTATATGTGTATCAGATGCAATAGGGGCATTTATTTGACCAGACATGATTCTACTAAAGCGTACAGACTGATTCTGCTTTGTGAAATTAAAATGACGGTTGTGTTAGAACGAATATTCATACCCTGCTTAAATTGCCGTCCATCGTCCTCCGTCGTCTCTCCGTCGTCCGTGCTTCGTCCGTCCGTCGTCCGTGCGTCGTCCGTCCGTACTCACTCAACATCCTTGCGGGGTACATTCACCGATTCATTGCGTCAAAATATCTTCGTCGCCTATAGAAGACGATTTTTAAAATATTTTCTTTTTTTACCCATAAATCAACATTAAATCTCACTGCGCATGTCCTTTTTTAGCGACAGAATGGTGCCGTGCACCCCACAAGTTGACAGACAAAACACTGCACCCCACTAGTCGACCTTGGCCGTTTCTCTGTCGTCGGTGCGTCGTCTGAACGTCGTCTAGAGCTGCTTTATCGATAGCAGCTATTGTGTAATATACTCACTAGTCAGCTTTGTTGTTGGTCCCGTCAGAGTCATAGGAAGAACAGCAGTAGCGGTTCGTAGTGTACCCACAACAACCGAAACTGCAGTAATCGTAGTACGTATAATAGTAGTAGTAGTAGGAGGAGTAGGAGTAGAAGTAGGAGTAGGTGTACTGGCGCTCATAGCACGTACTTCCTGGTGTAGATTCTGTCAACATAGATATAACGATAGAAATCTTTAATAAACTTGTTAAATATTTTTCATTTAAAAAAAAGAAAAGTACGGATGCAAACAAAACCAGATACAACTAGAAATTGTTGGCTAACAATATGACAGATTTTCACCTACATTACACACAAGACCTTAAGGCTTTAAAAAGTAAAATCTAGTTCGAAATAGTTCATAGACATCAATCCAAATTTTATAGTTATTTGAAGTCCCACCATTTGAGATATTATGAGTCAAGAAACGGTATTTAAGAACTGATAACATATATTTATCGTGTACCTATAACTACCCTTCGTCCATCAAATCGGTATGTTGTTGCCTACGTTGTATTAGGCTTCATACATTACACAATAGAAATATGATACATTACACAATAGAAATATGATACATTACACAATAGAACTATGATACCTATTGAAGCTGATTTTAGATGGTTATTCTGCTGCATACATTTGGGCATAGTCTGGGCATTTCTGTTTAATGGTTTTAACAAAATTGACGCCAAGGTCATTCATATTATCAAATAGATAGCCCACTGCATTGATATGTTATTTACCAAATATCATTACCTTAGGTCATTCGGATATTGAGAAGAAGTTTTTTGCAGCGTGTTTCACAAAACTACACATAACTGTGGCCCCTGCCGACATCGCTATTAATACATGGGTCCTTTAATGATTTTATCATGACTGACGTCAGTGAACTTTAACAAAAGCCAATGTTATTCATATTATCAAGCTTGATAGCACATTGTATACGCATGGTATATACGAAATATCATGACCTTGGGTCATTCAGTTATTGAGAAGATTTTTGAAGCTTGTTTAACAAAAAATTAACATGAACATTTTAGTCCTGGTGACAACGTAATGTGGTGTTTGATAGATAGTCTTGTGCCTACACGTCATAACACATCATCCAAGCTAGCTATAGAACAAATACATTACCCTGGGCCATTTCCGTTATTGATAAATGCATCCTTTAATGATTTTAACATGAATAATACCAGTGACCTTGAACAAAAGCTAAGATCATTCATATAATTAAACTTGATAATCCATTACTTGAGGATGATATTCACCAAATACCTTGACCTTGGGTCACTTGGTAATTGCAAAAATTTGAAATTTGACCCCTTCCAATAACCGGAAGTTGACCTTTGATGATCATTCCTGTGCATACACTTTTATAGGACATCACGTCATCATGCTAGTGACTAAAATATCAATACGCCAGACATTTCCGTTATTGAGATTGAGCGTTTAAAATTTTTCTTATATAATTGACACCAACGACCTTGAACATAAATCAAGGATATCCATATCATCAAAATTGATAGCCCATCGCAAGAGCATGCTTTTTAACGAATATCAAGACCTTGTTATTGAGAAGAAGTTTTTTTCTTAATCTGTTTCACAAAACTGTTCATTCGAACTTTGACCCCTAACGAACACCAGAAGTTGATTTTTGAGAGAAATTGTTTCATCACATTTAGTTGTTAATGAGTTTTGGCCATTTAGGCCATGACGGTCATTTTTTCGAAGAAGTCTAAAACCTTAACAACTTTGAAACGGTATCTGAGGAAACATTCTTGCTATAAAAAATGATTAAAAAATACCTGACCGATGTTGAGAAAAATAAGTTTTATCATATGTCGGCATTTCACAAAGAACAAAGGATTTTGTTTAAAAGTAGCGTATTACCTTTACTTGAAAACGTTAAAAAATGAAAAAAATAATAATTACTTTTCCCTCACAATACTAATTCACACTCAACAAATCACTATTACATTTTTAAACGCCAGGGTGTGAACGGTTTAGTAGTTTAAATAAAGCAAAGACACCGAATGAGCTCTAGCAGTATGGGCACCACCAATATAAAGCACAAGCACTGAAATTAACCACTAACACCCAGTCCGTCGGATGGTCTTAAAACGGTATCCCGTGTGAGAACGTCAAAGTTGCACGATAAAGATCCTTTTGCGCCTTTTGCGGTTTTTGACGAAGAGCAGGTGTGATAACGCCGGTCCAGGAGTTAGGGTATTTCAGTCTTATAATTAGTATTTTAAAGTAACCCTGATAAACCAAAATCGACAGGGTAGGGTCTTCAACTTTCTTCTCCCTCTATCTCCGCTAGGGTACGCGTAGCTACAATGTACTGCTAAGCATTGCTAGGTTTGGACTCATTCGAATTTGGAAGTCGTCTTCAAAATTAGTTAGTCATCAGTTAAACAGATGTATCTATTGATATATAAATATAATATGTATATATTGTTATATTGATATAATCTGTATATTGTTATATTGATATAATCTGTATACTGTTATATTGATATACAGTGTATATATTGTTATATTGATATAAACTGTATCTATTGCTATATTTATATAGCCTGTAGTTGTTACCATACTTGTTTTGTATAATAGATACGTTGTGATTATTCTGACTGGAGACATGCGTGGTTCGTGAAGTTATTTTAAATGAGTGAAGGTGTTTTAAATGATCGTGTAATAACAAGATGATTAACAGCCACTATTCTAATGCGTACCATATCTTTGCGACTTCATAACTTTTATGAACTCTTTTTATCCCCGATAATCACCAGTCAGGTTTGTAAACAACTTGGTTCATGTGACATTCTTGAAAGTAAACAAAACAGTTAATCGTTCGTGCTGTTAATACCTTCTTTGTATGCATTCATTTAAAAACGTTGGTATCGCTAATTTGATATGTCTACGACATGTCAATTAATGCACCCGAAACAAATAAAGATTGTATAGACGATGATATTCCACGAACAGTCCGGGAGACATTTTGACAGAAAAAAATTATCAGAACTCGTCCTAACATGAGAAACGCTTAATATCCTTCCTGTACACCTCTTATATATCATACAATTACGTAATGTCACTCTGCCCTAAAACAGAAAGACCTGCTGATATCACACTCACGCACTAATGCACACCTGTGTGTATAGCTTGAGATAAATAATAGTTAGCTTAGCCAGAAATAAGGCCTGTGTTCAGATTTTAAATGTACTGATTATTGTATGGATATAATACATGGTGACTATTCGGTTTATGCTCTTTGTACTGTAAATGTACCTTTAATGGAGAAAAAAACCGCTTTATTAGGTCTGTTCGAAAATACATATTCTACATTTCATTTTCATTTAAATATCGTTCCTTTAAACCTTGGCGTTGTGGACTTGAAAAAGCCAGAAACAGAAAAAACACTTTCTTATTGTCAAATAATTCTAGAGATAATGTTTGAAAAGGAAGCGGAAATTACAAGTCTTATTTTAAGTAGATTGATTAGAAATTGTTTCATTGAATGTTGTTTGAAATACCGATAAACACTTCATTGCATTTCACGTATTAAATATGTCACCGTCGCTCGCGCAAAGCACTCTTGAACAAATTGCAAAACGTTAGCTTCCATATATAATTTGTCTTTGAAACGATGAATGTTTCTTATGTATATATATACCTAATGATACCGCACCTCATTCTGTTGCTTGGCTAGTGTATGCATTTATTGCAACTTGGACATCCCGATGACGACGTCACATTGTTGACAGTGTCTTGATCGGCTGACACGAAGACTGTATGTATTTTATTATTTTTTCCAGTAAAAACCCTACATTAATTAACAAGCATGTATTCTATATATAGTATCTTCATCCACGTACGTTTAGTACCCTCGCCAAATTTCAGGTTGATCTCCCCTATAGACCATTTATGGGACGAGTTGGAAAGAAGGATAAGACGTAGGCCGAACCCTCCAATCAACGTTCTCAGTTAACAATGGATGATGAATAATGGGACCATATACCAATCAGGAGGGTCAATACTCTGAGCTATTCAATGCACAACAGATTCTGTGCAACTACTGCAGCTTACCTCTATTTCCCCTATAGGTGAGTACGGACGGACGGACGAGGGACGACAGACGCCCGCAAAAACATATCAATGAACTGTATTTTTCAGGAAGTTCAAGGCTTAATGAAAATTAAAATTGTCATGTCATTGGTGGAATAATACGTATAGGTCTGTAGTTAAATTGTGACATTAATTATAATCGTTTATCTTAAACGGAACTCGGAAGTGGGACCAAAACCAATAAAGCTAATCCATAGTATTTTAGTTTTTCTTAAACGGAACTCGGAACTGGGACCAAAACTAATACATTTCAGTTCCACTTTTCTTAAACGAAACTCGGAACTGGTTCCTAGTTATCTTAAACGGAACTCGGAACTGGTTCCTAGTTCCGTTTTACTTAAACGGAACTCGGAAATGGTTTCTAGTTTCATTTATTTTAAACGGAACTGGGAGCAAAGACCAAGTCCCATACAGTTTATACCTGACTGATAAGTGTCCCTACACTCATTGACATATCATTTCTTTTCATATTCGGGTCTTGTAATGAGATAAAGTACGTAGAATATTTTCTTTAATGAATTTGGAAACTTATTTCTAGTTCCGTTTTTCTTAAACGGAACTCGGAACTGGTTCCTAGTTCCGTTTTACTTTAACGGAACTCGGAAATGGTTTCTAGTTTCATTTATTTTAAACGGAACTGGGAGCAAAGACCAAGTCCCGTAAAGTTTATACCTAACTGATAATTGTCCCAACACACATTGACATATCATTTCTTTTCATATTCGGGTCTTGTAATGAGATAAAGTACGTAGAATATTTTCTTTAATGAATTTGGAAACTTATTCCTAATTCCGTTTTTCTTAAATGGAACTCGGAACTGGTTCCTAGTTCCGTTTATCTTAAACGGAACTCGGAACTGGGACCAAAACCAATCAAGCTAATACCGTATAGCGGGAAATTTTAGCGGGGCTTTAATTTGACGATTTGGCGGGTCCGTATATAGATCGCCAAAATTTAACCCGTTAAATTTTAACACCGCCAATTACAAAGACGCGAAAATTTCAATTTTGCCAATATTTCCGTTCCGACCGCCTTTGATAACTCCCGAGAGCAACGACTAGTGCGTAACGTTGGTTGTTGCCTGGCACCTGTCGGCCAAAATGCCGAATAGGTATAAATAGCTAATGAACAACTACTCACGATACATATATAGCTATACAAGTATGACATATATGAGATATCGCATCATAATTAATTTTTGTGAAAACAAAGCCATCTACCCATAACATCCAATGGACTGGTGTTAACACTTTACCTGTAGACTCATTGTTAAACTTACCTGTATGTAAACATATCATACAATAGATGACCACGTCGATATCATACGGTTGATTAAATTCTCTTTGTCTGTTGCTTGTACACATACTCATATAAACACTAATTTGACAAATCTACATGTATGTGTTCGTCTGAAATTTTTGGGTAATAGTTTCCGGTTTCGAGACAGAGGATTGATAATACACAACACTCTTAATCAACCCGGATAGGATGTATGGACATAACATAATTATATATACAGTATTTACTGGTAGGTAATATTTATGCTCAACGCCAAATTAAAACCCTAGATTTAAGGAAAATCGCTAAATTTTAACCCGCCAAAATTTAACTTTCACTTTTCATCACCAAATCGCCAAATTTTATGACCGCTAAAATTTCCGCTATACGGTACATAGTATTTCTGTTTTTTCTTAAACGGAATTGGGAACTGGCACCAAAACCCGTAAAGCTAATACATTAAAGTTCCATTTTTCTTAAACGGAACTCGGAACTGGGACCAAAACCAATAAAGCTAATACATAGTATTTCAGTTATTCTTAAACGGAACTCGGAACTGGGACCAAAACCAATAAAGCTAATAAATAGTATTTCAGTTTTTCTTAAACGGAACTCGGAACTGGAACAAAAACCAATAAAGCTAATACATAGTATTTTAGTTTTTCTTAAACGGAACTCGGAACTGGGACCAAAACCAATAAAGCTAATAAATAGTATTTCAGTTTTTCTTAAACGGAACTCGGAACTGGAACAAAAACCAATAAAGCTAATACATAGTATTTCAGTTATTCTTAAACGGAACTCGGAACTGGGACCAAAACCAATAAAGCTAATAAATAGTATTTCAGTTTTTCTTAAACGGAACTCGGAACTGGAACAAAAACCAATAAAGCTAATACATAGTATTTTAGTTTTTCTTAAACGGAACTCGGAACTGGTTCCTAGTTCCGTTTTACTTAAACTGAACTCGGAACTCGGAACTCGGAACCAACTTCAGGCTCCTTGACGAAATAAGATTGTGCTCGTGTTTTTTTGTTTTATATATATATATATATATATATATATATATATATAAGGGTCAAAGAAGTAATATGAACAGTATAATCCAGATAACACTGGATCCTCACTTAAATGTATGGAGGATACGAATTACTTGTAATGATTATATGGGGCAAAGAAGTAATTCAAACAGTGTAAACAATAAGGTTTGTTAAATTTTCGAGGCAATCCGCCCCTTTATCAAAACACAAAAAATCACAAATACAATCACATAATATATATAAGAAGTACTGGAAATACAATAAAATACAATAATAATTATATATATCATTCATTTTTGTTATAATTTTTTTTCAAACCTGCATATTTTCTCTGAAGCAAACTGTTACAAGAATCACAATATTTTTGTATAAAGAGATAAAAAAATTATAATCATCATTTGTGTTTTGGGGATAGCATTCCTGCTCATGTTGTACGTTAGTCTTCACGCAATGACGTTGCTCTCGCAAACAATAATAATGTACCATAAAGTGTTGTTACATTTCAAATAACTCCTAATATCATTAAAACAACAACAAATAATAGCGACATAATAAGTAAAGCATAATTCCACCTCAAAATCGATAAAACGAAAACTTTGAACAAAAGTATAGATTTACATGGCGACACAAAAGTACTTCAATAAAACTTCAAAGGGACATGTAAAACTAACTACGAAAAATGTATTCATTAACAATTAAAAAGGTTTCAGACTGTAATCATGTATTGATGACACTACAAATTTGAAAACAAATCTGTCTTTCCTATTGAGTATTGAAGATGACATGTAAATCGAAATGATAATGTCTTAACGGGAGGTGGACGAAAAGTTTACGAATACTTGACGAAACATTCCACAAATGCTTTCTCAACTTACCTTCCAACTGCAGAATCATAGTCAGAATAAACAATAAAAACGCATTATGATTCATTTTGACGATCGTTTGTCTGTCAAGGTCCTATAAGGTGTCCTCTATAGTTGTTTGGACTAACGTCTATCTATACCTTGGTTGGGTTGGGCATGTCTGATATACCAAATGCTAGTTTTCATGACGCAGGAGGATAAAATGATGCAATGAACATAATATCTGTCAATCATATTGCCTTGTATATAAGCGAAGCCACTAATTGGATAATATATGTTAATATATATACCAAAACCAGTTACTTTTGTCAATTATAGAGTCTTTTATATAAAAAAAAAATATAATAAAAAAAAGCAAGAAGATATGTTCATTGGTTGCAGTGCTAAAATGGAACAGGAAGGCGTGACAGAGGCGTGTTGTCAATAAAAATACCAATTCAAGACTAGACAGGAAGCCGAAATCGCGCAACAAAGTAACAAGTTGAAGGCCATTTGTTTATATTGATCTAGATATATATAGGTTATTTCGCGTGCATAACGTATAATTTTATATCAGCTCTTATTTTAACGTAAAATAAAAGTAAAAACTATGTATCGTGGATAGTGCACTGAGGACTAGAGTTATGTTTTATTTGGAGTCTATGGTTAGGGTTATAAGTTAACGCTGTCCTTGTTTACATTATCGAACTTCCTGCTTCCAAGAAGTGCTCAATCGACAATGAAACCCATCGACGTGTATCCATCGCTATCTGCCAATAAACGTTTAGAGTATTTAACTGTACAACGCCTCCATTATTCTGCTATGAAATATTTCTCTTCAAAGAAAAACAAACGGTGATACAAATATTCGATTGGGGACTTTAAGCGACTCCCTAGAAACTTAAAGTGTACCATGAATGATTGTTTTTATATATTTGTATAACTGTATGAATTAATACGCTTGAACATTAGAAGTTATCGAAAACTTCTTTGTTCAAGAATATATAAAAAATACTAACCGTTTTTATTAATCTGATGTCATTTATGTCATAATTGTAAGTCATGAACAATAGACTATACAACTCCTATATCAATTTGTGCAAAATAAATTATATATGACATCTATATTATGCAAAATACTGATATATATAACATCGATAGACTATATATATCGAAACTATATTGTTGATAGTACATGTAAACCAACATTTTTATTACCATATTGTACATTTTGTTTTATGTTTACTTATTAATATTATGTCATGATCATTTACTTAATAGCCATAACACTATTGTAATTTTGGTAACTGGTATGGCACACGTCGTTGTTTCAACCAAAAAATATTAATGTTGTGTTCTTTTATATATATGTGTGTAAAATATCATTATATTGTATCGTAAATGCTGCCATTTGTTAATACCATTATATTCATACTTATGGAAGAGGACAATTATAACTTGTAAAACTTGTGTCCAATTCCTTTTGAAATGTTTTCAAACAAAATATGTTTAAACTTAAACCCGCCTTCTCTGCCCTGCGATATAAACTGTCAATTTTTTTTACCTATCTGTAAATAGCCAATCAGCACTAGGGCTGATCGTCGCTACAGATAGATTTCTATTGTATTAGTATGATTACTGGTGGTTGACAATGACTGAAGTTGAGGTGTATTTAAATAGCAAATCCACTGTTATTCTACAAGCCCTTAAATCACTTATCTGCTGCAATGGAACTGACGTAACCTGATATATTGTATTATCATGGCTAATCATGGGTGTTGCAGTTGATATGTTAAGTTGCTTGTTAATTTCGGAAAAAATTCACGCGTAAAAATGTTTAAGGAGAAGACAGTAAGCTCGCGTTGATCACGTATATTGCACAGCAATACCATGCTGTTATGCTCACAGATGTCTATAGCACGTAATAGAGTCACATGTTTGACCGGATTTGAGTTTTAAAAAAACATTGCCTTGAAATGCAAATGTCGGATGTGGAGTATATAGCACAAACAAAAATGCTCCTATTAGATACTACATTGTATGAAGACATACGAGCATGGTAAGAAGAATGTTTCCAATATAAATGGTTAAACTGTGGAATTTTTTCTTTTTTTTTCTTTTTAGAAATCTGCATATTTTGCCTCAAACTCGGATGCAGGTGAACTATTTATCCTACAAACAGTCCTCTTGCTTTGTTCAGAGGATTTCATAGCGTCTAATAAGAGCATTTTTGATAACTGAAATGCCTCCCTATATGACATAACTGAAATCATTCACAATAGCCACTTGGTCATAGTTACCTGTTCAACACGAAGAAAGTTATGATATGACTCCCACATATAGCACGTATTCTCAGCTCACTATCATATGATATCCGACAATTATGGAAATGTCGTCTTCGTACAATAGAAAACTCATACATTGTTCGTGTATATTACGCGTCTCTTTTTGCTTTCATAATTTCGTCCATAGTCTGCACGTGTCTTTCCAAACGCGCCATCGCGGTACCACCAGGCGTATTCGCAATTGTCAGGTAATTTCCCGATCATCAATCTATTATGTCGTATAAAAATATTGATCAAACAACCATGCTCATCAGTATAACAAAGGTCAATGTCAAATATATCGCACCGTATAACGTCGTGATCATTTGTTTATATATCCAATATGGCAGATATTACACACTTGTGAGGTCACAGCTAGAAAAGTCACTATCTAGGACGAACGTCATTCGCGTATAGGTGTATATGCGATTGTTTTTGAAGAAAGTGATGAAAGTATACTTCTGTAATTATAATGCATCTTTGAGATAATGTAATGACCCAAACCACACAGTTAAAGTGTGAAAAAGTAAGATTTCAACACCACATCTTAAATGTTTTCAACACGAATCTCTCAAGGGATATGAAACGAAAGATATTTTGTGCACATACATTGTGGGCAGCAAACGCCATGTTACATATTCAAATACAAAATGCTATTGCCATAATTAAGAATTCAAAGGAATATATTTACATCTATATGTATGTTACATGTAAAATAGTGTTTCTTTATTCAAACATGTTAAAAGAACATTATAGTACATGTAAAATCGACTATGGAACATTAATAACGGATATACTTTAAGAGTGTTGATTTTAAATTTCGGTGTTCATATAATAAATATCTATTTTCACATTTATTTTTTTGTTTAAATGTCATCCCGTTGTTAGCAGAGCTGTTTTCAATGTTCTTATATAGTATACGGTCATTCAATATCTTACCTTTAACTGTCCAATAAAATACCTGTATCTGTACAATAAGTGAGTTTGTGTAAGACAGCTACAGGTAACTTATTGGACGGATACAGGTGAAGACTCATTCTGCCGGATAGATTACACAAATAACAATGGATGACATTACAACTGTGTTTAACAAGTGATACTGCCGTACTTCTCGATAATTAAAAGAACAAAATTGAATTTTAGCACAAGTAATTTATTGACATAACACATATATTGAAATGGTATAGGAAAGGTGTTTCCATATTATACACATACCAATTTCTCAATTTTAGCATCTGTCACAAATCACAGCGTATTACATACAATTGTTTTACATAATAACAACAATAGCTACGTTAATCTAGTCAATGATACGACTTAGGATCCGAATAATTGTAAAGATTTACTCTATGGTTAACCCACATACCATGAATTATTACTTCATTCTTGTTTTTTGCCAATAGGAAATCATAGCAGCGAATACGTTGATCCAGACTTCGAAATCAAAATTCAACACCACTTCAATTCCATTTGAAAATAAATGGGTGATGTATATTTCCCCTAAATGCTCACGACATCTTAATACATTGTACAGTGTTTGACAATATTATAGTCCTATATCCAAGGTAGACAATACTAGTAACATTAATTATAACAAAAATTAATTTGGTTCTAGTACGCCAGTAGGGTGATTCCTTCGTTCGGACATCAGAAACATACACAGTTTCTATTGTCCGAACGGTGATCATAAGTATGTGTGCCTACATGTAGTGAAATTAACGCCGACATATCCAAGAATAAGGCGTATCGTACACAAATACCGTATGTCTTTGCGGTAATTAGTGATACTTGGGGTCGAGTTAAGAATTTTCGGGACTTAATACTCGAAGAACTCTGTTTATCTTGAGAGTAAAAGTACGTTGCGAGTTTTCTTTTAGTATTTCGATTTGTAGATATCTCACGCTATGACGGGAATCGCGGGTATGAAGCTTAATAACACTATTTTTCTTAATAAAAATATATTTCCAGTTAATCACCAATGGTTCAGTAAGGATTGATGCTGTGATAGAGACAAATTTACAGAAGGGATCATTTGGTACCTGGTGTATGGAATTTTATATCACATTCATGAATGCCAGTATCATCAACACTTAGCGATATTAGACAACACACAACTTTTGGATATCCGATGCACAACAAAATAATCTTTAATTAGGATTCATGTATAATGTCAGATGTGTTTGACAATGTTTGTAAAGAATGCATTAAAGCAATGTACGAACATATCAGGCTATCATTACCAAGGCAACCGCCAATTAATATATAAGGTATCTATGTATGATGTCATTAATATATGTAACACATGTAAACAATACATCCATATATATATATATATATATATCACCACAATATTGCAGAACATAATGTAACACGTAGGCACCTCTATATATGAAATGTTTATGGACGTTTCCAAGCCACTATTTGTACATATGAAAGTAGCGTCAATAATATTCATGCTCTATTAGGATTTTGCACACAAATAGGTTGCGAAAAATAAGTAATGCTAGCTATTAAAATGAAGTTGTGTCATATTCGTTTTGTAGGGTTTGCGTTTCGAATCGCCATTTTATCGGTAGTATGGTTGTTATATGCTTAGTTCTACTGTTATATTCTATGGATATGTTAGCGTATGCAGTTCACGCTGGGTTTTTTTTGTTTGTTTGTTTGTTTGTTTGTTTGTTTGTTTTTTCCCCCAATATCAATACATAACAAAACAAAATTGGACAACGTAAATTCCTCTTTTTTATATGAGGAAACTTTCGTGATTTCAAGTTATTTTATTTGTTATGTTGCTATTTTCGAGATTAAATTGCGAAAACAGATTCATATATTTATTCATCTGAAATCTTCCTAAATTGGTAACTAACATATGAAGTAAAAATATTTGAACATGTATCTTTAAAATGTATAAAAAACGATAATGATATTAATTTACTTTCAAATTTAAAAAGACCAAAACTAGCTCTAGTAAAGAACTGAATTATTTTGATCCATTAAACTAGAACAATATTTCCACCGATAATTTCTGCGACGAAAAAAACATCAAGCGAAATGGTCCATTGAGACTGAACCAACTAATCTAATTGAAATTAGACTTGTAGTTTCCTGTAATCTCCACTCCTCTACGATAACCTACAGTATATCGTAGAAGAGCGAAAACTATACTAATCTATTTTTAGTAGAATCAACATACTGGGGGTATTTCAAACTGCAATCTTGTTTTAGCGGGGTTTTTTCGCGCTGAAAGTATTTCACTAATTTAAAATTACACTTCAGTCATTCATCCTTGCTCTAGAACTCCATTACATTTTATGGGCTAAAATCGAGTGCTCCAAAATAAGACCGTTTTCAATATTACACACGTTTCACAACAAGTGATTGTAATACTGACGACAAATGTGAGTAACCCTTGATGATCGATGACATAAAAGATGTGGTATTTGTAGAATGTTTAATCGCGTCACTTACTTAATTCAATAAAACAAAAACGTGTAAATAACAATAACAATTTGGACCACGACCTCTAACCTAACCTGGTAAACGAACAGGAAAATTAAGTGCCGTTTTCATCGCGGTTTAACCTATTAGATTCACAAAAATAATACACAATTTTCATAAACTCAATTTTACGACATTAATTTGATTATTTGACAGTCTTATGTAGGAAATATAAGGAAATCCTTGTACAACGATCCAGACAATCAGCTCGGTAATCCAGGATGGGATGTGATTGGTGGTCTTGTGTATCTCTCTACTGTAGGTTGAGGGGAGAGAACTTGTATTTCCAAAACCAATGGACGTAACTCTGCAGTTTCTGTGGGTAAATGACTTCTATTTTTCAATTTACCTTCGTAAAAACTCTTACGCAAACCACATCCCCAACAGTCATGGTCTGAAAAAAAGAGAGAGAAAATATATATTAAAAAGAATTCTCGCTAGCCGTATGTTAAGCTGATTAATTACATTTTTATCAGTGAGATATCAACAAAATTTCATTCTAAAACTAGTGAAAAATATCACTTTTTCTGATATTGAAAAATCTCACTTTTTTCTGATTTGACCAATCAGAACACTGCTTACAAACGACAATAAGGAAAATTAAGATTTGCATATAGCTCTCCGTCATATTATATGACGTCATAATATGCAAGATAGAATACATAACGTCATGATTTGGAGTACTTTTGTAAGCTGTTGCCAGGGTACCGCAATGAATTCAGGGAGAGATTAAGCTGCCTCGGCATATTTTCCTATAAAACGTAATAAACAGAATATTCAGTAATAAAAAGTATATCTCACTCGTGTGGCTAACATTTTGATATTTTTCACTAGTGCTACCAAAACATAAACCACACCCGTAAAATATATTTGGTTTTACTGAATACACTATTAGATATCCTCTATGTACATGATTTTAGATGATCTATGCAATAGGTACACTTTTTTGGTATTTATACATCAAGCCTTAAGCATCACTGGCGAATCCTAGAAGGACGAGACAGCTGTATGTTGTCCCTACATCACTGATGAATACATGTACCAGAAGCACGAAACTGATGTACGATCTCTTGAACATCATTGACGAATTCTAGAAGCACGATGTCCCTAACATCTCTGACGAGTTCTAGAAGCACGATGTCCCTAATATCACTGGCGAATTCTAGAAGCACGATGTCCCTAACATCACTGACGAGTTCTAGAAGCACGATGTCCCTAACATCACTGACGAATTCAAGAAGCAAGATGTCCCTAACATCACTGACGAATTTATAGAAGGACGAAACTGTTGTGTGGTGTACCTAACATCACTGACGAATTCAAGAAGGACTATCCTGCTGTATGATGTCCCTAACATTTCTGACGAATTCTATAAGGACGAAACACCTGTATTATGTCCCTTACATCACAAACAAGTTCTAGAAGACAGAAATGCTGTACGATGCAGTTTAATTCATTTTAGCTCCACCGTACATGACACTAATTTCGTATCAAACTGCCTTCTGTGTTTTTGTACATTCAAATATCTTTCACAAGATAGTACCAATATGTTTTACACTTGTACAAGATAGTACTAATATATGATACAATAGAGGACAAGATCCTTACTCAGTAAAAATAAATCATGAAAATGTATTGGACATATATTCAAGGAATTTGCAATACACAAATTTTGATAAAATCAATGACCAATAGGACTGGTTTTTATTAAATCCCCATTGTATTGCATTGTCATGAGGATTGGGGTTCTGGTAGTTATTTGCAAAAACGTTCGAACTTCCTTTTACGTACGACGGCATTTGTTGATTTGTTGTGAAGAAGTTGATATGAAAAATGACTTTAGCGATGTACATTTTCATAGATCTGTAATTTTTACATGTAAAGCATATATCACCAGAAGTACTGGAAGGACGATATCATAGATACAGTATTTGGAAGTATCTTTCATTTTCTTGGTAGAATATGTTTCAATATCAGGGAAGAATTAACATTTGCATAATAAATAACAAATTACACAATGTAGTAACTTTAATCAACATCATACGAAAACCAACGATTAAATACACAACCTGCACGAGTTCGTCATTGACCCTCTCCCTCTGGAATCGCTGAGGCTTTCCTTTTCCTTCCACCATAGGCGTGGCTTCAGTAATGAGCTTTTTGTCTTCCCATCTCGAATAACACTGGAACGAGAAACGGAATCTTATCACATATCTTAACAATATATACTGGTCATACCAAACTTTGATTCAAACAGGACAACGGATAACAAATATAATTCTTCAAAACACATTTATTCAAGGGTAGTAATGCATTAAGCCAACTTTGTAAAGGAAGATACTGAAGGTCATACACAGCCATGATAAAACAAATTGTGGACAGAAACAAGAATGACTCAAAAATACGAAATAAGAATAATTTCAAAGTATCCTTGTTTGATGTAAAAGCTTTCAAACAAAACCTGACTGATGAATGATGACAGTATATGTATCTGTCGTGTTTAATCAAGCAAACTCATTGTTTTAATCACGTATTGCATTAACCGGTAGTCCAAATACCCAATAAAAGTTTTAGAATATTATGATTTAAACACTACTGCTATATACTAGAAGCTAAAAGGATCATGTATGACATATTTGAAAGGTAGAAGAACGATATACAGACTGAAATTCAGTTCACTTCAAAATAAACTTACTTTCATATCTATTCCCTCAAAACTCTGTGTATATTCTTCGTTTAACTTAAAGGTCATCACTTGGTTGAAGAAGCTGACTTTTGATATAAGGTTTACGACATTGTCCTCTATTGTGAATTCTATTACTGGTTTTGCCACCGCAGCCATCTTCCGGAATACTATATTTAACCCTGTAAAAGAGAATATCTTATGTAAGTACAAAAGACTGGCCCCATGTCTGTAGAATATCAAAATTGTGATAAAACTAAGCTTTATATGCAGCCCTGAAAAAAAAAGAATGTTTGATGGAGGTAAACATGTTAAGTTGACTGGCCCCACGTCTATAGAATATCAAAATTGTAATAAATGTGAGCTTTATATCAAATCAATGAAAAGAAAATGTCTGATATAAGTAAAAAAAATAGTGTTTAACAGTTAAGTGTAATTAGACTGACCTGGTTCCATGTTCCAATTATAACAAAATTGAGCTTTACAATTTGATATCCAAGATATGTATATAGGTAAGTTTCAAACTAGGGAGAGATCATCAAATATGCAGGTGTTGATTTCTTCCGCTTTGTACATTTATAGAATAATAGTTTAAAAAAAAAAAGTCAAATGTAAAGAAAGTTATAGTTTGAATACAGTGTCTGTCAATAGCATACAGAGCTTAAAAATAGCCAGCAGTGAATAAAGCTACTATGATACTCATCAATAGAAAATTCAGCTTGTAAAAAATGCAACAGTAAATATGGTTTAGATCAAGCACGTGAAATACTAGTTAAACTAGTTACAATAACACAATTAGCAAGCATGTAGCTAGATTTGAAATCTCTTCAATAGTCAACCATGCCTTTTTTTTCATTTCGTCAAAAATAAACATAGCAATCAATATAGCTAGTTAGAGACAGTCGACTTAGTTTTCATAAATTCGTCAAAAGTAAACATGACTAGCTAACAATTTAAATGTAAACATAAGTCGCTGTAAAAAAAAGATTTAATAAGTAATAACTAAATATAAGGATTGAATAAACTGTTTGCAATGATATATATAAATGTCCATGTATATAAGTTAAACATTCCCTTGGCACTATCGTAACTGATGCCGACATCCTATTACATGCAATAGTCGCAGCCGTTATAAATGGTTTCGGGGAGAATCATCATTATTACGCCCCATAAATCATACATACAAACATTAATATCCTTCGAGTCATATTATTTGATACACTAGAGAAACATCTCTCAGAACGTTTTAACAGTTTTCCAATGAAATCAGCCTTTACTGGGAAAATCGATAACTTGCAAAGGAACATTTCATTAGTTAATTCACCTTCGACACTACCATGATGGACCAAGATGAGAGTTCTGGCATTAGGTCACTCTGAAACCCGGTCAGAGGAGGGAAATTAGTGTTAATCATAACACAAATTAAAAAAAATCTTTTTAAATAACTGATGTATTATCTTCGTCGTAATAATGGTGAAAAAAATAAAGTTGTAAATACTATATATGTTCGGAATTTTGTTATTTCATATTAAATATTAACAAGAATCGAAGCTGACGATACTTTAGCTGTATATTTCCCTATTTATGACCAAAAGAATGAATAGGCATTTTAAGTCATCATCACATCTTTCTTAGATAAAGTGGGCTTGTTATGATTAAATGTCAGTACTCCTGATAAAGAATTCAAGACTCTGAGAATCAATATAGCGTCAGATGAATGCTTTGACCGGAGCTTATTTATCGCATTGTATATCTACCAAACATGTCACTGTCACCAGTGTGTTTCGTTTTATCTTTGTAATGATGGATAAGTTCACAGACAAAATCCTGATTTATTGAAATTCTTAGGGAGAAAAACACGCGAACTTCAATTTTGAATCTTATTAAACGGGAATATACGTGAGGTCTAAGCTGTTGAGATGCCTCAAGAAGCGTCAATATATTCGGAATCAGAAAAAAAAGGATACGGCACCTCACTTGACGGTCGCAAGGGAGACAAATGCGTTTAGATTGAGACAAAAAGTCTGGGACATAAGCTTTGCTAATAGCTACACTGCAAGCCAATCCTATGTATTTATTGCTATTGGCACCAGTTTATGATATACTGATGATTTTTCCCCCCTTAAGTTATTCCTTATCCAAAATGTACAAAGTTTAAGAGTTTAAAAATTTAAACATCTGTTGAGGTCCAGTTTTTTTTTATTTTTCTGATTTTCCTGCAGGATTTGCAAACATTTGACCCCTAACATCACTGACACATTATAGAAGGATAAAAGACCATCATGATACAGGTCTGTGTTACTATTCAGCACAAGTTATAGCCTTTGTTAAAGTCATGTTTAGAAATGTTATTAACATGCAATTCCTCTGTAAATCCTATACAGATATTGCATTTTTATCTCGCAAAATGATACGGATATTTTTTCAATGTTATATACATCCAGTTCACCGGTTGATCTAATGAATTTTGTGTTGACGTGGATTTATAAAAAAAAAAAAAACTGTAGTCACTCAAAATACGTTTATTTTTACATGGTATTTTTATCATGTACCACGGTTGACCTAATACGGGTCAACAGTGTGATGTCGTCATTATGCCAAGTGGTTAAATGTAATTAAGTTTTTATTTTGTACAGAAAGTATGGTATGTTGGTTATACATTCCTGCAAAGGTGACATTTTAATTTTTTGATCGTACCAACCAAGGACATGGATCATGCACCTACCGACCATCACTCTCGCTTTTTGTCACATATACCTTTTCTGGCATAAATGCTTCGATTTGCTTCTGTTTTTATAGCTATATATAGCTATTATAGTGGAATAAAACTATAATAGTGAAATCAGGACTTCTCCCAGACCTGTTTCGTGAAGACGTAGATTTCTAAAAGCATAATTATAAATTTTGATTCTTATGTTATCCGTTCTGACACCATCCCCTTACTAGTACTCCACTTGTCTGTGGCCACTACTATCGACGTATTTGGATTTTTCCTGTTTTCCCTGGAATCTGAAAGGTATTAATGAACTGTGGTCTTATCCCCGTGGTCTTACAGCGACACTGTCCCAACAAGAATTACATGGCTTGCTTGTTGATATTTTTGAATTATTTAGATTAGTCATGTTTAACATTTTTGAGTTCGTGCACCGTTCAGCATATGTACATATTATTTATAGCTTTGTTTATATATTATAGCACATTGATAATTACAGCAATACATATTGCAATTTTAAATAATGGAATTTACCTGATTACCTGTGTAATATAAAGGAAAGTATTAAAGTGTATCGTAGAGGAGTTGAAATGACAAGTCTCATTTTAATTAGATCGAATATAAAGGAAGCGCGTGTCAGCCTCCATTTGTATTCGTAGGAGATATATACTTTTCACGCCCCTCCCCCCTCCCCGAATTTTGTTTTTTCTGAGGAACATTCTCCTTTGTTTAAGGAGGTTTTTTTTCTTAATATACTTAATCTACTTATATATTCCCTGGATATGACAGGAAACAGATGTATACATATCAGTGCCACATGTGGTGACAATGACACATCCGGTTTTGAATACTTTTTTTTTTTAATCTTGTAACTTTTTATGGCGAATGTCGTCGATGAAGCAGAAGACGCTCACTCCCTAAGACTTGTCAATGGTCTCCATGACAACCTAGGTCTTCTATTCACGTTCTCCTCTCTTTTTATCGATTTTGAGTTTGTGTTTCGGTTTCATTATTATGCCGGTATTCTGTTGTTTTTCAGTTTTGATGTTATGAAAAATATGATATATTGACTTTTATACTTAGTAGTTGGTAATTTTCGTAAGGATTTAATTTCGCTATATTCGCGGTCATGAAAAAATTACCGTGAAAACTCATAACGAGCGAAAAATTATAAATACAGGCAAATATACAGAAGTGTTTACAAGCCGGTGTGAAATATGATACTACGAACTAGGTCCGGCTTGGACAACCGCGAAATTATAACCCCGTGAAATTAACAACTATACAGTATTTTATTTTACAGTGATTTGCCTGCACAACCTATACAGGATGTAGGAATGTTTAACCTCCTTATAACTATCATATATTATGTCCCCTTGTTTACATTCAAATACCATGATCTCTCCCATTTTCGCCGTCTTTCTTCCTCTTTTCTCATCCAATTATAATCGTATTGTACATAATTAATACTATTTAGCCATCTTATGACGTACGCATGCGCTTAATTATATCATTAGGAACGGGCCTCTATAATGTTCATTAAACATTGACAATAAAATATAAGACTTAACCTTTACAGTGTACATACAGTAACCATACTTACAGCCCAAGTCTACACGATACAACATGAATCATCAAAACATCAAAACAAAAAATGCACTACAAATCGTAATGAAGCTTCCAGAGTTAACGTACCAACCTAATGTTGTAATCTAACATTTAACACGTTAAGACATGTCTTTTATCAAAATGAAATGTGCTTAACTCTCTGACAGATTAATTTGTATTAAATAACAATGACACACACTGTATATCAGTCAAGGATAATCTGAAATACGTGACATGTGTTCACATCAATCCACAACTGATGGTTTCCAGTTAAAGTTGACCGTATTTTCATGCGTGAATTTAGAGCCTCCACACTGTAAAACAGGGTCGCGGAATCCTGTGATTTGTAGTTTAGTGTAATTTATGTCTTATTTAGTAGACGCTTTACATCTTATTTTTATTTTTTCTCTCTCTTTCTGTCACTCTCTGCATTCAGTATCATTCGTGATTATTTCTCTTTTTAAAACACATATAACTTATCATTAGTAAAAGAATTATAATGTTTGAAAAGAATACTTTGAGATGAATGATGAACTAGTCTCATCGAGACATCTCCACTGTCTCGTAAATGTTCATTTCTCGATTTTAACTTTAAGCAATAAGATGCATATGTCTAGTACAATTATTTGGGGTAGTTATTACAATACACCTACATCTTACTAGTGACATTCACTAGACATATGAGTGCAGTAAACTATCGTATTACAAAAGGCATACTTCGGTCAAAGCGACATACATATATGAGATAACATATTTCCTTTAACGAAGTACAAACTGATGTACGTTCACACAAATCGGCCATGTTATAAGCATGTTATGATTCGAGATAAACAATTATATCAGTGGGATTTCAGAGTTCCTAATAACACCGTGCGGATTGTACCTCCACTCAATACTGATCATCAGTTAGAGGAGGAATTCTTCATCAGACTTGACGTAATAAGTTCAACTTCACCACACCGACAGAACACCTTGTTTGCGTAGCACTTCATTGTATTTAACGTGAACGTCATAACAACTTAACGTCGCTCAAACGAAATAAATTAACAGGCAATGCTTTTAAACCGAGGCATGCGCGCTCGATCCAACAGCACGTGCAAACAGTTACTCACGCGAGATTTCACGCTGTGATAAAAGGCAGACATGCATGCTGGTTAAATTACCAACCCATTTTCGCCAATCAACCAACCAATATTTCACGTGCCGCGGAGTAATATAGTATACACGGAAGGATAAGAATAATGTTACGTGCAAAAAAGCAAAACCTAATTTTAGCCGAAGTATGACAGTAAGGTGCACGGGACCTCTGTAGAGCTTACCATCGCGCTCATATAGTAAAATAATCCTTTGTATATCTTTCTTTTTATCGCAGGGTTGAAGAATGGTGAAAGTACTATACTCCGAGCTTGTTAGTATACAGACATATATGATGTTTAAAAATGCCAGAACTATTTTGACTTAAAATTTACTGAAGGTCATCCAACACACTTAAAAATCCTGTATTTATTATTTTGTTAACACAACATACATAATAATTGTTAAAATTTGGATAACGAGATTAAGAATTGGTGTCGGGTCGAGAGGAACAATAACCAGAGGGAAAGGAAAGTGACAAACGCTTCAAAGAGTATCAGAGAAATAGGTATAATTTTGAGTGAAGAGAAAAAATGAGAGAAAGAAATGAGCAACGGAACTGGCATTTGGATGGATTAAGAGAAGGCAGAAATGGATGGATTACAAGGTTACAGTTGAGATTTGAAGAGAATGTTTTATGGTGTAGGGTATTATACAAGTTATCATTGACTGGTGACACTGACACTATAGGAAGGGTGTAGGGTATTATACAAGTTATCATTGACTGGTGACACTGACACTATAGGAAGGGTGTAGGGTATTATACAAGTTATCATTGACTGGTGACACTGACACTATAGGAAGGGTGTAGGGTTATTATACAAGTTATCATTGACTGGTGACACTGACGATATAGGAAGGGTGTAGGGTATTATACAAGTTATCATTGACTGGTGACACTGACACGAGAGAAAGGATGTAGGGTATTATACAAGTTATCCTTGACTGACACTATAGGAAGGGTGTAGGGTATTATACAAGTTATCATTGACTGGTGACACTGACACTATAGGAAGGGTGTAGGGTATTATACAAGTTATCATTGACTGGTGACACTGACACTATAGGAAAGGGTGTAGGGTATTATACAAGTTATCATTGACTGGTGACACTGTCACTATAGGAAGGGTGTAGGGTATTATACAAGTTATCATTGACTGGTGACACTGACGATATAGGAAGGGTGTAGGGTATTATACAAGTTATCATTGACTGGTGACACTGTAACTATAGGAAGGATGTAGGGTATTATACAAGTTATCATTGACTGGTGACACTGACACTATAGGAAGGATGTAGGGTATTATACAAGTTATCATTGACTGGTGACACTGACACTATAGGAAGGGTGTAGGGTATTATACAAGTTATCATTGACTGGTGACACTGACACTATAGGAAGGGTGTAGGGTATTATACAAGTTATCATTGACTGGTGACACTGACACTATAGGAAGGGTGTAGGGTATTATACAAGTTATCATTGACTGGTGACACTGACACTATAGGAAGGGTGTAGGGTATTATACAAGTTATCATTGACTGGTGACACTGACACTATAGGAAGGGTGTAGGGTATTATACAAGTTATCATTGACTGGTGACACTGACACTATAGGAAGGGTGTAGGTTATTATACAAGTTATCATTGACTGGTGACACTGACGATATAGGAAGGGTGTAGGGTATTATACAAGTTATCATTGACTGGTGACACTGACACGAGAGAAAGGATGTAGGGTATTATACAAGTTATCCTTGACTGACACTATAGGAAGGGTGTAGGGTATTATACAAGTTATCATTGACTGGTGACACTGACACTATAGGAAGGGTGTAGGGTATTATA
This sequence comes from Pecten maximus, assembly GCF_902652985.1. Taxonomy (NCBI): domain Eukaryota; kingdom Metazoa; phylum Mollusca; class Bivalvia; order Pectinida; family Pectinidae; genus Pecten; species Pecten maximus. Next base: position 24,225,656 of record NC_047022.1, on the reverse strand, counting down.
CAAGTTATCATTGACTGGTGACACTGTCACTATAGGAAAGGTGTAGGGTATTATACAAGTTATCATTGACTGGTGACACTGTCACTATAGGAAGGGTGTAGGGTATTATACAAGTTATCATTGACTGGTGACACTGACGATATAGGAAGGGTGTAGGGTATTATACAAGTTATCATTGACTGGTGACACTGTAACTATAGGAAGGATGTAGGGTATTATACAAGTTATCATTGACTGGTGACACTGACACTATAGGAAGGATGTAGGGTATTATACAAGTTATCATTGACTGGTGACACTGACACTATAGGAAGGGTGTAGGGTATTATACAAGTTATCATTGACTGGTGACACTGACACTATAGGAAGGGTGTAGGGTATTATACAAGTTATCATTGACTGGTGACACTGACACTATAGGAAGGGTGTAGGGTATTATACAAGTTATCATTGACTGGTGACACTGACACTATAGGAAGGGTGTAGGGTATTATACAAGTTATCATTGACTGGTGACACTGACGACTATAGGAAGGGTGTAGGGTATTATACAAGTTATCATTGACTGGTGACACTGACACTATAGGAAGGGTGTAGGGTATTATACAAGTTATCATTGACTGGTGACACTGACGATATAGGAAGGGTGTAGGGTATTATACAAGTTATCATTGACTGGTGACACTGACACTATAGGAAGGGTGTAGGGTATTATACAAGTTATCATTGACTGGTGACACTGACACTATAGGAAGGGTGTAGGGTATTATACAAGTTATCATTGACTGGTGACACTGACACTATAGGAAGGGTGTAGGGTATTATACAAGTTATCATTGACTGGTGACACTGACACTATAGGAAGGGTGTAGGGTATTATACAAGTTATCATTGACTGGTGACACTGACACTATAGGAAGGGTGAAAGGTATTATACAAGTTATCATTGACTGGTGACACTGACACTATAGGAAGGGTGTAGGGTATTATACAAGTTATCATTGACTGGTGACACTGACACTGTAGGAAGGGTGTAGGGTATTATACAAGTTATCATTGACTGGTGACACTGACGATATAGGAAGGGTGTAGGGTATTATACAAGTTATCATTGACTGGTGACACTGACACTATAGGAAGGGTGTAGGGTATTATACAAGTTATCATTGACTGGTGACACTGACACTATAGGAAGGGTGTAGGGTATTATACAAGTTATCATTGACTGGTGACACTGACGATATAGGAAGGGTGTAGGGTATTATACAAGTTATCATTGACTGGTGACACTGACACTGTAGGAAGGGTGTAGGGTATTATACAAGTTATCATTGACTGGTGACACTGACGATATAGGAAGGGTGTAGGGTATTATACAAGTTATCATTGACTGGTGACACTGACACTAGAGAAAGGGTGTAGGGTATTATACAAGTTATCATTGACTGGTGACACTGACACTATAGGAAGGGTGTAGGGTATTATACAAGTTATCATTGACTGGTGACACTGACGATATAGGAAGGGTGTAGGGTATTATACAAGTAATCATTGACTGGTGACACTGACACTATAGGAAGGGTGTAGGGTATTATACAAGTTATCATTGACTGGTGACACTGACACTGTAGGAAGGGTGTAGGGTATTATACAAGTTATCATTGACTGGTGACACTGACACCATAGGAAGGATGTAGGGTATTATACAAGTTAGCATTGACTGGTGACAGTGACACCAGGAACAAGAGGGGTGTAACGTTTTGTAATGTTTCCGTATGTTGGTGGATTCATTGCAAAATATATCAGCAGAAATAATGCATTTCTGATTTCAAAGAAGACAAGTTCCAGATTTAGCAAGGTAGATGTAGGTAGCAAAGATACTGAATTAAGTTTCGTCGGTATAACGAGTATGGTTGGGTATTGCAGGATGTCGTTAAAGTTAGGGGTCGGTTAGGTCAGTTTTCACCTAGTAAAAAACAGAGATCAGAACCGATAATATTTGATGACAGGAGCAGTCATGTGAATTGGGAAAAATAAATAGAGGTCACGATGAAAGACTTTGATACTTACATGTAAATGTGATTCATCGAATTTGTTCTCCTGATCAATATCAACTACACACTAAGATAAATGAAAATACATGTGTGGTCCTGTTAATAATTATTTTTAATACAATACACAAACAAACAAAAATGTGTCTATCAACAAAACACCCGGTGTAATTTTACTCTTCAAACGACTATGTAATGAGATCGACTAGGCAAACACGGTTTTTCAATTTAAAAAGGGAGATTTTGTATAACATGACAACGATTGGGATTTTCATAGCCTGGACCTTTGGTTTCAGGACTATAAGCCAGCGACGGATACATAACCAACTCTTTAACGGTATTTTGTAATGGACCAATCATTGATAAAGAATGTTCATGAAAAAGTCATTTTGATATAATCTGGTATTAATAATATCATGATATTAATCTGTATATCCCTTAACGGGATGTGCTAGCTCCGGGACACCTTTATGCTACATGGAACTGCAACATGAATGAACTTATTGAAATATGTTTATATAAAATGGTACCCAGTTATGGCGGATAATTAAAAATAAAACTGTATATTAATAACTCCTTTACATATACATTGTAGAATGAGAATTAAGGGTTACACTACTATTCTTAGCACTGTACATAACCTAGTTTATGATATGAAAAATGACTCTTTTAAACACAGGTCGAGAGTTAAGGAATACGCTTACGTACTTAGTATATAGTCTAGTTTATAAACATGTCCAGTTAATCAAAGAAGGTTATATCATATTAGCTATCTCTGTAATGTGTATTAAACACAAACAAGATCGAGCTAGAGTAAAGTCAAAAACAACATAAAGCTGCATCATATACCAAACGAAATTAATAGTGTAAACCAACTCATTTTCGCGGCCACTTAATTTCGCGTTTTCATGCCTAACGATTTTTTCGCGACGATTTAATCCCGAACTTTACAGTCATTAAAGGCTTGTTGTACCTGTGATTGAATGTATTTCGCGGCGATTAATTTTCACGAATTTTAATCGCACGCGAAAATAAAGTGGTTTACAGTATACAATATTTTACATTGTACTGATATTACATGAATTTAACGTTAACATCATCAAAGATTTTCTATCTGATAAAACATTGAAGTTTGAATGATTTAGTCACAGGTTTTACGACATCAACATGAAAATCTATGTCCAATTTTCAGGAAAACGACTCGCATGCATGTGGAATGCATGAATTTGTTTTGAGTTGGCGGAAGCCAATATGCCTTTATTTAAGATAATGAGAGTTAAACCAAAATAAGATAAGCTAATTTTTATTAATTTATTCCACCTGACAGTCGTTTCCGGAAAAGTGCTCATGTATCATTTACATAAATATCACAGACCCTATGATTTCAAATAGATAGTGACGGTTGTTTTCCGCCAACTCATTCTTATCGAACCGATTTTCAACGCAATGTAAAAAAAAAAATGTAAATAATGTATTCTTGCATTAAACAAAACAGGTTTGGGAAATAATAAGCTTAGTTTTCTTGTTCTAAACTATTTAAGAAGAAAAACACAATAAATGATTTGTTTGTTTGTTGTTGGGGTTTTTTTTTTTTTTGGGGGGGGGGGGGGGGGGGGGGGGGGGGGGGGTAAATAAAGACCTCCATAAATGTAAGGCAGGTGTGTTTTGTCACGACCGATTTTATTTTACCCGCACCAAAATCTTGGCGACACCAAACGGTGTCGGAGATTTCAACGTTTTCATATAAGTAGTAGAACTGTACTCTGACCAGACATGGTGTCAGGGCAAGGGGAAACTCGGGCTACATACACAAAATGTACATCTGTGTCGTCCTTCTAGGACTCGTCTGACAGTGGTGTTAGGGACATCATACATCTGTGTCGTCCTTCTAGGACTCGTCTGACAGTGGTGTTAGGGACATCATACAGCTGTCGTCTGACAGTGGTGTTAGGGACATCATACATCTGTGTCGTCCTTCTAGGACTCGTCTGACAGTGGTGTTAGGGACATCATACATCTGTGTCGTCCTTCTAGGACTCGTCTGACAGTGGTGTTAGGGACATCATACATCTGTGTCGTCCTTCTAGGACTCGTCTGACAGTGGTGTTAGGGACATCATACAGCTGTGTCGTCTTCAAGGAGTCGTCAGCATTACACTGACATTAGAGAAGAGGACGCTAGTTCCTAGTTTTCTAGCCGACTCCATTCCAGCCTGAAGGTGACCTTACTCTTTCTAGCCTCTTAAACGCGATACACCATAGACCCCTTAACCTATATCCATGTCTACCTCCCCACATTTCTCTCATTCTTTCCTCTCGTCATTAATCATGCGCTTTTCTCTGCTAAAAAATGTCCAAAACCATTCGTACTTTCTAGCTGTTAGTCGACGAAGTGTTCCGTATGGCAGGTTGTATCACCCTTCCAGTTGCTCCATGTTCCCTTACTAATCCCCTCACGCTCATCTTCCAATCTGACTTAGACCCCACCAATTATAATTGTTAAGCGACACATTTTACAATCTGACTTAGCAGACAACAATCTGCCTCAGTAATACCAGGTTTAATTAATATGCAAAATTTCAGAGATGAAGTTGGTCCGCTTCTAAGCTAGACGAATCGAATGTTTTTCACTTAAAGTGCAGTTTAGATGGCGTAGATATGTCGGCCGGGAGAATTGGCATGAAAACCCTGCACGACGTTAAACACAACTGATAGATAGTTGTATTACCAAGTAGTACATATAAGAGGGCATCTGACCTACGAGATCGGTATCGAATTTGATATGGATACCTGCCATATATCACGCTATTTTACTATTATAAGAAATCGTGCGAGCAATACAGCACGTATCAGGACTTGACGTCAATATTATAGAGCATTGTATCAAATGTTCTGTACTTTAAAGTCTATATTATCTTATTTCTGAATCGCCATATTATTGCCAGAATATCAGTTAACTATTTAATTTTTTAGTTAACTATTAATTTGTTTACTGATTACATCTGAAGAAATATACTAAAATACGACTGCATAAAAAATCAGAAAAACAGAAAAATAAAAAAAAACTAATCACACGCACACAAACGATCATTTGACATATTTGACGAAATATCTCAATAAACTTTGTCCTAGAAATACGTTTACCTTATCGTGAAGCAGCGAGATAAGAATTTAAAAAAATCTTTGATGTGAAACCAGTCTAATCCACAAGAGGCATGTCTCACGTGGGATCCTTCTTTGTGACAATACACAACAACTCCCAACGACACAACACAAATATTTACTCAGACATTTGACTGAACTCAGCCTCTGACATATCGTGTACAGTAGTTGTCTAGTCATCTTAGCTGTAATGATTATAAAATGGCATCAGAAAGACAAGATTTTGACAAGTTTTGACAGATGTAATTTCATAGTATGATTTTGAACCGGACCAATGTGCGTACCCATAATTCCTGGCGACATTTTGTCCAGTCATTATGAGTCGGTTTCGTGAATCTGATTTCGTGAACTTGGACCATATGGAATGCAATCTAGCAATTAATATTTACAAGTTCATCGAACCAAAACTATCAGATCACTCTCCTATTACCATTGCTGTGATGTTTAAAATGGATCTTCTTGATGTGGTAAGCGACTCTCTGAGGTCCTGAATGATTAAACGGCCCTCTGAATCTACACTTGATGTTTTAAACACCCATTTTTATTTTCATTGATGATCGTGCACGAGAGTCGTATAATGTTTTAATTTCCATTTGGCGTGTACTTGTGTGAGGGCAAAAGACATGTTTAAATTGTGTGAGGGCAAAAGACATGTTTTATATTTGTTTCGTATGTAATGGACCTTAAATGAGAGCCAATTAAATAAATCCGAATTAGATAAATTGCATACTTAATTACTCAAATGTAACATCAAATCTATCGTATAACTTGTGTCAGTGGAGTAATAAGGCGAAAACTCACAAATCAAATTTTCTCTTTCAGACATACGAATATAGACTGACGGTACATTTTTGCCGCAGAAACAATAATTTGACACAATTCATTATTGACGCTGTGACGTCATAAAGTAAAGACGTCACAATAGTACTATTACACGTGTCTTGCGATGTTTATGACATGGTTATATTACATGACAGAAAAGGCAAAAGTTAAGACATAACAGACTTTCCTTAAAAACGATGAACATGCCATTAACAACCCTACCTGTAATTAGTGTCCGTTAGTACAGGATCACCAGTCGAGCTGCTATTACATAATGTATGATGGAATATTTTGACAATAACTTCATTTCTGAAATCCATAATTGCAACATCCTAACGGTAAAAAGGATCTTACTATATATAATTATATATTCTATTGAAATACATCGCTAATCTTCGTGCGACAAATAAAAATCAATATCGAACAATGAGCCATTTAGTGTTCGCAAAGTCACGTTTTGTGGTCTGTGTAATTACACTAATTTGTCTCTTTTTATTTTTTTACAATATTTTGTTGAAGAGAGTGATTATATATTCTTAAGTCCTACGAGGGTACAATTTCCCCTACTTACGATCTTATCACGGCCCAGTGGACTATTATTGCCCTCCTATATGTCAATCGATTGGGCTTCAGGACGAACGAATGGATGAAAGATGAAACAGCCTTAACAATACTTGTTGGTAATCCATGACTACCACGGACTCTTCTAAGGCCTGAGTATATACATACTCCCGAATGTTGTTTTTTTAACTACATGTATCTATATCTGTTTTAAGATCACATATATCACACGTTTTGTCATTTTGTATTTCTTGCTTAACGCTGAGCATTTCTGTTTAAGGGTCATCTAAATAGTGAATCCATTGATGTTTTACAAGTCTATAAATCACTACACTGGTCCGATTGAACAGAAGTAGCTTGTACAACCCCCCCTGCTTAACGTTGATCTTTCCATTGGTGACGTTTTCAGTTTATAGTGATGTGATCGGAAGCAATGTTATACTCCCCTGTCTGCGTGTAACATTTCAGTGGGATTTCACTGTAAAATAAGACTTAGAAATTCTATTATCCGACATCGGCATATGCCTTTAGCTGTTGCTAGGACGTTAAATTACAAACCTAGTCTTATTTCTGTTTTTTCAACTACTCAAAGAAAGGCACGTGAGCGGCTTGAAATCTGGTCGGTAACACAGTCGAAGCACTAACCAAGCAGTTAGTTTGTTTTACGGCCTCGATAGCATGCAACAATTTGATACCTTCGAAGCGGCAATTAATGGCTGTGTGAATTTAATACAATTAGTCATAATTGTACTAGATGATTGAACATGGCCTTGTCTTCCCGTTTTACGATGGTGCGTTTCAGTACTTTGATAGCTCTTTAGTATTTAGTCCAAATAAGTAAATGCCGTGTGCTTGGGTAATAAATAATAGATTGTTTTAATGAATTGATGTTTTCGTGACAACTAGAATCACCTCTACTCCGAATGATTTAGATGGCATTTTAGACAAGTTCAATAGCTTATCAGGAAACAAACGTGGAACCAATCGCAAAATATCGGCAAATGCCGCCAAGGCTCAGACTCTGGTTGCGAGACTTGGCGGATTTTACCAGGATGGGGTTAGAGAGAACAGTCTATTTGGATAATAAAAACAACAGACTTCAGGAAGAAAGAGGGTACATATGTTAAATTTCAAAAAGGTGCCGTATTACTGATAAGATATCATCATAGACAGGAGATGACAGGCGCATTAGATGTATGTACATCTACTTTCACAATGCAGCAAAAAACGCATCATGTTTGTATAAAATTTATATCGCCTACCGACAGAACGATAACACCTAGCCAACTATGTGTACCGCATATGGGTGCTACAACCAACTCGACCTGAACATAGTGTACAGGGCATGATGAATTAAATTTCAATCATTGTATCTGCTAGGGATCGAACCCAGAACCTCTGTCTGCCTTACTAGTCTTACGCTCAACCGATCGAGTAAGAGAGAAGTTCTACCTAGCAGAGCGGTATGTTACGGCTAGAATTTACCGGGGATGCAAAAGTAAAGAAACTATTTTTTTATCGTGGAAAAATAATATTTCAAAAACATTTTATATCATAATTGAACAGTGAACATTAATAACGAAAAGGATTTGAATCTGGGCAAACAATTGGCCAATACCTTGTATATCTATATACAGAATTTGAAATGGTTTTCATTAATATGTAACGATTGGATTGTTGCATTTAACATGACATTTAAACCCGATATAAATGACACATATTTTTAGACAATGAAAAATGAGCAATAGTATGTTGTGGTACAAATTCCAATTGATAATGAAAGGGTCGATAGTCTTACATGTGGGAGAAAACCGATAGAAAAAAAATGTGGTCGGGAAGGTGACCCAAATACCTTTTTGTATCCAACCGGGGGGAATCGAACCCCAGTCGTGTAGATGAAAGAATTATTCGGAACACGAAGGGAGGGGATAAAACAGTCCTATGTCGCCGAACCTTTCAGCAGAAATCTGTTATTGGAGCCAATATCAGATGTCCGTCTGCAATTTCAAACTCCGCGCACAAATAAAATCATGTGATGTTCATTTCGCCTGATCCACTTAATGCCGTTTAACTCGTTTCCTCATGAAAATTTTCCCAAAGATCAGGAACTTTTTTTCTCGAGAGAACGCAACGTTTCGTGCAAGTGCATTCAGCCGAAGATTCGGAGCTAATCACATCAAGACGAGTCCTTAGAAACTATATTTTTAGACGAATCACCATAACTCTGTATGAGTCATGCAACAACAAGATACTATTATCTAATTTCTGTCTGTTATTTTACAAGGTTAGATACATTGTTGTTTAAAGATGAATTCGAATTTTATATGATGATTTTCAATGATAAATGTATAGAACTGAGTTACCGAACACTTGGCATCATGCGAAAAACACCTTCAAAACAGATAAAAGATGACGCCAGATAAAAAAGATGACGCCATGATGGGGGGCATATATAGGCTTAATACAAAGAACGGTGTGCTTTTACTTTATACGGAAACCATATAACTGGAACCCATAGCATAGGTCTTTGCAGTGTGTGATGGTACAGTCACAGACCCACAAACTAATGAATCCCCGGGGTCCCTCGTTTGTTAACTACAGTAATAGATTTACATTCTGTGTTGCATTTGCCTATATGTCGTTAGTAAACCAAATTGTATTCATCAGAGTGTATACTATAATTTACAGTGATTGGGTCAGTGTAGGAAAACAGCCCCAGATGTTGCAGGTCAAAACAATGGCCGCCAGTTACTTTCGGCCTGGAGAGCTTTTGAATGCTAGCATTTATAATCCACACAAAAAAATAAAGCAACTTCACAAATTATGAGAGTAATATTTTATAATCAAAACAAAATGTAGTCAACACAAAATAACTATAAGCGCCGTTCTTGATCTAGGAATTATCAAATTGTCAAGTCAATGTCGTCACACTCACAGGGGCTCGTTTCCGAATTTTCAGAAATGCAAGACACGACATTAAACATTAACATTAAAAGTCCAGTATTTATATAAAACATATCTTGTGAAAAATCGGGATATCGACATGATTTCCGGTTGTGTATGTATAATGGATTTTAGTTTTGTGGTTATTCACTGGTGTCAAAGGCCTACCTTACAAATTCGAATCCCCTGTGAAGTTGAAAATCGTCTTCTAAGATGTGACTGGTTAGACTTGAATCTGTTTCGAACGAAATATAAATGTATTCTTGGAATCGTTTTCACCTACTGGATATCCCATACAGCTAAATCATTTGTAAAATAAGGCCTCATTTTTGAGTGAATCTGCATGTGTAATTTAATGTCACTGTTAGTACTATAGTATTTAAACTTTTTTATTTCTCCAGTCATGTAGGCGGTAAACCAATATCTAACTAACTAATAAACTAATTGGCTATTTTTTTCAATACATTTTTTTCGGAAATTAGATTATGTCACAGGGTGTAATGTGTAACTATAGGGCATGATTTCTGTATAGAGAATCAGAAAACTTAAAGACGTGTTACTTCGAATGTTTTAAACAGAACAGAATATATTCGGAATAACGAAACTCCGGTTTATGCTATAAGTCACTTTAATTTAAGTGAGATATTAGACCTGAACTTTCTTGTAAAACCGTATAGATTTACACACCGGGTAATGAAGCCTTGTTTAAGATAAGGTTATAGATTTGTGTGGAGATAGTTGGAGAGTTTCTGAACGTTTGATGGGTTTAACGAGACACGTGTTGTTTTGTTACAGACATTTACCGTCTGATTCTGTAACTTGACAAGCTACATTTGTGGTGACGTTGATAACCGCTTACACATAAACACACAAACGATATCAAAGCATAGAAGTTCATGTTAACACAGGGGTAAGCTAAATTAACGCATAACAAATTTGAAGAAAGTATTGTGTTTCTTTGGAAATATTTCTTACCCTGTGTTATCCATGCGTGCAGTTAAGAGGAGAGCCACAGAGACTTGGCACGATAATATATATCTGGAAATTCGTGCCAAGTCTCCGCGAGGACAGCTACATGAATGTCACAATTTTTATTAATTTGTTTTATCAATTTATTTAATTACTTTTTATTTATAAAAATTAAGCAAAATATGTCACATGTATAATATTACCTCCTATAGTTTACCTGGTATTGACATTAGAATGAATTCTATGCGTGTGTTTGTTGACGTTTACATGATTAACTCGAAAACAATTTAACACAGCTAAAAAGTAAAATACATTATTTTACAACCCTTTGTCCATGAAACACGTCGATCTGTTCTGTTTCGATACAAATTGTACATGCTTAACATATGCGGAAGATGAGTTAACTACAGGAACAACCGGAAGTGAGCATTAAGCCGTTAACCGGAAGTCGCGTGCAGTTGCTCAAGATTGTGTAATTTAGACACATCAACACATGCAAAAGTGCAAGATATTGAGAAAGATGCGTTGAAAGTCATCTGCTGCAGCTTTAAGTCTGTTCAGATTACGTAACTACAGATGTAAAACAGACGGGGATTTCAAACTTCATAGTTAACTTATCGATACATTAGTCCGAGTTTGTCTAAACTATATGTTTCGATATTGCTTGGCCTGTAGAACACCCATAGTATTCTGGTAAGTATCTAACTATACATGATCAAGGTAAAAAGGTATATCGATATTCGTGGCGGTATTTTTGTGCAGCATGGTCTGATATTATTTCTGTGAAGCAGACAACAGTTACTGTTACAAGTGAAATGTTTAAGTTCTGAAGCCTTAAGGATCTTACTACACAAAATGGTGCATAAAAGGATCATTAAGTTCACGCAGACAAAGTGCTAGCCATTTTTATTGGTTCTGATTGGAAGTCTTTGCACTTTATCTGCCTTCGTCCGTACCACGAGAGCTCAATCTTAAACCACAAAAGTCTCGGTATTCTGAGCTTTACAAGAAGGCACCATTAAACTGTCAGACAGTATCACTTACGGATATGTTTGTCTTATTCTATCGTTTATAATCATATCGATAGGTTAATTGACTGTTTTTTTAAACTCCAGAAGCACAAAGTGATGCAATATGCGAAAAAGTAAGGAGTTTTTAAGATAAACTGCTTTAACTATAAATATATGTTGCATGTGTCTGAAAGTAATGTTTTTCTTAGTCTACTGACATCTCCATTTTTCTTGTTGCAAGGTTTGATTAGACGTTTTTCGTGTAATGAAGATGTTTAAAACAATGACTAACTGGAATTTTCGTTCACAATCTCCAAAATCATATTAAAAAAGTGGAAAACATTACTATTGACAGTACCGAATATCATCAAAAGGGGCGGGGTACTTTCTTATTTAAAAGCGTGATATTTCATCTTGAAATGAACATCACACTTTTTTTAACAGAAACAGAATGATTCAAAACATATACTGATCATTGTCGTTGGGCCAGTAATCGTAATCAATTAGTAAATACATTTGCAAAAGAGCAATTTGTTTACGCAACGCATATCATAATCAAACACAAATTGAAAAAAAAAAAAATATATGGAAATGAAGACTCTACCATGCCTTTAATCAATAATTGCTCGCTGTCAGAACTCCATTCTGACAAGACAGTACATAGAGTGTGGGATAAAGTCTGTCGTAATAAGTCAGATCAGGAGATTTAAGAAATGCAAAAGAAATGGACTATTTACGACCAGTTTATATGTTTACACTGACTGTCAGACGAAGATCAAAAGGAAATAACCGGGACTCCCTAATCACACACATGAAGACTTAACACCGACGCAATAGTACATCTGATATTGTAAGATTTCTGCTTACAGAAAATCATTCCAATGAATCTAAATTCTATGGAAGCGTTCGATTGCCAACTTCTGAATGATTACCCTGTGCGATATCTCGATAATTTTACGTTTGACAGGAGATGTTCTTTTTGTGGTTGATTGGTTTGGTTGGGTTTATTTTGTTTAACTTCCTATTAGCAGCTAAGGTCATGCATTTAATTTTGTGGTTGAACATAATGGCATAAATTATTAGATGAATCATTTTATGTATTCTAAAATTCGATATCGTTTTTATGTTTTCATTTCAGCCACAGAGATTTGGCACGAATTCCCATCCAAAAAGAATGCATTTTGTTGTTTTATCCATTTTAGTGACATTCAAATATTTGTTTAGATGATATCGCCTAGTGAGTCTCGTGTGTAACTTATATGTAACTACCAATTAAACATATATCAGCACCATCGCTAACTTTATAAAACCCAGCTCATTTAACGCAAATCCAGTCACTAAAACGACATTATAGTGACACCCATCGATTGTACACGAAGGACATCACCTATTTGAACCTTTTTGAATTAAGATACCACCTATCCGAATTAAGATACCACCTATCCGAATTAAGATACCACCTATCCGAATTAAGATACCACCTATCCGAATTAAGATACATCATCTATTCAAAATGTATAAAATCGCTCCAGTTATCGGGATGGTTGATTTTGAGGACAGTGATAATTAACTAAATTATCATTTCTGTCTCCCAGTTAAGTTCAAGACTACTATGACAGATAGCACGTGCTTGCAACAATACAATGACGTCACGGCAAAAATATAAATCGTAAAATGACGTCATGTCAACAATTCAGTCTCGTCACGTAAACATTGTGTTCATATTACTATCTTCTTTTTCTTTTCTTTTTTCTTTTTTTTTATATTTGAGCAACTGGACCCTTGGGGTGATATTCTTTATTTGCCTGACTCGACGGGGCCTCGAATAAGACAACCATGAGTGTTGGGGATTCTCGGTTACACCTAAAGGTAGGGGAAGATTCTTTTAATCACGAAATGGGATTAGATAATAAAATAGCACCCCAAAATGATCTCCATCGAGGACATCTGTATCAAAGTGTCTGCTTGTAAATCTATCTTCGTCCGGTATTATAGGTAATGCGTCAATATTTTACGATAGGTTGGGTTTCATGACCACTTAACATCCAAAAAAATTTTTAGGCACCAAGTTCTTATCAACGCAATGAAATCACGTGTCAGTTCCATACTCAGGCCAGTTCAATGAAACCTATGCCTACAAAGTCTGTATGGAAATGTAATAAACATGCACTTATATAATTTTTCTTTGCGCCCTACAAATTCAATTGCGGGGCCGGTCGATCCAGAAAGACCACCGATTTTGGCAACACTTGTGTGGGTGTTCTCGGTCACATTGTGGTTTAATTTCGCTACAATATCACAATATTACATGTGTATTGTTACGGATACAGGGATCTGTTTGATTGAATCTTGGTAAGGGTGCTTGGAATAGTGGGTAACAAGAATTCTCCACTGTCAACGCTTGAAAGAAGAAAAGTCACTATAGTGATAAGGTTTAGGATACTGATGATGGTTGTTGATGAATGTTTATGGCTGGTGATGAATGATATTGATGTCTTCACAAATTCTGTGTATGGCATGCATGTCAGCGTGAAAGTTCATGCATTTTTGATATAATAAAACTCTATATCTTTCAAACATCTTGAGCCTGCTGGTATCCAATGATATTTTTTTATCTTACCTGTCGAGATACCAAAACTCTGCTGTTCCTAGATATTGGTTATCCTGCTATACCTGTTCATACCTTTGTGTATATGTATGCATTTGTAGGGTAAAGTCTTGACCTTTAACCCCATGGAGGTTGGCAACAGACTGCTAATAGACAATGATATGTCAGCGTTGGCAAAATGAGGAAGGAAAAATGAAAGAAATAATTAAAACGCAAGAAAAAAGTGCCCCACTTCTCATCACTGGTTAATTCGATGCTGACAGTGAGATAATTGCTTAAGTGTTTTCACAGAAAGCACCTGCCAACAGAGACAGCGGTAAATAATTAGATAATATTATCGAGTTTTACTACCCAACTCATAACAAGCGCAAAAATATATCTTTGTAGCTGAATTAAGACTCGTCGTTTGACTACGATGTTGTATATTACAACAAAACAAGCCAACATCACGTGACCGTCCTTGGTAAGTGAGTTACGGTATGTCTGTAAGTGTAAAATAGAGAGAAATATTAAGATCACGTCAGTTTAACTTCACGTGACCGTCCTTGGTAAGTGAGTTACGGTATGTCTGTAAGTGTAAAATAGAGAGAAATATTAATATCACTTCAGTTTAACATCACGTGACCGTCCTTGGTAAGTGAGTTACGGTATGTCTGTAAGTGTAAAATAGAGAGAAATATTAATATCACTTCAGTTTAACATCACGTGACCGTCCTTGGTAAGTGAGTTACGGTATGTCTGTAAGTGTAAAATAGAGAGAAATATTAAGATCACGTCAGTTTAACATCACGTTTTACACAGTACACATACCACTGATATCATTTTTTTTTTAAATTATCATTTTCTATGCAAGCGCCTGTGGGTACTCCGGCTTTCCTCCACCTCAAAACACAGGCAAGTCCTTAATGACCCTGGCTGTTAAAAGGACGTTAAAAAAATAAACTTGAACTGAAATACTTAAACTGGACTGAACTAAACTGAACTGAAAAAAAACTGACCTGAACTAGACAGAACTGACCTTGAGTGTATGTACAATGAATACCTGATGTATATACATGTATGAAGCATGTATTTATCCAGGATATTTGTAAACACTCTTTTTGATCTGTTGTTTTCATCCTTGTGAAACTCTTTGGATTTTAAAGGGGCCCAGTTTCATGAACATTCTCGAACTTGAAGAAATTTCCAGTGGAAAAAATTACTGAATTTGAATTTTCCCTTTAATCTAGAAATGCCATCCTATGGACAATTTAAAGATCCCCCTTTAGTTATGCGAACGTTACCCCCACGGCAAGAACCTTGTTATTTGTAAATAAATCAATAACACGGATACAGTTATGTCAGCGGATATGTACCTCCGAGATATAGTGTAAAACTCAATCAATTAGACAATTAGTCGATTCGTTAAACGTTCGCGCTGCTTGTGTAATCAAATACACCAGGGAATGATCACGGGTCAGGTTATAGAGCTCAAACTTTCAAACTTCAAACTTTATTTCATTTCTCTTCACAAAATTAGACGTACAGAGAAAAACATATTTTCAACAATGTACAAACAAAGAAAATTTGATGTAGAGGACAGATCATGAGATTTTAAAATATAATTTTTTATAAATCTACATAAATTTCTAAACTTTTTGACATTTTTTGTGTTCACTATTTTTGAAAACATTTGGCAATTCGTATACATACTTATCTAGGTATATTTTTCTTTCTGTATTCAAATAAGGACATTCTAATAAATAATGGAATTCATCTCCGATTTCATGTGTTTTGCAATAATGACAAATTCTATTTTGATATTCAATATGTTGCCATCTCCCAGTATCTACTATAAATTTATGATTACAAGTTCTAAACTTACACAATAACCTTAGCTCATAGTCATTTAAAAATTCTAAATAATAACAGAAATAATATATACCGTTGTTTAAATATACCTAGGAATGATCACGGGTCAGGGTGATAAACAGAAATCAGAAATACTAAATTTACCGGGGAGCACAGGCGTGGTCATTTTCTGTGATAATATCGCGAATGTATTAAAATAAACAGTGTTATCAAAATAGTGTTATCAAAATAAACAGTATAATCAAAATAAATGATATTATCAAAACGAGCAATGTATTTGTTATTTATCCGGCAGAAATCTACCAGTGAAACATGTTATTTTTGTGCCCTTAAAGCAAACATTGATTCGTTGGCCGGTTGGTAGAACCCTCCGGTCTGGTTAAACAATCGACCAGTGGCCAGCTCCATGTACACACTCGCCACTGACAGGGTGATGGGGGTATTATGTTTCTGGATCTAGACTGAATGATTCAGCGTTTGTTTGTGATGTTATCTACCATCATACTTACTGGGATGATTGACATATAAATAATACACTATTAAACTGGCATACAATCATTTAAGAAGAAATCTTCGACGACTCTTATGTCAACTTTAAGAAATATAAACGTTCATGTCTCTCGGGGTACAAGAGTTTTAAGATGTCGATCACGTACCATTGGGTTCACAGGGACTTGGCACGAATTTCCAGCCTACGGTCTAAATATATTGATACTATAGTAAAATAATATATATGGACATTGAGTTAGGAATTTGTGTCAAGTCCCTGTGATTTAAGTATTTCTTTTGAAAACTTAAAAATAAAAGTTAACACTGGATAATAAATCAAACGGCTTGAATTCCAATGTCTTCAATGAAGTATTTGTACATTTTTTTTTGTATATTAAAAACACTTAATGTGGATGTAACTATGTTTTATTTTATCTTTCGGTATAAAATGGAGGAAATAAACGCAGTACATATAGAACAGAGTCTACAGTTCCCGGTTAACATTAAGAAAACTTGACCTGCTTTAAGTTTCTAGTCGACTTCTCTCATTTATCACCACCCTATCTAACATTTTGAGGACATGATATTATCTAAATGTGACGAAACATCAGACGTTTATACTTCCAGAACAACTGGTCTTTGCCCTCTTGTGCTTTTTCAGGGGCTTCCATGTGAATCTATCTTTCTCTCATAATTCTCCGTAGTATCATCCATTTTGAGTTTAAATATTCTCTATTTTGAAAACCATTGTACCGTATATATATAAGTATGAACGTGTCAATCAATCGACAAAGCTAGCTTTGTCCTTAAAACCTAGAAATCGTATTTGATCTGTTTGCCAATTTAAATAAGATGTTCAATGGGTCTGTATCGCTCACTAGATCATTATCTTAGTTCCGCGACTTTCAAGTTAGACATTCTCAGGAGAGGTTGTTTGTTCCTCGCGTGATGAAGAGGAGACTTTGTAAGAACAATATCTTTGTGCGGTTTCCAAGGTTAATCTAGGTCATTCATGTTAACCAAACTTTATACGGCATGGTCAAATATCAAAGGACCTTGTGATCATTTGAAGAAATTGGTGAAAAAATCACATCTCAACAGGTGACCTTGATGAACGTTGACCAAGGTCATTCATTTGAATACACTTGATAGCTCTTCCTCCATGCATGCTTCTATCTAAAAACGATGACCCTGGACATTCGGGTTATTTAGAAGAATGGCATTTGGAGATTTTAATACCAATTTGACCTTGACATTTTACAAGGTAAATTGAACAAAGTTGATAGCACTTCATATTAACATACCACTAGTCACATGCCATGAAGATTGTTGGTTTTAACACACTTGACCCCCGTAACCTTCAAGTTGGGTTAAGGTCATTTATTACACAATACAATACAATACAGTATTTAACAAATCCTCATCCCAGCATGCCAGAGATAGAATGTAATGGTTTAAGAGCTTAGTCACTCAGAAAAAGTCATCTAAAGATTGCTGTCATATTTAGTCAAAATACGCTATAAAAGTTGATCGATTTGAAATTTCTTCATCTTAGTACGCCTCTGTCCGAATATAATGAATTATTGCGTTTTTGCCAGTGAAATATAGAAATTTATCAAGCTAATAAAACTAATAATTTCACTGCTGCGATGAGCAGTGAAAATATAAGAATTAGCAGTGAAAATATAAGTTTTCTGTTTTTGACCCATCAGAGCGGACCTTTGTATTCACCTCGTTGAAGCTTGCCGATTTTTCCAATCGAAGCAGAGATAGATAAATTGGTTATTTTGCTGTATTTCCGAAATTTTCAAACTAGTTTTGGACAAAATACTCACTTGACGTTAGTTTTCCATGCACATAGAAAACGCTTATATTGCGTTGATCAGTCCTTTCAAAATGGCGCCGTCAAGTTGACGTGCAGTAACGTCACAAAGAGATGCTTCCCGCACTTTTTGACGCTATTAATTTTTCGATGTCTTTAATTTTGTTTTTAAAATGAAATGCAATAAAAAGACAATTGAATGGTTTCCCATTAAATATAACATATATTTCACTCGTATGACAAAATATTTCGATATTTTTCACTCGTGCTTCGCACTCGTGAAAATATCTATATTCTGTCATACTCGTGAAATATATGTTATATTTAACTGGAAACCATTCAATATCCTCTATGTCTTATGATTCTAGATTTCTACAAGTTAGAAATACAATGAATTAACTAACTCATTTGTATGTTATCAAAATATACTTACATCTCTCCCTTCTTCATATCTATCAGCTTAGTACACAGTGAAAACAAACTCAGGGGATTAATAAGCGCGGGAATCGGTAACATAATCATGACGTCGTTTCTTTGTGACGTTACCGGAACGTCAACTTGATGGCGCCATTTTGAAAGGACTGATCAACGCAAATATAGCGTTTTCTCCTGTTACCGACGTTCTCTGTAGTTTGAAGCTTACAAATGTACGTCAAGTGAGCATTTTGTCAAAAACTAAACTGAATATTGTGGAAATGGGTAAACAACAAATGGATGGCTGAAGCATGCAGTTCCTAGAGAACAGTTGACCATGTTACTACATTGTACTAAATCTGTTTCAATACAAGCTGTGTTTGACATGTAATCTGAGACGGAAATTGTGGATTATGAATATATATATATCAATTAATCACAAACGTATAAAGTATTAAACAAAAATGTTGAGTTGCTTCTTTCCATTTTGTTATCAATACTGGTGTTTTTACGTAGATTTACTGGAGCTTTATTATCTCCTCAGCTGCTGTAGGTACCAACGTCGAAACACACCCTGAATTTTATTTTCTTCGTACTGTATTTAAACGATTTGTGTGATATAAATATAAGGATTGCACCTCATTTTGACTGCGTATACGGTGGTATGCCCGCAGTTCGGCAACGAACATATCCTATGGAGCACTAACCACAGGGAATGTTCGTTGCCAACTGCGGATATACTACCGTATACGCAGTCAAAATGAGGTACAATCCTTAAATATAAGCATATACATGTAGTGTACTTTAATATATTTATAGTATGTACCGACTTGCACTCGTGACCAAGTACATGTGATCTAGTTTATTAGTTACAACGTACTTTTCCATTGTCTAATGCATTACATAAACGTCTACCTTGGTATGTACACTGCACACTGCAAGTCAGAAACACATATGTTAGCATTTATGATGGTACGCAACACAGTCGTTCAAACATCCAAGGCGCTCGGAGATCATGTTTGGAGATAACTGTGTTGCCCACAATCATATACGTACCTTCAGAATATGAAAAAAATGCATTTCAGTCGTTTGTGTGGTTTTATATTTCTTAATCGGAGCATAATCCTACAAGAACAAAGAGGTGCTATATATCGCCGACTTAGATTAATCATGATCGATTGGAAACAAAAAGTAGCTGGTTTTTTTTTTAAAAACATCTAAAGTTACACATTTCACATTATAACTGCCCCAACTGGCAAACGTTTGAGCTTCTGCAAAGTATTTTTATCTTTTAAACTTAAAATGGGTAAATAATTTTTCACATCCGGAAAAAAATATATTGTACTCCACCTCTATATTTTGTGCGGTACTTCCGGTCTTATAAACACTCATTTACGGATGTGATTTTCTTACTCAAGTCGTGGTAAGATATCGTAGGAGCTAAGAGATATCTAGATAGTAAATCCAGTGATATTTTACAAACTTTTGAATCCCTATTATCAGTAGTATGGTGCAATTAACATAACCATGGACCTTGCTGGTGACATGTAATTTGTAAAGCTGTTTGTAAATTTCAACAAAGCTGGCGATAAATACATGTTTCAAGTGTAGATCTACACATTTAGCTACATTTATCATATGTACTGCACAAAATATCACCAAAAATGCTCTTATTATACAATAATATTTACATTTTCACTTCGCTCCTCCTCAATGAACAAAGTAAACTCAGATCACTTCATTCCCCGTTGAAGATTTTGGGTCGCGTGCTTCTGTTCTGAGAGACGAATAACTTTCTTGCCGGCGTGTGAATATATACATTCACTGAGTTTACATGGCGATCGAGTTCTTTACCGCCTCAGACTTGAATGCACTTTCACTTTGTGAATTGTGTAATATTGTCATAGATCTAAACGTATTTGAACACAAGTGGAAAGCCGCTTTATGTGCTAATAAAAATGCCAGTATAACGCAGACAGTTTAGAAAACAGGATCTGACAGAACACTAACACTCCCGATAGCACCGAGCTCATGACCTACGTAACGCAGTAGGTCTAACGTTAGCGGTATCTCGAATGCCATGCTTGATACCATTTTAGTGGTCACAGAAAATAAACCTCAATTTTAACACTATTTAACAACACAAAACAGACTGGTAGCTGAAGTATGCTATATCGAGAACAGGGACACATTATTGTCGTTATTTGACTCAATCTAAACATATGGAGGACACAAGTTTCCGGCCGTCGAATACCGCGATTTTCAAATCAATGTTTCTTTACTTACAATTATCAGAATTAACATCCCAAAATGTCAGTGTGACAATGAAATCCAATATTTTAAGAACACCATGTACATCATCAGCTAACCTGCGACTAAAATCCACATTGTTACACTTTTTCTGGAGCTCTGCTTATCCCGGCTATTAGACTGCATCACATACGGTCACAGGGGCTCGGCGCTAAATTTTGAGTAACATATGACATCTATAAATAATCGGAAGATTAAAAATCCAACATTCATTCAAATTTTAAAATCTTACAAAATCCATGTTTTTTCAAGGCTTTAGAGAGTATATAAACTCTGTTTTTTAATGTTGTGATATTTCATTGAACAGCTGTCATCTTGCTCATTATTTTAACCCTGTGTCTCGAGTGACCAAATCACACACATAATATACTGTCAACACTGCACTTTAAATTCGTATTTATATGGGTATTGCTAAGTTTTTATTATACAATATCATAATTATTTTTTATAAATGAATATTTTACCTTGAAAATATCGTATTTATGTGTATCAACATCGTAATAATCAAAACGTGTATGGGACTATATTTTGTGTTGCCTTGGCGACGAGAATATGTGACTGTCTGCTGTTCCACTACTGTGCACACATATTCGATAAGTATAACAATGTTACAAAGTGACATACTAAGTCACACCGTTGCGACCGAATTTTGCAATCTGGTGGCGAAGTTTTTAATTTGGTTAACGTAAATATAAGGATTGAATGTCAATTTTGTTGCTTGCGTGGACTGATGAAGGGAAGTGAACCTCGTGCAAATGGTACATGAACTGCTTCGCGGTTCACTTCATTTGCACGAGGTTCACTTCCCTTCATCAATCCATGCAAGCAACAAAATTGACAATCAATCCTTAATTAAGAGCTCTGGACACGGCAAGAAGACTATTTGCTGTCCAAAACCCACCAGTTTAACCATTTGTCATTTATCTTTAAAATGTCCTTCTTAGCTATGATAAGATATCTTAAAAGTATGATATTAGAGCATTTTTATTAATTGAAATGACTCCCTGTTTGCCATAATTGTGTACTATTATTAACAGCCGCCATTTGCATTTCAAGGTCAAAACAAAATTAAGTGTCTATACGAAAACTCCTATCGTGTGTGCTATATTTCAGGTTTTATTATTTGTGTGACTTAGTATTCCCTGGTACATCTTACTACATAGTAACGCCATAGAAGAAACTATTAGCATATACATGTATAGCAAAATTATTCGTGATTTTATGAAACTAAATGTACATGTCCAAACATTTTGGTATATTACATCACTGGTTTTGTGCAAATTTGTAGATATTTATTCTTATTTAAAATTCAACATTATTCTCCTTTAGAGTTGACCCTTCAACAAATTTTATCAACGTGACGGAACTAAGCAGAACGTGACAAAAACGCGATAGTATATCATGTTGATCGTAAGAGAATTGGCGTGAACGATATAAAAGTCGTGACTTGCAGACCTTGAACAGAATCGTGCTTACTTCGTTAAAAACGCGCCAGGTAGTAACAGAACGTATTGAGAATTTGAGAGTGTAAACGAGCGTGCAAAAGAAACACCAAGTAATAAATCGTGGTGCTCCACGTTTTTTTGTTTTTTTTTTAGCCGTATATATCGTAGACATCGTTGCTAAGTGTAAATCCAGCATTAACGTATGTTTAAGGTCAAATACAAACCTTCAAGATTACCACGTTTTAACATGTATCGCGCCTCATAAGGTTTAAGAATAAAATTGTGATAAAAAATCTGGTCAAGAATTCGTCACGATCCTGTGGCTATCACGATAACAATGCAACCCAAAGAACCTACAAACCCCACGAAGCCCATCAAACCCCAACAAACCCCCATAAACCCCCGCCCCACAAACCCCATCAAACTCAACGAAGCCCATCAAACCCCCATAAACCCCCCATAAACCCCCACCCCACAAACCCCATCAAACCCCACAAAACCCCATCAAACCCCACGAAGCCCATCAAACCCCCATAAAACCCAATGAACCCCCACAAAATCCATGAACCCCCACCAACCCCTACAGACCCTACACTCAACGCGCTTCCACCAAATCAAGAAGACCAAAGACTTCGTGGGCAAGTTTTAAGCCTGCATCATCATTCAAAGGAGAGCAAATCTATTGAAAACTCTCCAGTGAATAACATACAAGGACTACCTAACCATTCCGACATCTACACCCCTATCACTACAATCTCGGAACGAGATGTTCTGCAATGCTGTTGTCACACAATTAACGCCATTCTTTGTTACGACGACCTGAGAATTTGTTATAATCTTATTATTTTTACCAACAATCCCACCCCAACCCCCTCGGAAAAACCTCCGGCCCTGTGTTCGTTTGCTTCTTACGAAGGTTTCACATTTTACATTTTACAGCTTTCAAATGTCACGCTACATGCTTGTGTTATTTGAATAAGCAAAGTGACGCAAGTTTTTAACCAAGCAAATGAATATCGCTAGTGTTTATCCAGTATTTGTGTAGTTTAATGTGCAGATTTAAAGCAAATATCGACGGGCATGATCAACAGGGCACGTGGATAATTTTCACCTGCAAGTTAATATAAACCTAACAGGCATTCGCTCCACAATTACTGCATAAACTGCTATGTTTTAATAAGTATATAATTGTATTAATTTCCTGTGTCTGAAGTCTATAGCGAGTTTAGGCCACACACAACGGAACCTGGAGGTAAGAAATGACACGTGACATATACACGATGGGTTTACGGCGACAGGTGTAACGATCTACCAGACTATATATGAGTAACATCTTTATCATAGAGACCTTTGTCTGAACCCAGAAAAGTACAAATGTTATGATACACGGATTAGTCTCCTAAAGCTGTGATGGTATTACATGTACAAAGTGAGAAACCTGCCGATTTACATATAACGACACACAGAGGTATTAAGCACATTTCTGATATGGAGTATGGAAACGATCTCGGTATCAAACTGAACAACCATAATAAGAATTCCTAAAGCAGTATATGTCCCTTACCGGCCCCCACTAGCTAGTAAACTGGATTAATTAATAAAAATGGTACCCTTTGGTGTTAATTTTGGGAAAATAAATAGAACACTTTTGGCTTGTAACTGATTTTAATGTAATGATTCAAGAAAGTATAATAATAGTATTTTTAATTTTTTTATAAAATGAAATCGAGGTTTTCTAAAAGTAGTAATGCTGACCACGACCTTACAAGTCTGAACCTCAAATTCGTTGAAATGACGATGGTCCTTTATAAGTGTGTGAAGTTTAGTTAAAATCCCTCAAGAAATGAAGCCGCTAAAGTGCCGACAAGATTTTCTAAAAATAGTAACGGTGACCATGACCTTGACCGAATAATCCTGAAATTCAACCTTGAGATATTATGGTCCTTTGTTATTGTGTACAGTTTTATCAAAATTTCTTAAAGAATGGAGCCACTAGATCGCCAAGACAAGAATTTCTAAATAATAATAATAATAATAATAAGAACGGTGACCTTCACCTTGACCAAACGACCTTGAAACTCTACGTTGTCCTAGATAGTATGGTCATTTGTTATTTTGTGTCAGGAATTTTAAGTTGCTAGAGCGCCGAATATCTTTGATGTTACCTTCCTTCATACGTACGTGTACGTACTTACAGATGGACGGAGAGGAAATCAAGGCTCTGTGTCTAACTCTATGAAAAAGTATAAAGTTAAGTATTTAATATGATACTTTACATATTTTGGAATGTTTTAATATTTTAACAAGGTTCAATACGTACACATTCTACACGTGACCTGCGAAAATATGTGGAGAGCCTATCCTGACGTAGGTGATTAATATCCAGTCAGACATAAGTGGTGTGGTGTTTATTGATAGATTAGGAAATGGTTTCAAATCAGTGTACCAAAACGACGCAGGTTGTCCTAGTAACTACCTAAAGCTGTTCATCTGGTTCAAACTAGAAAACTCCAGGGAGTAGATTGATAAAACACTGTATTTACACAAGTGCCCTTCAGTACATACACAAGTACACTCCACAACGATCATAACACCGGGATGTGGTTTGATACTGTCCATACCTAAAATGTTGGGGTTTTTAGGTTTTTTTGGGGGGTTTTTAATTACTTTTTTTTTTTTTTTTTTGTGTTTGTTTGATTTTTTGTTTCTGTTTTTGTTTTTAATTTTAGGCTCCGATATCAAGTGATTCAAAATTTCAAAGATTTAGTTAATTGACATACAGAAATTCTAAAAAAAAAATGAATTTATTTCAAGGGGCACGATATCAAAACTATAGACGGATAAATTTTTTTGGTCGACTATTGGCTGAAGATCAATATTTGGATTCATTTCAGAGTCCATTTTCGGTAGAAAGTAATATTCTTCTCTGGTGAGTTTGAGCATTCTCGATATTCCAGGTCAGGAGGGTGGAGTTGGGGAGGGGGGACATTTGAGAAGTTCAGTGAGTGGTCACAAATATTCGAATCTGTATAGTGAATTGGCATCCATTCTGTGTTTATTCACTAGTGAAGACATTACAAATTCAGAGCCTAACTAAGAATCAATATTTAGTTGGGTTCCTACATGGCCCTTTCGGTGTTTAAATCTGTTTACAACATGCTGTGTACATGGAGATTGTGTTCATGTTTAAGCGAAGTCTTTAGTGTTAACTTAAAATCAACGTATGGATTCACCTTTTAACGTAGAAAGAGCAAACTTTAATTTCGAAAATATATCTTAGAATAAAAGTATTCAAATATGTTTAGATGTCCGCCTCGCTATCTTTCACGGACACCTACAGTTTATTAATTAATTTAGCATTAAGTTAATTATACAGTGAACAACATAACTGTCTTTTTTAAAACTGATTTTTCTAAAATACATTTTCCTTTATCGCTTATTAATCTTTAGTTGTATCGCTTGTTAATCTTTTTATTAAGTTGTATTGTGTCTGACTTCTCGATCAGTTAGGACAAAAACATCGATATTTTCTCTCGAATGTATTTGCCTTTTTCGATTAAGTTATTTTGTAATTTCATTTTATATTTTTTTCGCGTTGAATAGGAGATACGATCTTCTGATAATATCTTCATAATATCGATTTATTTCGAAAACGTATTATCATTCATCAAAGGAATGTTACAGCATTGGAGATTGAACTTTTATTTTATCAGTTCATAAACGGCGAAAAAATTAAGAAGGTGACGAGCCAACAGCTAATTAAGAAAGATGGTGTATTCTGATAATATGATACAACATGCCCCCGCCACACAGTTTTTAGACTACATTGTATCATGAACTGGAAGAAAAGAGAATTTATCCACGTGGATGTAAGGACTGTAAGGATATTTATCGCGTTGTAACTACATGTATTTTTTTCGATAAAATGTTTATGCAAGGTGAATTTATGAAAGTAATTGTAATATACCAACATATGTTTATGATATCTATCAAAATAAATGTTATATACCAACATAAATATAAATTATAGCATTAATGTAACATACCAACAAAAATATATTATACCAACATAACACATATACCAACAGAAATGTAATATACCAACAGTAATGTAATATACCAGCATCAATGTAATATACTAACAGTAATGTAATAAACCAACGGAAATGTAATATACCAACAGTAATGTAACATACCAGCATCAATGTAATATACTAACAGTAATGTAATAAACCAACAGAAATGTAATAAACCAACAGTAATGTAATATACCAACAGAAATGTAATAAACCAACAGAAATGTAACATACCAGCATCAATGTAACATACCAGCATCAATGTAATATACCAACAGAAATGTAATATATCAACAGAAATGTAATATATCAACAGAAATGTAATATACCAACAGTAATATAATATACCAGCATCAATGTAATATACTAACAGTAATGTAATAAACCAATATAAATGTAATATACCAACAGTAATGTAACATACCAGCATCAATGTAATATACTAACAGTAATGTAATAAACCAACAGAAATGTAATAAACCAACAGAAATGTAATATACCAACAGAAATGTAATAAACCAACAGAAATGTAATAAACCAACAGAAATGTAATATATCAACAGAAATGTAATATACCAACAGAAATGTAATAAACCAACAGAAATGTAATATATCAACAGAAATGTAATATACCAACAGAAATGTAATATATCAACAGAAATGTAATATATCAACAGAAATGTAATAAACCAACAGAAATGTAATATACCAACAGAAATGTAATAAACCAACAGAAATGTAATATACTGTACCAACAGTAATGTAACATACCAGCATCAATGTAATATACAAACAGTAATGTAATATACCAACAGAAATGTAATATACTAACAGAAATGTAATATACCAACAGAAATGTAATATACCAACAGTAATGTAACATACCAGCATCAATGTAATATACTAACAGAAATGTAATAAACCAACAGAAATGTAATATACCAACAGAAATGTAATATACTGTACCAACAGTAATGTAACATACCAGCATCAATGTAATATACAAACAGTAATGTAATATACCAACAGAAGTGTAATATACCAACAGAAATGTAATATACCAACAGAAATGTAATAAACCAACAGAAATGTAATATACCAACAGTAATGTAATATATCAACAGAAAAGCAATATACATAGTGTATACCAACATACATTACGTTAAGTCAAAGTTATCTGAAAAATGAGCGATACATTTTATGTCTCAATTCAATCATATTTGATACGGAATCGCCAGAAACTCAGCCCTGTTTGATCAGTGTGATATGTAACTGTA
Source organism: Pecten maximus (assembly GCF_902652985.1). Classification (NCBI taxonomy): domain Eukaryota; kingdom Metazoa; phylum Mollusca; class Bivalvia; order Pectinida; family Pectinidae; genus Pecten; species Pecten maximus. The sequence goes on along the minus strand of NC_047022.1, from coordinate 24,197,847 downwards.
AGTTACCAAGATACATCATTTGTACATCTACGTTAGTTATGATTCGGTATGGTACGTCACTATAATGTCAAATCTCAGTCCCGTAGGTTCACTATTCCCGGAGTTTCTATACAATAAATTTAACGATCTAATGTTACATGTTTCCTTAACCGCGAACATAATCGATTGCCAATGAATCTGGCCGAGCACTCGAGAATTACTCTAATACTTCAGCCGTCTGTATGTCTCTCGTCTCTGTCTGCTAAACAAATAAGTGCTAGCTCTGTATTTGTTTGAAGTACCGACCCACAGGTAAAAAAATCAATTAGTCTGGGAGGAAGTAAAGTCTTATCAGAACAATTAAGAAATTTGTGTAACGTGCTTATCATTGACTCTCTAATGCTTTACTCACCTAATTCCTTGAGGACTTCATCAAAATTCTCACTCCTGTCCAATTTCCATTTTCCTCCTAATTCTGCACGTATTTCATCCAGAGCCATTTTGGAATCTTTGCCGTAATCAGTGTTTTAAAAAATTCGTTAAATTCCCTTTAGATATTTGTATCCAAACAGTGTTTTACGAAACTAAAGATAAGGTCTCTTTTGATTTTCGTAGCTCACAGATTTGTTATAGTGCACGCGAGAACTGCAGACGACAGATGTCGATTTCAGAGAATTATCCCACAAGAAAAACCGCGCCAATCTGCATTCACGTCAGACTATAAATGGATGACTAAACGGCGAATGGAGCAAAAGACAAGAATAAGCGACACAAATGCGATAGATCCTGTAAAGTGATAGAATTACAGTAAGTCTAGTCAAAATAGGGAGGTAAAACTCAGGTCTCAATGTCAGTAATGATGTAATTGCCTTTTGTATGCATTGCAGTTGCCTGCTAACATTTGAACAATTGATAAACGATCCAGTTCTCGGTTTCAAATGTCACTCCAGGGTAAACAAAGGTCGAAGGTTTAATGTGCTAAATAATGAACAGTTTACCTCTGTCATTTAACCCGTTGTATTTCTTAACCTGATGTATCAAATCCGAGCCGATGACAAAATCTGCATACATGTACGTAGTTTTTGTCCATAGAATAACATAGTCCAAGTATGTATAGTTATTGGTACAGATGAGTTAATTTATAATGTGTTGTCCTTACATTAACATCACGTGTCATGTAAATAGGCATTGTCCATTTGATACTTCGAGTCGGGATCACGATCGAGTATTCGATTACTACATGAAGGTGTGAGATGGCGAACGGATAAACAGCTCAGGATGACGTTATTTCACATGCTAACAGGTACACAAAACACAGGTAATTAAGTTCCTGGTATGTCATTCATGTTGACCGGATTTGCACTAAAAGACTCGTTTTATCACAGAGAAACATCACATGCTCTCTTACATAACCTGCACGCGATGTAACGTATCCACCGAGAGGCCGAGGAGGGGTTATAGTGAGGTACGTGTAGTAGACAATTCGTTATGCATATAGGTAAGCTTACTGCTACTCCGGGGGACCCTATACTGCAGCAAAAACCTATCATTGAAAAAACTACGCCACCTGTATAGTTACCAAAATACTGAACAACACGAAATTTTCGCAGAGGTGCCGGTGATACATTATGGTCAGTCAATTCACAAACAAGTTTTAATGTGTGTATATAAGGGTACATGCAAGTGAATTATATGAAGTCATTGAAATCTGAGATATGATTTTGTAAACATAGCTAAAGCAGATTTTGGTCGTGATAATATAGTTATCTTAATACGTAGATAAAAAATCTAAACAGTAATAAATCGCTAATGATACCTTTTAGTTTAACCTTTGCTATAAATACTTTTAAAAAAAACCTATTGAAACAATTGTCATATCACCGAGAAAATACTATGAAATGACGTCATACATGTTGTTAAGAGATACACGTATTCCGATAGAATTTGTTTTTATTCATAACAAAAACCTGCTTGTCCACTGAATAATCAGTTCTATATAATTAGCCGTGCAGGGATTAAAACTATAGCGACCTCATAAAATACACACCCGAAAGCCATGTCGATATCCCTGATCTTGTAGTGTCGTCTTGCATTTTTCAAAATTCGGAAACGAGTCTCTGCGAGTGTGACTACGTTGACAAATTAGATGATTTCGTACCTAGAATGACTCGTATAGTCCTACTGATTCTGTGACAACTTGTCGACATTTCCTTATGACACAATTTTAACGTCGTAACATGTGAGGCTGCTTTATTTTTGTGGCGGCTTGTGAATGCTTACATTTTAACCTACAGCTGTTTTCCTACACTGACCGAATCACTGTAGATTGTAGTATACAGTCTCATAACTACAATTTGGTTTACTAACGACATATAGGCAAATTCAACACGGAGTATAAAATGTAAATAGTATTCGATGACGGACTTATATACATTGTACAGTAATTTAATGCATTTCATGAAATATGTTCAGAATCCAATATTGTTATGACCTCATGAATGTTGAAAGAGTACATTTCATTCTTAAAGTATGTACCTACATTTATATACTGCATTGTGTTATCTGTGATAAATTTTGCATTAATTGGAATATAATCAATACTGTACCTATCTGTTCATCTAGCATATTTCTTATAAAAAAAAATAACCTGAAATCATCGTTACTTGAAATATAGAAATATATTTCTTATGTTTCCTTTAGGATACTGATTTTGCCCTTAATATACCTCTTTTTCTAATGTTTAAATTCCATGTATAGCTATTCCAAATGAAGATATATATTCTATTTTAGATGCCTTTTTGTTTATTTTTAGATAAATGTATCTTTAAATACTTTAAAAAAAATCTTATTCCAATTGAGGTATCTTTGAATGAATGAAATATGTCCATGTTTCAACTAAACTTAATATACCTAATCTATACTACTGAACGCCTCATGGAACGAAACGTACAGTTGACTAGCCATGGATTGCTACTCGTACAAATGCATATTTCAGACAACACGACACGCATGAGTGGGAAAACGACAAACCATCAGGCTTTGTCAAGCATATACATGACTTGGGGCATAAACAAGGAGGTATTTTCGGCACATTTTTATCAGTTTACACTCCGCGAGCAATTATTTCAATGGGACTACTTTACTTACAGTATATATATTACTACTGACGTGGAAACGAAGGCGGCAATTCATTGTATTTGCTGAAACAGAAGAAATGAGGGCTCTAGAAGGCCAGCACAATGTCGTACATCGCAACATCATCTGTAATACTAGTAATGTGGGACAGCCTTTCCGCTTGACGGTATTGTTGTAATGTAAATAATGTCGGAAGTAAATATAACTTACACAAGCGTTCTTCAGAATTCAGAGTGAGTATTCCATAAAATAATAAACATTTCTCTCTTCCGAGACCGCGTTACGTTACCTTTTTATGGCGTCATAAAATAGTTTTTGCAAAAAGCAAAGATTAACAACTTTGTCGCGAAATTTTGACACCATCATTACGTAGGATTTTTTTAACAATAGACCGGGTCCCTCTCTTAGTTCTCTTCGTCAGAGCTGCATCTATGTAACGTATACATGTACATCCCGTTAAGGGAAGTAACTGAGTTAATTATGTTACATTTGAAATATATAACAATTTACGGTGGTCAGTGAGAGTCAAATAACTAATATTGTAATCTGTATCACTGAGCTTTACACTTGTAGGTTGACAACACATCAACTAACCGTCAAGAATTGGTTTGATTCCGAGCTTTGACGGAATAGCCTCAATGTTGGGATTGCATGACAGCGCAAGAATATGACGGCAAAGAAAATACCAACACCAGAATCCAATAACTTGACAGTGGGCGGATGTAGTTTCAGATACAAAGCAATGATGACACATGGAACAAGGGAGTGCACAAGGACAGTAGAATAGTTTACAGACAGAGGCGGCATCTTGAACACCTCACCACAGCTAATTAACCTGTTTTTCCGTCAGAAGTACAATGTACCTGTCTATATTCCAAGTTGATGGTAGTACAAATTAATATGGTAGAACCACCTTCGATCTAATATTGATAGTGACGATAGAAGCTGTTTCTAGACTACGCCGTACGTACATCTAATCAATGTGTAATGTACATGTACATGAAATAACACAACTATATGACGTCATGATCGAGTAAATGACATCACACGATTATCTCCGGTAGTGAAAAACGCACCACCAGAATTATAGGTAGGGATCGAAACTCATTTAAATACTTTTCTTATTTTCTCACGAATACGTGTAGCCGGGCGGTACTATGATAGATAGAATATATATACCGATGTCGATGAAATAAGTAATTTATAAGTAATTCTTATTTCGACAAAAACTAATATCTTGGTATCAGAGATAATCTTGTTTATATATAAAAAATACAATGATATTACTTAAGCATTGATGCCGTTATTTTTTTTTAAGTTTCATAGGGGTATAAAAATTTGCAAACTATATGAATCCACGTATCGGATTCTAACAAAAGTTTGGAAACAATCAGAAAGCTGCATGAAATGTAAAATTACTTAATGTTTGAAAGTCACTCACACTTAGGTATTTTATATTTAATCAAATCTTCTTTCATATTTCGTTTTATTTTGCTGATCTTGTCCATCTCAATATTGTAATTTTCAATTAAAGGGAAGTGAAACATAAGCTTTACATCTTGTTTCCATATCCTGTTCAGTCTTGAAGCGATATGAAACGAAATAAAGTGTATACTGAAGTTTGGTACTACGTCTGTATTATGTATATAGCTTAGTGAATCTTTTTATTCTGTTAACGACATCGCTCAGATAAAGTTTTTTATTGGTGGTACACATGATGCATTACCTTTATAAAATCTTCAATGTGTGAATTCGGCCCTTCCCGTCCACCTACCACAGGAATTCAGTGTAGAACAGACTAGGCCTCGGTAGCATGCCCTGCCAGATCCCTCCTGATCATGATAATATAATTGTTCCGCATCTTGATCACAACCACGCTTAGTTAAATAATCCCATACAAGAATAATATCATTAGTTCCGTAACGCCCTAGTGCTTCTTCTTAAATGTAACACGATTTTCTTGAAATAATTACTCAAAGGCTAGCACTAATGGGAATTAGAAAGCAATGTGTGACCCAGAATAATAAGTTAGCTTTCTGGTTTGAATATCGCATTATGTGTAGCATGTTTTGCCAAAGAGTAGATAGTCATCTCTGGGCCGTTTTAGTTTATCACTGTCCACACGGTTAGAACGGTTAGACCAGGTTTTCGTTTATGAAATAAGGACGGACTCGGTAATTTTATGTTGTTTTCAGACGAAGCTTGACAAGATAACGCCTGCATTCAAATGTGTAGGTCCGTCAACATACATATACCTGTGTATTATAGATGAAATATCGCATTAAATAACAGACAAACCGGTTTGTCCGATCATGTCCCAGGCCCAAGATTGGCATTAAGGATGATAGACTGTCTCCATCCGGAACTCCTCGGTTTTTCAAAAATAAAGGGTGATCCGAATGAGACTTTCCCAACGGACGTCGTCGTAACCTACACAGTTAAAGAAATACGGTATAGGAAGGAGACATAAAAGCGGAGACATTTGGGACTAGAGGTTTATTTGAGTTTTAACGATTAAATAGACATATTGTTCGGCAGAATTTCAGTGACTGATCGGAACAATTTTTAAGAAGAAATGTGTTTGGAATTCCCCAGCTTTAAGCTATCATATACCGTCGTTTGTTGCTAAATCAGTTTACTTGTGTTTTAGTTGCTTTAAAGATAAGTAGAATACACCATCTCAACAGTTTACCCAGCAGTCAAATTGAGTACCGGCATGTGGGGCGTAATCATGCGAAGGACTGGCACCAGCTTGGGATATATTGCCTGGTAAGGGGCACAATCACGATTGAAACAATATTATAGAACTGATACTGATTATGACTAGATTAATGCTTGTCGATTCATAACACACTGTATATCCTGTTGTTATGTGAGAGTTTCAATAAATCAAACACTGTACATGGCTTATTCACATGCATCATTAATTTATGAAGATCACAAAAATATGGAAATCATTACGTGACTGGAATATCTTATCACATTTATGAATATCTTGTTTCTTTTAGTTTGATCAAATGAATTTCAATAATACATCACACGGCACGTACGAATATGTAAATTGATGAAAGACAAGTGCTCCCATTTAAAACACTATCGATCCTGAATACAAAATAATGGTATTGTCTTTTCTATGTTACTATGATGTTATCCAAAGGATGAAACCTTTTGTTTTATTTCAGATTATTTTTCAAAATATATAATGAAGGCAAATTCAAAAACTTGGTTTGTGAAACAAACCAGTAAATTAGTAAGGCTTATATTTTGAAATTACATTTAATTTAGTTAGTTTGTTTTTTTCAACGAAATAAAACAAAATGGTAATAGGTGGGGTTTTCTTCTGTTTTCTTAACCTATGACGTCTCTGGAACAAAACTAGCTGTCAAATACCTCATCGGACAGTGTATATATTGTAACAAGTGTATCAGTAGTCCAGAGTAGTATAGCTCAATGGACAGTGTATATATTGTAACAAGTGTATCAGTAGTCGAGAGTAGTATAGCTCAATGGACAGTGTATATATTGTAACAAGTGTATCAGTAGTCGAGAGTATCATAGCTCAATGGACAGTGTATATATTGTAACAAGTGTATCAGTAGTCGAGAGTAATATATCTCAATAGACAGTGTATACATTGTAACAAGTGTATCAGTAGTCGAGAGTATCATAGCTCAGTGGACAGTGTATACATTGTAACAAGTGTATCAGTAGCAGAGGTTATCATAGCTCAATGGACAGTGTATATATTGTAACAAGTGTATCAATGGCCGAGAGTATCATAGCTCAATGGACAGTGTATACATTGTAACAAGTGTATCAATGGCCGAGAGTATCATAGCTCAATGGACAGTGTATACATTGTAACAAGTGTATCAGTAGTCGAGAGTATCATAGCTCAATGGACAGTGTATATATTGTAACAAGTGTATCAGTAGTCGAGAGTAGTATAGCTCAATGGACAGTGTATACATTGTAACAAGTGTATTAGTATTCGAGAGTATCATAGCTCAATGGACAGTGTAACAAGTGTAACGGTAGCAGAGATTATTAAAGCTCAATGGACAGTGTATATATTGTAACAGGTGTATTAGTTGCGAGAGTAGTATAGCTCAGTGGGCAGTGTATACATTGTAATAAGTGTATCAGTAGCCGAGAGTAGTATAGCTCAGTGGACAGTGTATACATTGTAACACGTGTATTAGTAGTCGAGAGTATCATAGCTCAATGGACAGTGTATACATTGTGACAAGTGCATCAGTAGCCGAGAGTAGTATAGCTCAGTGGACAGTGTATACATTGTAACAAGTGTATCAGTAGTCGAGAGTAGTATAGCTCAATGGACAGTGTATATATTGTAACAAGTGTATCAATGGCCGAGTGTATCATAGCGCAATGGACAGCGTATATATTGTAACAGGTGTATTAGTTTCCGGAGTATCATAGCTCAATGGACAGTGTATACATTGTAACATGTGTATCAGTAGTCCAGAGTAGTATAGCTCAAAGGACAGTGTATATATTGTAACAAGTGTATCAATGGCCGAGTGTATCATAGCGCAATGGACAGTGTATATATTGTAACAAGTGTATCAGTGTCCGAGAGTAATATATCTCAATGGACAGTGTATATATTGTAACAAGTGTATCAGTAGTCGAGAGTATCACAGCTCAATGGACAGTGTATATATTGTAACAAGTGCATCAGTAGTCGAGAGTAGTATAGCTCTATGGACAGTGTATATATTGTAACAAGTGTATCAGTAGTCGAGAGTATTCTATCTCAATGGACAGTGTATACATTGTAACAAGTGTATCAGTAGTCGAGAGTATCATAGCTTAATGGACAGTGTATACATTGTAACAAGTGTATCAGTGGTCGAGAGTAGTATAGCTGAATGGACAGTGTATATATGGTAACAAGTGTATCAGTGGTCGAGAGTAGTATAGCTGAATGGACAGTGTATACATTGTAACAAGTGTATCAGTAGTCGAGAGTATCATAGCTCAATGGACAGTGTATACATTGTAACAAGTGTATCAGTAGTCGAGAGTAGTATAGCTCAATGGACAGTGTATATATTGTAACAAGTGTATTAGTAGTCGAGAGTAGTATAGCGCAATGGACAGTGTATACATTGTAACAAGTGTATCAGTGGTCGAGAGTAGTATAGCTGAATGGACAGTGTATACATTGTAACAAGTGTATCAGTAGTCGAGAGTAGTATAGCTCAATGGACAGTGTATATATTGTAACAAGTGTATCAGTAGTCGAGAGTATCATAGCTCAATGGACAGTGTATACATTGTAACAAGTGTATCAGTAGTCGAGAGTAGTATAGCTCAATGGACAGTGTATATATTGTAACAAGTGTATTAGTAGTCGAGAGTAGTATAGCGCAATGGACAGTGTATACATTGTAACAAGTGTATCAGTGGTCGAGAGTATCATAGCTCAATGGACAGTGTATACATTGTAACAAGTGTATCAGTGGTCGAGAGTGTCATAGCTCAATGGACAGTGTATACATTGTAACAAGTGTATCAGTGGTCGAGAGTAGTATAGCTGAATGGACAGTATATATAGTGTAACAGATGTATCAGTGGCCGAGAGTAGCATAGCTCAATGGACAGTGTACACATTGTAACAAGTGTATCAGTGGCCGAGAGTATCATAGCTCAATGGACAGTGTATACATTGTAACAAGTGTATCAGTAGTCGAGAGTATCATAGCTCAATGGACAGTGTATATATTGTAACAAGTGTATCAGTGGTCGAGAGTATTATAGCTCAATGGACAGTGTATATATTGTAACATGTGTATCAATGGCCGAGAGTAGCAAAGCTCAATGAACAGTGTATCAATTTTAACAAGTGTATTATTGGCCGAGAGTATCATAGCTAAATGGACAGTGTATATATTGTAACAAGTGTATTATTGGCCGAGAGTATTATAGCTAAATGGACAGTGTATACATTGTAACAAGTGTATCGGTGGTCGAGAGTATCACAGCTCAGTAGACAGTGTATACATTGTAACAAGTGTATCAGTAGTCGAGAGTAGTATAGCTCAATGGACAGTGTATTTATTGTAACAAGTGTATAAGAAGACGAGAGAATCATAGCTCAATGGGTTTTCTATCCAGTTGAATGAAATGAAAGTATATTTATACATGCATGCATTCGATATTAATTGCTTACTATGTTTAAATAGCGTCCAGGTGCAAGGTTTAGACATCTGCGCATTAATTATTAATCTGAATGATATAAGTTATTTATGAAATAATTGTCCGTCACATATAACTCACCGTACTACACTCTATCAACACTGCGGGCGCGTGAAGGATTTATTATCTCGCGATAGTGTTTAGATGGCCATTGGTCATTCTGTTTGACCATTGACGCACCTGTTTTGATTACAGTGACAATATTGATTACTGGCTACAATTACGTAAATGTCGTGGGGATTCTTGATTAAGCCAATAAGTCCTTCATTTGGTAATCACGAATATTGATGACGTACTTCCGATTCGACATTTGCCATAAATGATAAATCCCTCGCTCTGCGCTGATCATTAAGGCTTATTGATAATTGCACATTAGTGTAGTTTAACCTATACATGCAGCAGATTGCATCATGTAATAATCGATAACTAACACTCAAGTGGAACACTTAAGTAATATTTAAACCCAATAAAAGTGCAAAACGATCGATTTCTCTTCAATCCCCTCTAAGTGTACTAAAAACGTGATAAAGTTGTATAATTTTGCTTCCAGGCAATTTTTATCTCCGCCTACTTGGACACGACAGTTATCAACTTACCTGAGCAGAAGCATCATATGTGCCAATAATTATTGATATAGGACTCATTTCATCATTCGTCGTGCTTGGTCCATTATTTTTGTTTCGATTAAACGTTTACCAATTGTGTACAACGTTTTATATCAAACTGAAATTCAAAACGGCCACCAGTATCATCTTTGAAACATGTCGATGAGCCTGAATTTCCCCTCGGTGATTTAGGTTGGCCCAAATTTCAAGATGGCTGCCACATTGTTATCAATACGTAGTCAGGAATACATTGTATTACATAAATACATGTTATGAGCGGTTGCATTTTATATAAAGAGGTGTGGTCGTTTTCCGCTCATGGTCCATTGGCGCGCTGTGTGTTGTGAACGGATAACATATATGTAGTCAATCAATACCATATGAAATAAAGTTAAATTGACATGTTAGATAGGAATTTTACACGACTCATCCATGTATGCCTGTTGTCGACGCTGCAGTTCATTTACATTTACCTTTTTACTTTGAATGACATGGGGTAAATCGGTTATGATTTCACTCTTTTTTTTATCCAAGTGAAAATTTTCCATCTCAACATTTCTATTTCTATACTAGATATTTTATATCAAATATGCATTTATTATTGAAAATATCTTTTAAATACGACCAAGAAAAAATAAATGGTATTTTTCTTAGAAACATAACAAAATATGAATATGATACAAATTGTACATCTTGGTGATTCGAACTCAGAACCTTTGGGTTGCTAAGCGATGGTTCTACCATATGGGTTATGCGGACTTACGGGAATGCGAAGTTTATGTTATCAGTTATAGTCAGTCTAGTTCATGCTAAAATTTCAATTTTTCGATACCAGCGCATCGGAGGACCACTTTTTAAGAACAGGACTTTAGTTGTCTTTTGGTACGTAGAATAAAATAAAACATTGTAAAAGTTGGTCTTTCGATGCGCTCTAAGTCAAAAAATGATATGAATGTAGGAAAATCCCCCTCGAAAGTTACAAATAGCCCGATGATGCAAATTTACGGTCATTTAATGAAATATCCATTGGAATGAACAAACAAATTTTTCGCAAATAAAAATTTCTATATGTTATATATAGATTTACGGTTTGTATTCAAAAACTCAGTTTTTAACATTTATTTTTTTGATTTTGAAAACGGTCACCGTTAGGTCGAAACAGGCCAATATGCGCCATACCTCTTTGATTGTTTAGTGTACTGCAGTATTTTAAAACGTATGTATTTTAAGTAAAAGTTCACCTCCATCCCAATACCCAGCTGGAATTGCCAGCTTCATATATTATTTGTTCATTTGACTTTCGATCTTGACTGACACAATGTATTTAACCCTATTCAAATTAGAAATTATGTAACATTTAGGTATTACACTTGATAGCCAATTAGGCCTATGACCGTTTTATGACTTGAATAGTTTACCTTTGGCATAGCTTTACCTGTTGCAAGACGTTGATTGGTAATAAGTTTAACATTTGACCTTTGGTGACCTTTATATTGGCATTTGGCAAATCATTTTATAAATGTAAGATATGCAAATGAAAAAGCAAACCTTGGTGACTACAATTGATAACAAATTTGACCTGTGACCTTTGGAAACCTTTACCTTTGATATGCATATACACAGTGTACCCGATCATTGTTACCATTCGGCTCAACTCGGCTTATTCCGGGCTGGATGTCGGTACGGAATCTGCCGAGATGCGACGAGTGCATTGCTACCAGATTTATTGATTTGGACAAATGACATTGCTGAACAATTTGACAGGTGACCTTGTCGACCAATAATTATATACTGTCTTGCATAACCCAAATTGTTATAAAATGTCTTCACGAACCTGTTACCTGATCTCATGTCAAGAAGGAGTTTTTTCCCCTGCTGTCCCGATTTCAACCTGCATTGCATTGTACATACCATTGTATTTCCTAGCCTTGTCTTGGGTCTCCTGTTATATGATATAACCTGTCCGGATTATATAAAATCACATCTTGATCTACGCTCCCGTTCCGTTTACTATACACTTTGCTTGACGTTGCGGAGTATAGTTTACGGGACGGGAGCGTAGATTCAAGCGTACATCGAGATATGTTGTGAAACAGATTGTGGTTCGTGACATTTGATAAGCTGAGGTATTGTATCCTTACCAATACTCATTACATATGTGAACAGAGCTGGTATATAGCCTTCCGACATAACTCTGCCTATCGCTAGGTTTTAAACAAAAATAACAAAAATACATAATTACCAGAACCAAAGTTAAGGGAGGTCACTCTTACACAAGTTAACTCGAAAGGTTCTCTTCAATTTATCTTGTTGATGAAAAATTAGGATTTTAAACTCATGTGAATCGACTCACGGCAAACAAACGATAAGGGGGAAATGGATGCCACAAGCAGTAGTGGATACAACACAACATCAATCTTTGCCTGACGTTTCGGTGACTAAATCGTCACAATAGTCGATAAGAGTAAATCTAGCAATAGGCGGAGTCATGTAGGTGGTAAACCAGTAACTAACAAACTAGTCTTCGCATCGTAATGGTAAGAGTACAGGGTGACAGTTACATTTTGTACTTATGATTTGTTGTTACAGATTTATTTGATATCCATGTAAATCGTATCGACCAAATACCATACAATACCATTACCATCCACGATTAAAGAAATAACTATTTTCAAACTTGTCATTTCCATATGTATTGCAATACAAACATGTTTGACCTTCCAGATTCCGGTCATAATTCATCTATTTAATTTGATAAAAAGTCTTTTTAATACATAGAATACTAGAAGTTCTGTCTATGTACAACAACAACAAAAACAACGACGACGACAACAGCAACGGCGACAGCAGCAGCAACAACAACAACAACGACAACAACAAGGAAAACAGCAGCGACAACAACACGGACAACAGCAGCAGCAAAACAACAACAACTACAACAACAGCAACAACAACAAAGATAATAGCTACAACAGCACGGACAACAACAATAGCAACAGCAACAACAATGATAACAGCTACAACAGCAGCAACAACAAGAGCAGCAGCAGCAACAACAACAACAGCAGCAGCAGCAACAACAGGAACAACAGCAGCAGCAGCAACAACAACAACAAGAACAACAGCAGCAGCAACAACAAGAACAACAGCAGCAGCAACAACAGCAGCAACAAGAACAACAACAGCAGCAGCAACAACAACAACAACAGCAGCAGCAGTAGCAACAACAACAGCAACAACAACAGCAGCAGCAGCAACAACAACACATGAATCCCAATCCTAATTTGACCTTTACGTGCTCATATATCGATACCAAACGGTGTGTATGTCATTTCCATACCACGACCCAGGTATTGTACCCCGTGTTCTCGCGTATAATATCCCTCGGCCCTGGTACAGATATATCATTATCTAGAACCCATCGCACTGGAGATCTCAATGTGATTAAAAACATTTTCTGAACGATTACTGATTTTAATTTAGGTGTCCTAAATTTAAGGTAAGAAGAAACTATGAAAACAAAAATAAGCAAAATCCTATTTTTATTCAAAAAATGTAAGTCGCAATAAAGAAAAGGAACAGAAGCTTTTAAAATGTTTCATCTGCCATAACAAGGCACAACAACATAAACAGTGTATAAATATCACTAACATACCCAACGTTTCCAAGAATTCATCAAAACTTTCACTTCGGTCCAGTGTCCATTTCCCTCCCAGTTCCTGTTTGATTTCCTCTAGAACTTCAGCCGACATTGTAAAGCACAAAATCTATAGCTAGACACTGCTTTCTTATTTCAATAATTAGTTAATTAAATAATTCCTTGATAAATAGATGAAATAAATACTAACTGTGTCACTTGAACAGAGACCTAGACACAATGTTCATTAGGAATTTTTGCGTGTGTCGGCAACACGTTCCTTATACAAGTAACCTGACAGCATTGGAAAAACCGAGACAAATTCAGCGTTAAAATCATCATAAATTATACAATTAAATAAAGCCACTGGCGAATGATCTTTACGGGATAACTTTAAAAATAAAATCAGATTGAATGTCACATAAATATTTATGCAAATTATTTGCGGAATGTTTACTTTCTACATATATACTAAACAAACACGATACATTGAAGAGGGGCCAGTTGTAGCGATAGAATAATGATAATATTTAAACGAGTTTATTGATCTGGGTCTACATCAAATGAATGGGTCGCAATTTATCTCGGCGGTATGTCAATATTTACCATCAAGATGTGATGCGTTAAGGAGGAATGCACCGCCCAATGAACCTTCATACATTTATACAGCACAGATATCCCATAATTCATATATACATGTAGCTAATCTCAACAACATGTATTTATTTATTTTACTGTGTAACTATTACAATAATGAAAAATGTTTATGGACTTATATAGATTAATTTATTTTGTTGACCCGTCTGGAGGAATCAGAAATCTTTCAAACAAAAAAAAAAACCTGTTGCTGAAGAGATGATTCCATACAAAGATAGATTCTCAGATCACGTTCAAAGGATATTTGAATCGTGCATATCTTGATGAAAGGCGAATGCGCATGCGCAAAACACCACCCTATCACCAAAATGTGTATGATTAATTTGTAGTAAATTAGCTCCTAGTAGATAATCAGCATAACTTCTCAGATTATCAAACCACTTTTCTGTTTTAGCATACAGTACAGCACACAAGCGTTGCCGGTAGACAATTAGTCTCATTTTTGTCTATAGATTGGTAAGCAGTGATTGGTGCTGAGTTGAGAGACAGCCATCTCTTGTTGCCTAGTGATGATGTAGAAGTTGATATAACTGTTTAGCAATTATTTGTACATGTTTGTTAAATGAATAAACTTTATCGTAACACGTACGTAAATGGTTGTGTGCATAATGTTTTGATAAAAACTGGTTAATGGTTGAAAGATAATATTTACAAGGAATGTTCTAGGTTGGGGATTTGAGTAGATAGTGACAGGGTGGAATTCCTCATGTCTACCGCTAGATCAATACCTTTGTAAAAACACATGTAAAAGATGTTTGATTAACATATTCAAACAGAAACTATTTAGATATTTAGCAAACTGATGTTGCTAACCAACACTTTTCAGGAAAAAAAATCTAAACACAAAAACACTGTACAAACATCATAATGTTTCTGACAATCCGAAACCAAAACATATACTGTAGGTATATGGTGGCTGAATTGCGGCGATTTCGCAATGCGACAAACAGATAGTCCGAAAAACTGCACGTGAACGGGACTGTGTGACAAAACCACGGGACACATTGTTGTCACGGTCGGTGCTCTTGTAGATGTTCGCATGGCACGTTTGTGAATGATAAAAAGATAAACCGGGCAATTTATATTTATCATGATTTAAGCATACAATACTTTACAGAAATAAAGTTAGGCCAATCTTAAATAAGCAGTCTCCAAACCTTGGAAAGTTTCTAAATGTACATGTATAAGTTTAAACATATCAATATATCATAAAGGACTAACACCAATTATCCATACCTAATAGACGTATGATATAGATATAAAACCGAGAGTCGCTGATGTCGTAACGTTTGTTTCGCACGCACAGGACAATGAGAGATTGGCCGACCAAGCTTACAGACATTGAAGTAGATCACCATATCGTATCGATCACGGCTAGTTATATGTGCATATCAGGCAACTGAAAAATGTTTACATAACTGTGGTGCATGTTCCGTAACAATATTGATCATAGAAGGCCTTCCGGATAGCAATTTACAGCTTTATACTGACGACATTTTGAAAAATTAAAAAAACTGACACCCACTCGTTTTTGTTTTTTTTGGTGGGTTTTTTTTCCGTTGATTACAATATGGATATTATCTTGAACTCACTGAAAAGGCAAAATGGTTTCATAAAAGTGCAACATCACACAAAACTCGTTTTTATTGTTAATTAGCTTCTTCTCGACAGACGATCCATGACCAAAGACACGCCATCTTTATTATCTTCGGAAATGTCTTGAATATACCATTATTTAGAGTATTTGTAGATGTAGACATATAGCGCACTGGATCCTCCTTACTGTACATTCAATCACCAGTACAATTCAATCTGTCTAGCTATTGGCTACATTTGGAGTCTACACGCGTTATATTTTGTTTTACTTAAAATACACATCATCAATGATTAAAACCCTTGATATTAAGTCCGAAATATTACCTTCGAAAACTAAAGAATCTGACAGTAAGTATTGATCTGTCGCTGTGTGTATACTGTATGGTGGCTGATTTGGACCCTGTCGCACTGTCCCATTGGCACAACCGCCAAGCGAAGAGCAACAGTGTACCATGCGAAGAGCGGCAACGCGCCAGTGCGCCATACGAAGAGCGGCAAACCGCCAGTGCGCCATACGAAGAGCGACAACGCGCCAGTGCGTCATACGAAGAGTAACAACGCGCCAGTGTCCATGCGAAGAGCGACAACGCGCCAGTGCGCCATACGAAGAGCGACAGCACGCCAGTGCGCCATATGAAGACAGTACTATATGGTCGAAATCAGCAGCCATAATGCTGTGACCATGTGGTGTGTCACGCCACCGTGTCCAGGGGATCAGTTCAGTATGATGACACGTTCGTGGCAACCGTCGTTAAATGACTTAGTTGTGTTAATACGACTGTAACAAAAACAGGGAGATTTCTGACAGTTCAGCTCAAACTCTTAATGATGATTTAAGTAATATTAATACTTAGCCAAAGCGTTAGAATAATCTTTTTTATTTTCAGAAAAATGATTTCTTCTTCTTTCTTCTTTGCTTGTTTGGTTTTTTATCACCCAGGTATATTTTTTATAATGAGCTGGTATCGGTCAGTTCAATTCATAAACATCTTGGCTTACTGTTCAGTAATGATGACATATAGAATCTATTTATAGAAAGACTTATCAGATAATGAATATTCTGAGACTATTAAAATTGACAAAAATATCTTGATATATTCTTCACTTCGAATTCCTAGGTTAGATCATTACTTGTATATGCCGGTGATACGTAGGATAATTGTTATGTTCATGCCAAAAACATTTTAAAGTATATCTATTTAGAAGCAGCAAGGATAATAACTTGTTTACGTAGAGGTACCTCACGTTCAACACTATATAAAGAACTAGGCTTCAAAGCCCTACAGGAGAGAAGGCGCAAAAAAAAAACCCAACAACAACAACCAAACTGTTACATATGTATAAATTACTAAATAATGATACACCCCAGTATTTCTTTTTTATAATGTTCGACCTTTAATAGATAATATTAGCGAAACTATTACACAACAAACCGAATTTTTAATTGCACTATGTATAGAGCAGTAATCTGTTCACAAAGCTTTTTCCCTAGAATGCTCTCAAAATTTAATCTTGAGCAAAATTCAAGGTAGAAATGAAACAAACTGTATCTTCCAATCGTATGGGCCAAGAAAATAAAACTACATCTACCTTTGTCAATTACGAAATTCTGCAAATTCTCTAAACCCTGGCCTCCATATTGATATTCTAAAAAGAACATCCTTCTTGTGAATGTGGTGCGCTTTTTCGGACTTCCCAACATTTCATCATAAATGCCCGAGAAAAACGATTGAAAGTGAATCCTTGATCAATTGCCCATATCTATAGAACATTGTACATTATGATCTGCAATATTTGCTGAAATCAGCAAATCAATTTCAAGAATCAGTTATTAAGTTCATCATAGACACAAAAAGATTTGATTGAACAAATAAGACATACATGTACCTCCCAACTTCTTATTTTTGGACTGGCACGACTCTGTGTGGAGATGTATGAATGTCGGTTACATCACAGGTGCCTGACTCGTTTTATAAAATAATAACATATAAGAGTACATATCTCATTTATGGGTACTCTAATATGTTATTATTTTATAAAACGAGTCAGGCACCTGTGGTTACATGAATGATTTGTATATGATATATTAGCAGTAAATCAACATTTTGGATATCTATTTATATATCAGTACTTTGTGAGCAGATCTGATTATCTATTGTTTATCTGCACATCCTAACCAATAATAAAATCAATCCTATGTTGTATTATTCAAATACTCCTTTTATATGCCTGCTGTGAAAATTCCTGGGGTGAGGTCCCAATATTACTTCTTGACTGTTTGGTCCAACACCCTTGAGATAGGCAGTTAAGGGGCATCTAAACAGCAAATCCAGTCAAAACATTGATATTTTACAGGCCTATAAATCCCTATGATGGTGCAATGTCACAGAAGTAACATGATGAACTTTTAGTATGTATCATGGCAAACCGTGGGACTTGCTATTGACATGTAATTTGCTAAGCTGTTTGTAAATTTCAACAAAACGTAAGAAAAATGCATGTTTCAGGGGGACATAATTAACTCATTTGTATCCCATATATTACACAAACTTGCCATGTCGTTTTGCTCACAAGTGTCTAAAGCACAAAATAGGAGCATTGGTTTGACCAGCCTTGACGTTATTATATGTATAAACGCTGTTTTTATTTTGACCTTGAATTGCAAATGGCGGTCGTGAATGATATCACACAAATATGGCATATTAGGAGGTATTTAAAACATCAAAAATGCTCTTATTAGACAATATAAAGTATTCTTGATGTGGCAAGAAGACTGCTTTTATGAAAAAATGTTCAACCGTTGAGTTTGGGGTAAAATAAGCCTATTTCTGAAAAAGGCTCCAAACTCACCAGTTTAACAAATTGACTTCAAAATGTTCATGTTACTATGATAAGATGTCTTAAAAGTACGATATAGGAGTATTGTTATTAACTGAAATGCCTCCTCTAAGCCATATTTGTGTAATATTATTCTCAGCCGCCATTTGCATTTCAAGGTCAAAACAAAATAAGTGTTTATACGTACATACAGTAAAATCCGGTCAAACAAATGCTCCTACCCTGTGCTATAGACACTTGTGAACATAACAGCATGGCTATTTTTCAGGTTTGATAATTTCCGTGACTTAGAATTATTCCATGCTACATCTTACCACAAATTTACTCTATAGAAGAAACTGGTAGCATCTATAGCATATTATTGGTGATTGTAAGAAGCTACATGTCCAAACAAACATTTTGGTATATTACATCACATTTTTTGTGCAAATCTTTAGGTATTTATTCGTATTTGAAATTCAACACTATTCTGCTATATAGATGACCCTTAAGTATGTTAAATAAGTATCTTATTTACTATACAAACAAAGTTTGGTAAAGATTTTCTTGGGTGGACCACAGGTGCCTGACTCGTTTTATAAAATAATAACATATAAGTGTACAGTACATATCTCATTTGGTGGACTATTCATTTTAACACTTCAAGCTAACTTATGCTACCAGTTAATAAGAGTTGCGTCCCTTTGATCATAAAACTTTACAAAGATAATGAACAGTAGCTACCTCGTTTGGACCTCATGCCATTCCAGCACCAGATCAGTGGAACCAGCATTAAACTCGAAACTTAAGCTTCGGATATTTGCAGAGAAGCAATTCTCTCTCGGATATTGAAATTAGGACGTGGTTTTAATAAACTCAGTGACGTTTCGGAATTATCAAATGTTACGCGACTGTTAAAATTTTGAGATATAAATCGTTTGCCCAGCAGTCTTTACGATAGGGCGATATACAGAGGTAATTTATCCGAGAAAGAAGTCTGCTTTTCAAATGATCTAACCAAAAACTCCGATATCCAGAAGGAACTAAAGATTTTGTAAACAACAGATCATGATTTACAATCAAATCATTTCTGGTATCAGCCTCAGGGACTCGACAATTAAAAGTTCATGTGACCCAGAATGATTTTTTTTACACAATGTTCTAACCCTAGATAACTTTTTACACAGGAGCTCGACATATTCCTACAGTGTATAACCAAAAACGAAATATTTAACCCCAGGGTCCGAACCCCGGATCACTTTGACGATGTCTCTGTTATTGTCAATAATACGTGATCTGGGTAAATATTTCATTCTGGGTTTGTGTCTACTCCAACAATGTTAGAGATTTAACACTGCGAGATACTTTTGACAGGCGCCGTGTCCACAGGGGCTCGGTTTCGGGTTTTTGAGTAACATATGACATCAGTATCGATAACCCCGATTTTTTACAAGGTTTTAGAATGTATACGAATACTTAATTTACAGTGTTGTGGTTGTTTACTGATGTCATATGTTACTCAAAAACCCGAAACCGAGCCCCTGTACCAGCGGCCTCTTATGTTATAGGAGTACATGTAGTATGTGTCAGGCTCCCGTGATATATATATATTTTTTTAAATTATTCTTATATTAGCGTTAGCTAACGCTTAGCGTTCTATAATATATTGGTTGGGTTGGTTTGATTGTTCAATCATGTTTGCGGGCGTACGTGTCATTTCACGACAGAAAACCGTGTTCAGGCGAAACACTTGTATTGAAAATACTTTACGCCACAACGTAAAAGGGACATTTATTTTGAACGCGTGATTGTGTAAAAAATGTTTGAAATATATCTATAATTGTGGATTTCATTAGAGCACTGGAATAACGTGTTTCAGATCGATCGAGGAAGGAATGATGGGTTATGTCCCTTTACTTCAGTACCGGTTTAACAATCTTGAATAATTCTCAATTTTAGAAAAAAAATTCATAAGAAAAATAATGTGTTTTCCCAAAGATACACTAAGGTAATATTGTATATCAAGTATAAATGCTTTTCTGTATTTGATGAAAGTTTGGAAAATTTAATGATTTCATTTGATATTCACATGACAATTATACATGTATATGTATTATATATAATTATACATGTATATGTATCTACAAATTAGAAATGTTATTATTCCTACATCATTTTAATCACACTTGTACATAACAATGACAAATCTTAATCCATAAATACATTTTATTTTATTATAAAAAAATCTCTTATCAACATATTCTATTCACATCATATCTTGTGTCTGCAGAATTTATTTTTCCCCCATCTCTTCATATTGCATTTTCTCATACATACATCAGCTTCCACCAGAAAATGGGTACACATTAACAGAAAACTCCATGAGAAATTGCTTCACAATGAATTTTAAATTACATTAAATACAACTTCCATGAAAAGACTTCTATATATAATATCCAATAATTAATGTCCATCACAAGATGGTTATCTCTCGGAATTTTGTTAACATTTTCTCTATAGACATTGTGCCTGACTAAATCGGGGCAGGTGGCAGGTATGGACACATGTTTTCTAGTATGATAAACTCCTTGTTTTGTGTCCAGTACCAGTGGACTAGCACAAGGTACAGCTAAAACAGTAAAAGACTGATAAAATATCATATGTTATAACATGGCATTCTAAACTAGAACTCTTCTATGAAAATTCACGCAAAATTAGTCCGACTGGGAAGCAATACATTTATACATGTGACATCCTTATATAGTCCATTAGCCCAGAGGCCTGATAGCCCGAAGGCCCGATAGCCGGAAGGCCCAATAGTCCGTAGGCCCAATAGACTGAAAGGCCCCGAAAGTACGAAAATGAGTAAATATTAATACATGTTATAAAGGAATATTGATAAACAGTTTTATGATGTCTGCATTACTAAACTAGTTAATTACAGATTAAATGTCAAATGATTTAGGCAACTTTCGTAGATAAAAACCTGGCACGAAAAAATCTACAGAAAAGGCCCCAATAAAAAGAAAAAACTCATGCATGGCATGTGCTGGAAACGTTCTCGTCGTGTAAACACGAGAAGTTGGTAAGAAAGCAAAAAAGGCACACATAATGATAAAACAGTAGGAAATTTTAGTTAATAATGGACATTAATTATTGATATGCAAAAAACGTGTGACGGGAGACGGGCAGTTTTTCTTTCTCAGAAAACTTTTAAAAATAAGTTGACCAGTCCATTCAAAATGACACAGCCTTGTGAAATGTACTTTACAAGGACACAACGTCAGAGATTAAATTACTTATTCCCACACTTTTTTGCACAAAAATTTATTTTCTTTTTGTTTTTATTCCCCTTTTTAGGTATATATTCTGTCATACTTGTGTTAAACATATAATTCTCAATTGGAAACCATTCATACATGTACATGTATATTACCATTTATCCACGTTACAATTTTCAGACTATCAGGCTTTCGTTTTATTGGGTCTTAGGCTTAATGGGCATTAGGAATATAGGGCGTTTGGAATATAAGGCAGTCACCCAATACTACCAAGATATATCTATCAATCATGAAATATATCCTAAGGGCTAATACAAAAAAATTATATCAATTAAAGTTACACAAAGTTGATATGGCTGAGAAACAACACAAATACATACGACTAAGATATTACCGTATTTATCATGAAATAACTCCCAGGGCTAACAAAAACTTTGACACAATGTTCGGAATGTGCTTATTGCTGGATGATGAATTAGCATTTGTCAGCATTTTGACTGAAGTGAAATAAATAAAAACAGTATTAGCTAACCAATGCAATCAGAACTATAATTATACAGTATTTGATATATGTGTCTTAAACGTCAATATTATCCATGTGATTAAAGATTGCCCAGCAATATTAATCTACATTCATTTTCTCTATCATTATAGTTACAATTCTGAAGTTATCAGCCTTAATCAGTGGACTGTAGAACTTCTATACAAGTCCCCAACTTGTGGCATTTATAGTGAATTACATTCTCCCTGATCTTCATTGGTATTCTCTTTCTAGATATGATCATATATGTATATACACATACAGAAAAAAAAATCTTGTTGATCTGTACCTTTTAAGAACTGTATCTAATGACATTTCTAATTATTTTCATCCCCTAAATATCTTTCCTCTGGTCAATTTGGACAAAAGAACTGGTGAGAATACCCCTGGAAAGTGGCCAATATAAACTAAGAATGTTTAAAATAAAGCACATTTCCATAAGAACATACCAGGTAATTGTATACTTCTGTACCTTTTTTTTCATAAAATAAAAAAAAAAGAAATCTTACTTGTGCAAGATATTTCTTTGACAGCTAGAACTAGAGGATTCATATATATATATATATATATATAAAAAACAGTGCTTTTACAGCTATTGCATGCTGCTTCTCAGGAAAATTTATTTTTGAAAGAACAACTTGATGATATAATTAAGTGGTTCTTTCAAAAAAAAATTTGCTGTGAAAGCGCTTGAAAGCTTGTTGTTAAGTTTTGTTTTTTTTATTTATCCTCTCTACATATGGACACAAACATTTTTTTTGCTCTAAATATATATTCTAGGACTGCAGTATCAAATATCTTACTTTCTTCATTAGGTAACCGTGATACATGTAGGGCACCAAGCTCACGTACATGAACATCAGAGGTGTGTGGGTTGATCCTGACCCTGAGAAGTTTGGTTTCTCAGGAAGTTAACATCACTAGACTTCCTAAATGGTGTCATGGTTGCCTCCTTAGGAAAAACATTTTATCCCAATTCTCTGACAAAATTGCAAAAGGCCTACCACATTTTTCTTGGTGAGGTAGCCACCAGCTACAACAAAGACATAATTTCACGCCTCACTTTCGTGTGATCCCTGATTAGATGTATAACATTTAAAACAATATGATGTCAACATTTATATATAGCTGGTTAAGTCTCAATAAGAGGACAGCAATATTCTTCACAATTGTATTGGGATACCTTAATTCTTTATCACAAATTTTAAAACATATATTAGATGATGCTACACACCAAATGAACCACGATATAAACAATAAAGGCTAGAGTAGAATGTACACAAATTACATTATTATTTAATATCTGTGAGTAAAACTTTCTTTTTAAACCTTGAGTCTGAATAAGTTTTTTTCAGATTTGATTTCGTAACACAAGTAACGATGGAAATGTCCTTGTTTCATTTAAAGATATACATGTACATGTATATGTTATACACATGTAATTACAGAATAATTCCCCATAAAGAAATATGAGGGAATCAAAAGGTGATGTTCATATCATTACATTTACATCTTTATCTTGACCAGGAATGTCAATTGCTAATTATATAATATGATAATTATAAGATAATCATCAACACTCAATATTTTTCCAGTGAAGAGATTTCTGTTTACATATTGTATATACAAGAACAGACTTTTATGTTGAATTTGAGGATTTGTTACAATATCAGACGAGACACAATATCAAACTAGGTTATTTTCATATGTAATATAAATGTATTTTACATATAGTACACAGAAATATTTGCAGTAAATCACATATATTGCATGTGTAAAGTTTGACATTCTTACGGGCAAAATTGCAAATATCAACCAATAGGAAATAAACTCAATATAGGTTGGATACAAAATAAGCATTCACTTGTACACCATATCAAACACTGCTGTCATACCACTAGTAATGTACATAAAGTGATACAAATAAGCGCTCACAGAAATTTTAACAATTCAATTAATGTATACATGTATACTATTACATATAGATACATTTCATCTCTTCAAAGCCCATGATTCTCTCATGAACCAGAATTATCCCTGAACATGTGTTTTCCTTTGCACCTTTTACATTTCTTCACTGTCTACTATAATAGTATTTTACACTGTATTACACTGCATTGAATTGTATTACACTGTAGTACATTGTGATTTGAGATTTAGCGTATTTATCCTCAAATAATGTGTTTTCCTTTGCACCTTTTGACATTTCTTCACTGTCTACTATAATAGTATTTTACACTGTATTATATGTTTGAATGATGTATAAAAGTGTATACATAAACCTAATGTGAACACTTTATAACTGTTAGGTAAACTCAAACAGCTACGTACGTATACATTTGTCTTAAAATCTCCTGATGTTGAACAACGTGTTTGTGAAGTGTTGTATAGAAGGAAAAAATAAAGCCTTAGGTAGGCATTTAAATAATAAAATCACCTCATATCAATGGCTACTTGTAAAACTTTCAACTTTTCACAAATATGATTTACAAATAACAAATACAAGAAACACTTATCACCATTTGTGCAAAAGTTTAGATTCTACCTTTCTGCAAAATGCATACAATTTGCATATAGAACAATGTACGATATATATCAAATGGATTCCCATCAAATACCATTCACCATTTATAGCTAAATGCCATAAAAGCTGCAGATTACGGTACATTGTAGTCAGTTACATCTGACCATAATCAAACGCTCCAATGTTCTGACTGATCAACTGTTCATCAGAGGCTCCAATATTCTCAGTGTTCAAATTTTGGAGTCTGAGCTTATGGTCAGTTTTAGCAGACATATTAACCCTTTCATCCCTACTGAGCATATTGGACTTCAAATGATAAATGAATGGCAGAGTTCACAAAAGTTTCATAGGGTTGAAAGGGTCAAGTAAATCATACTTCAATATATTTATATTCCATTGGTTTATATATGAGAATGTGTTGATACATGTAGCTAAAAACTTAAAACAGCATCTTAACATTTTCATTACAGTGCAAAAAGACATTTAAATATCTAGTTACTCTCGATATTTCACTGGCTAAAATGCAATACACTATAATTTCCACAAAAAGTCAAATTAGCACATGTCTTGTTAATAGATTAATTCCTACATGATGCCAATTTCGCGAAGTACATTTTGTAGGTAAAGAAAATCAATTAAGTGTTTTTCCATAATAATTTCATTAAATTTCTGTCATTTTCATGTCAGAAATCACTACTATCACATTCTTCTGTCCTGAATGGCTTCTCTGTAGTAATCACACTTGTCATCATGATCGTGCATGTCATGATTTTTCCTTTTCCTTCGAGTCAACACCTGTTGGTTTTTTTTCTTTATCAGTACCAAGCACATCCTCTTCCAATTCCCCAAGGTCTAAATCAATCTCCTTGGCTGCTTTCTGAAAACAGAAGTAAATATTATATATACTGTTGAGGATTTCAAGGTTTGAGTTAGAAAACTTTTGAAATTTATCCAAATTTACCTCTATGGCTCCCCGCATTGCAGGCACTAGGAAATGAGAATCATGTAATTTTACGATAAAAATAACATCATCATCTTCCAAAAGAATGGCTGATTACATTGGAGAGTTTCACATATTTAACCACATGCATCCAATCAACATACAAAATACAATTTTAAATGTTAATGTACAATCCATTTGAGATTTACACAAGCAGCTATGTGTTGATTAGTAAATCAATACTTCCAATAGGTGTAGCTATGTGTT
The DNA here is from genome assembly GCF_902652985.1 of Pecten maximus. NCBI lineage: Eukaryota > Metazoa > Mollusca > Bivalvia > Pectinida > Pectinidae > Pecten > Pecten maximus. The sequence goes on along the minus strand of NC_047022.1, from coordinate 24,171,643 downwards.
TTTGACTCTGCAAAAATGAGATATGACTCTTGGGATTAAAAGGAATTAATCTTTGTATTCCATGAGTGCTTAAAAACGGAGATTCATTCAATGGTCTGATTTATTGGAGAACGTTGTTGACATGTTTCGGTTATAGGGTAGCCATCATCAGAACAACAATCATTTATTGTGACATCTTAGATATATGTGTAAACATCAGAAATTGATCATGAGCAGATTCCACAACACAAGTTCAGTACAAGACATGTCACATGATGGACAAACTCAACTGGCCCACACTTCAAACACGCAGACTCAAGACCAGACTTATACTATTATACAAAATCATTCACCATCATGTCGCAATAGACCCACACGGCATCATGCACCCAGCAGACCCTAGGACAAGGCAAACACACCCCTACACCTTCAGACACCTATCTGCCACCAATGACACATACAAATACTCCTTTTTCCCACACACAATAACACAATGGAACCTCCTCCCGGTGGCAGCAGTACAATGCACTACACTAGAGATCTTCAAGGCACATATACACAATGCAGCCCTTGATGATCTCAAACATACACCGTAAACACACCCTCATGTTTTTATCTTATAGTTTCCACTAAAAAAATTAATAAAAAAAAACCTCTCGCTGTACCCAAATCCCCTCACTTTTTTTTCTTTTAACAGCATCCAACCATCAAGTGACCGTAATCGTCATTTTTGACGGAGGTCTCACCAATGAAGAAGAAGAAGAAGCAAGAAAAAAAAACTACCAGGAGAAATGAATGAGACGTGTACAATGTAGATGAAATCGACAGTGCATAATATTAATCTTTTGATTTATATAAACGGTACAAGCTTAATATGCTCAGGAGATTGAACCTTTTAATAGCTCATCATTGTCGAAATACTAAAATAAGTAAATTGTCAAATGTTAGGGGCAATGAATAGTACATTTTGTATCTACACCTTTTCAATTTGACACAAATTCTATTACAGCTGACCTTCAACATCCATCAGGCTTTTGGGTATATCAACAAAACAGGAACGATATGTTGATATTGTTGTTCTTGATATTTGAAGTTCATGCTCTATGTCAGTCCGTGTTGTTTACATCAGTACTTTTGGTTCGGCTTACCTTCACACAAGCTTGATATTCTTTGAAAATCGGAGCACAAGTATCCTTTTTGGAGCCACGGAGGAATTCTTCAGGAAACCATTTGTTAAAACAAGTGTCGTAAGCCCGCTTAAGTTCGAGACAGTCTTCACTAATGCTATCCATGTCTGTCTGTTTACATGCACGTGTATTTGACCTCGTGTGTGCCCAGTTACCAAACCGGAAATGCCTTGGAGCACCTTACACTTCCACCGGAAATGAAATATAATATAGTGCTTCGGCGAGTTCCTTTTTTTCTTGCTATTAATGTAATTGATATAACATCTTATTTTAAATTAGTATACAAATATAGATTTTTTAAATAATATACGTGATATAATATTGTTTCAAGACTTTTTATAACTTGATATCCATACACTGATCAGTGTGATTCGGCCTGCGTACGAAGGGCAATAACTCCGATTCGAATACCTACATATGTATGATGAAATGGCTATGACAATTTCAAGAACTATTGGTCATATTGCCAAGCGATGCTTCTCTTCGAAGGTAAGCAATGCTTTGTCTGTAATTACTACACTACTTCCTTAATCAATGTACTTTAGAGTCAATTTTGTATTGTGGTCAACCGATTAATCATTTAGCCGTCCATCACAGCATAGACATATAAGCCCTGGATATGCTGCAATTTCAATACGAGTTGCCTCCCTTGGACTATCAAATATATCAATGATTTTTGTTATGTGTAACAAGAAAACACAAAGGAGTTAAACGAAGCTGCGACTCAAACGCGTAGTCGTAAAAAAGGTGCAAGGTATCAAAAACATAACGGGGAACCATTTAGATAGTAGAACAAGATTAATTGGGTTGGAAAGGATCGACAAAACACGCGAGGTGCCCTCAAGGTAACGTGACATTTGATGAAGGTGAAAATAATTGAGCAAAGAAAGCATCTAACTTCGTGTCACCCGTTGAACTTTCCATTGGTCTTCGTTGTCAAGCGTATGTGGCAATATTTTGGCCAAATCGTGATATTGGAACCAGTCCTTTGATGTAGATTATACTGTAGCATGTACATTGTCATAATAGATTCGGGAACCAGGGACGTTGCATCTGGCAAAATGGAATTAAGCGGTTGATGCTGAAAAGTTTGTAGTGTAGACCTATGTTTTCAAGTTCTCCCAAATACCTTGTCAACATGATGAACATGATAAGAGGTCTTTGTATCCGCGCTCAGTGTTTTGAACTTTTCATATGAAAATAAAAGCAGTAGGACGTACAGTGCGTTCCTTAACTCAACGAAGATGCTGTCAACCAGAAATTAAATCATTTCATCATGAACTGTCGTCGTCCTCCTTTTTTAGAAAAAGATATTTCACAAAACAAAGGAACGAAGGTGTTCCTTTACCGAAAGCCATTGGCTTATATGTTTCTGTAGTTCATATATTTTTGCATAGTTACAAAATGTGCTTTGTAACATTCTAAACGCATAATGCGATAGATAAATGGACATGAGAGTGTCGTACAAGGTATATTTTGCAGCAGATTATAAACGCTACTTAGCGTTAAAAATTATACATGCTTAAATATAAACAGATGCAGTTCGCATTACACATATTATATATATTACCATAACTAAAGACATACTGTTTTCATTTACGCGTATTTGCTGCTAGATAAACATATACATGTACTCGCAAACATTATGTACATGTATACACTGTACTTACAAGTGAATTAATTTGAAGATTTCCTGTTACTATGTTCCTTCCCCTATAAAATAAATGCTGATCTACGTGCCATTTAAGTTCAAGTTATAATGAATCTCTTGTTCGATAGTAATTTTAATCATTTTTTTTTTTTTGTATTTATTATGACGTCGGAAGAAAAGTGCTGAACGTACAGAACAGTACTGATGCTCTACATCTTTATCCGAGCTATTTTGGTTTTACAGGTTCCAAGTGCACCAACGTGGATCGAGATAGAAGAAGATAAACTACCAAAGGTAAGTGCTAATACGTTTAACGTGACTGAATCACAGGGACTTGGGACGAATTGCCAACCCACAGTCCATAAGATACTAGAATGGAATAGGGAACTATGGGTTCGGATTCGTGGCATGCCCCTGTGGACTGAATGCCTTTGGAATATCCTACGGTAAGCAACATTTAACAAATTGGTGTTAAATATGTTGCCTGATTGTAACATAAAGCAACATTGCCCTGCACTTTCTCTACATTAAACGGTAATTTAACATACATGTAGTAATTTTACATTGAAAAGCATCGGCAGTGCATTTGAATCTTTACAAAAATGGTCTGGAATTTCTTTCCTTTGGTTGTTGTTTCGAATCAAACAAAACAGTTGTTTATTCATAATGTTTCCTATGTCCTTGAATCGTCGCCAAAATCCACGAAACTCTGCTCATCTTGCCATTTGAGTAAAACGACAACTCTTACTCGAACGACAAGAGGAGACTCGTGGATTTTAATTAATACTTCCGAGCTAACAGAAATTGGTGAATAACTTAAATAAGAAGAAGCTGGGAGGTTGGTAGTTCTGACAAGCTAAATACGTGTACTTCGGTCAACATATCAAGTGTGCTAGGACAAGTTCTTTTTATCTGTTTTTTTTTTCAAAAACGATAATGTTATTGAGCAACTCTGAAATACCATCGGTACTGTGCTGCATTCTTCGGGCATTCTCCCTATTTCCTGGCATGTCTTACAATATACATTATGTAGGTCTCCCATATTCCCAATGCCATTAATATGCATTAATGTAGCCATATGGCATATGCTGTCCAAAATTCATACCTACACTGCGCCCCGGCACGACCATCAACTGTCAGACATCGTCCGTCCGTTGTCCAGAACTACATTTTCGCTGCTGCAACAGGCATAGAGCCGCGTATTTTGTAAATGTTATAAGTGGATACTAATATAGATAGCATTATAAAGATTGCATTGCCATATATAAAATGAAAAGGTTATTTATATCAAAATTGCTGACAAAGTATGTTGCCCAATTTCAGGCGATATTGAACTTCTCTCTTTGTTGAAGGGAGGCTAGCAGAATGTATGCATTGGCGATGAAATTGCCACCGCATTTGAGTGGCTTAAAAATGAAAAGTTCTATCTTTTTCGTAAAATTCCTGATGCAGATCGTTTTCTCGATTTCAGACCCCAGAGCTTACAACGGACGATATTGACCTTCTAGAACGACTGTCATTGGTGGAGTTTAATAACAAGGCAGGGGTAGATCGCCTCACCAAAGTCATCCACGCAGCCAACAAACTATATATGGTAGACACAGACGGAGTCGAGCCACTGGACACCGTTCTAGAGGACAGGTACATTCACCAGAGAATTTATTATTTGTGTAAATCAGATATCAGTGATGAATTTCATTGCTGTCTAAATGTGAACATGAATCTGTTGATATGTTTGAGGAATGAACTTCTGTTCTTATCCGAGTCGAGACAAAATGCAAGGGATGTTCAATATATTTAATGGTAAAGTTTATACAAGAATGTGTAGATTTATAGAGAAACTAAGTAAATTGATTCTAAATTAATTTTTGTATAAAGCAGTGCTGGTCCATTCCTCTTTAATGTTCTAAGTAATCATCACAAATACATATTATATTGTAATCATCACAAATACATATTATATTGTATAGAATATTGTAAAATTGTGTCACTGTACGCTATGTATCATTGTTATTATATACATGTATGTGACCTCTTGTTACACACGTTAGTGTGTCAGAGTGCTATCAATAAAACCATGAAACATACAATGGATAAAGGCTGTAATTCAGTTCATTTTGTCACTGTTTCAAATGAAGTGATAAAGTGTTGAAAAGTTTAAAAAAAAAAATCATTTCCCCCACAAATTGCAGAGTATTACACCTCAGGGATGATGACGTCACTGACGGAAACTACAAGAAAGATATCATTGGTAGTGCAACCAAGATAATAGAAGACTACTTCGTGGCCCCTCCAGGTAGGCTTTCCTATTAGGGACATCATCATTAATTTGAGATTTGTTTACCTATTGTGTGAATACTTTAGGCCCTTAACATCACTGGCGAGCTCTTGAAGGATAAAACAGCTGTATGATGAAGTTTAGATAATTTTTGTCCTACTGTGTCTTATTCTCAATTTGTTTGAAACGAGATATTTTCGTGTGTGTTGTTCAATCCATGGAGAAAGGAAGTAACATATGTAACATGTTCTGATTTAAAGTGGAGTTTTCGTACTTTATCAATATTTGGTGCGGGTTTGATTCGTACGGAATCTGTATGTTTTTTGTGTGCTCTATGATAAATACACGAAGAATGTGTCCACGAAATAAAAATAATTAACTTTGCTATGTTTACAGGTAATATACCACTGATGAAGATCGAAAGGGATTACAAACCAAAAACAGCATCCACAGAATCTGATTCAACCACGTGACAAAGAACAAACACTGTTTCACTGTCAAATTAAATGATCTATCAACTGTCATATTTTTGTGATATTTTGAATACCCACACGTGTGATACAATGGAATGATGTCTAAGATGTATCATCACAGAACGGATCATATTAAAGTTATTTGTAGATTTGTAGATTTGTAGATTTGTAGACTTCGACAATAATTTCATCATGAAAAGGTGTGACGGTGGTCGTTTATAAGTTTCTTACAAGCAGTACCATAGCGCCCAGATTTCTTACAAACAATATTATATACAAGTTAAGTGACATTCAGCGAGTTTTCAATGACTATAAAGGTCGCTTTGTTTCATTTATGACGTCACACACTTCCATTACCTTGGCTCGCATTTAAATCTTTGTTACCTTGGTACCTTTGTTACCTTTGTTTCCTTTGTCTTCGACACCGATATTAGCTGATGTTAGCTATTCGCTAATGGTGACGATCCTTCATAATCGTCAATATTTCAAAGAGGAAAATACTTATTTCATGAATATCACGTCATCAGAAGAATTGTTATATTCCTTAACATTTTGTGTGGCTAGAAAAAAAGTTTTCTTAAAACCCTTGAATGGAGCCGAGGGATATGATAGAAATTGCACAAAGAAATACACCATTTCATGCAATGAATGTCATGGCGGTGACTATATAAACAGTCTTCATTTTACAAAACTGTTTGGGTTAAAATTAGTTGTCAATGCCTCTATGTACACAATAAAGGGGGTTTAAACATTGATAAAATGTAAAACAAAACTATGATAGATTCGGTGTTGTCGAGAAATGTTTATGGTGCGTGAACAATAATGTACGGTTTGTTTATATTTTCGAGAGAAAAAAAAAGATATTTTGAGTAGTTGAATATTCGGTCCAATAGCACAGAAGATAATAAAGTTCTGTTCCCAGGAAGTCATCAGCATAGCAGACAGGTGTGTCTTCCATTTTAAAAAGTGTGAGTTATGTACTCCTGTGCGAGGTCGAGTGAGGACCATTTCCTCCCTCCGACACATCATCACGAAATCCTGAAAAGAAAATAATGTTACCATACACTTCCGGTTCCAGTCCGTGGTCCGTTCTAGAGTCCTTTCCGTTAACAAACTTGGTCACAAAATCAATGTCCACCACCAAACATTCATTTTTTCCTTTCCAACCGCGTCCAGTTGACAATCGATGACGATACCAATCCGAAGTGATGGAAATCCTTCCAAGAAACCGCGAATAATGAACCATGGTAAAATGCAGCGGAGACACCATCCGTGGTAGCGCGGGCACATCACCAATATGGCTCATGGGAGTGAAGCCATCTTCCATGAGGTCACGTGGGAACATCGTTCACCCATGGTCCACCGTAGTGAAAACATCATCCACGAGGTCACGTGGGAACATCGTTCAGCCATGGTCCACAGTAGTGAAACCATCATCTACGAGGTCAAGTGGGAACATCGTTCACCCATGGCCCAAGGTAGTGAATCCATCATCCACTAGGTCACGTGGGAACATCGTACAGCAATGGTCCACGGACGTGAAACCATCATCCACGAGGTCACGTGGGAACATCGTTCAGCCATGGTCCACAGTAGTGAAACCATCATCCACGAGGTCACGTGGGAACGTCGTTCACCCATGGTCCAAGGTAGTGAATCCATCATCCACTAGTTCACGTGGGAACATCGTACAGCAATGGTCCACGGAAGTGAAACCATTATCTACGAGGTCACGTGGGAACATCAACTTTGCATTGCATAGTCCCGATGCCAGGCAGGCTTAACGATGCGCTTTCTTCGTCTACTGGCAGTGTTATAGTTGTCAGAGACAAAAGAGGAAGTTACTTGAGGCATCGACAGCAGTATTCCCGAGACCTCCTAGATTAGAATCCTCGGATTCACCATTACTCCCTTACTTCCTTGCCCCAGGAGAAGGAGACGTGGAGAGAAAGGATTCTTCGCAGAGTTATCCGGAGGAGAGACGATACTGCTATCATTTGATCTGGTCATTGAATCGTCGGACCAGGCGTGTTTCTGATTACCTCTATATAGCCTCAGACGATTAAAATGAACGATTCGGGGCTTCGACCGATGACTCTGTTGAATGCAATATGTAACATCGGTCAGCCTTGAAGTTACAATGAAAGGTCCAACCCAGGGCAACTGCAGTTTTGGGGACACGACTTTCTTCCTGACAAGATTATGCAGCCAAACTGCTTCCCAAACCTCATACTGGACAGACTTAGCATAATGGTCATACTTTTTCTTCATTGCACCGTGCGCGAATGCCAACTTATCACGAGCAAAATCATGAATGAGTTCTAACTTGTTCGCCAGGTCATGTGCATATGAGCTCTTGAAAACAGGACTGTCGGACTCGGGACTTCCAAACAGATCAACTGGCAACGTTATTTCTCTCCCAAACATCATGTTACACTGAGGTGCCCCTGTTGAGTCATGGACTGGTGACCTGTATGCCATCACGAGCAGAGGAACACATGCACATCCCAGTCACGCTGGTTATCCTCAACGAACATGGATATCATGCTATCTAAGGTTTGGTTCATGCGCTCCACCATGCTATCGCTTTGAGGATGCAAATGGGACGTTCTTGTCTTACCGATTCCCATGAGAACACACATTTATTTAAACACAGCACTTTCAAAATTCCTACCCTGGTCGGAATATATGGAGTTGCCTGGGTACACGTACCGAACTGCGAAATAAATCGATTGACCAGCACCTCCGCCACAGCTATAGCTAGTTACTTGGTCAGGAATTCGATAGGCGTCACATCATTTGGTAAAGTAATCACCCATGACCAACAAGTAGCGATTACCAAGATGCGTTACCGGAAGGGGACCCATAACATCAATAGCAATGCGTTCAAGTGGGGCACCGACCACATACTGCTGCAAAGGGAGCTTTTGGAGATTTGGGAGGACGCTTCCTTCTGGCACAAACATCGCAAGCCCTGCACCAATGTTCAACGTCTTCTCTTAGCCCACACCAGTAATATCTAGCCCTCATCTTTCCTAGCGTCTTAGCAATGTCTAGATGACCTTTGGTCTTTGAGTTGTGGAGTTCTCTAAGAACTTAACTTTATGTAGGACCTCTGGCAGCACTATCTGCCATTCAGTGGATGGACCATCATCATTCTCAAATCTTCTGTAGAGAACACCAGACCTGAGATACAAAGCGTCCCATCGAGACCAATAATGTTTAACACCTGGAGACCGATCTGAAATGTCTTCCCATAAAGGTCTTTGCCCCCTTTCCTTCCAACCTACAACTATACACTCAATACCTTGTCTTTGCCTTGTAAATCTGTCAACCTCTCCAATGAAATGGCTCCATCGATCCTATCATCATTGTTGTCAGAAGGAACGGATATTTTATGTCTCGAGTTGTTGGAAGGAGTTGCCTTCCTCAATACCGCAACGCCACCGACACTAGATATCTATCGTGAACTGCGTATTTGGCCTCTACTTTGTCAAATATGAGCATGACGTCTCATCAGCATCCATATGACTCTTCCCCCTCCGATGGTCGATTAAGAAGTCATATTGTGACAAGAGCTCCAGCCAACGAGAAAGCTGGTCTTCAGGGTTAAAATTATTTAGCCAAAGGGATTCGTGATCTGTGAAGTGGCCCTGGCTGAGTTTGAAAGTTTGTAATTATTCTTGATCGCATTTAACGCAGATTAAAATGCGATTAATACAAACACGCAGCTGTCAACGATATTTTGTTTGCTTGTTGTTTCCTGCTAGCCACTAGTACTGTAGGGTACGTAATTTCGCACAGTACGTAAATTCGCACACCTGACGATTTTTTGCGTTTTTCCTCTTAGTGGTCGAGGACTGTGTTTTTTTGTTTATATGTTGACTAATGTCAACCTTTAGTGGAACATTTCCCATTTTAAGTACATCTTTCCAGATTAAGTTCGTTTTGAAAACAAATTTTAACTGATACAACTCTCTTCCGATAAAATTGTTACCGGATGATTAAATATTTTATTTAAAATAATCCCAGTTGTTGATTGGCATGTGAATTTGCAAATATTTAAGGAAAATATCATTTGATCAGATTATAAACAAAACTGAATACAAATCCACCAAGTATAACCAATAACAGCGCTGACCTGCTGACACCCCGTCATTTTCGCCGCCTTGTTTACATTACCTCTGTAGGGAGCGGTCATTATTTAAAGCAAACATGGCAGCAAATTGACACTTTCCAATTTTACATTATTTTGTTTTTAAAGATTTTTTAATCATGGCATTGGGCTTAATCTTAGTTTAGGATGTTGTTTGTCTACAAAATGGTTGAAAACTATTTTTACTAACAAAATTTAAGAAGTTAGATGGGTGTGCGAAATTACGTTCCCGATCGACTTCAAACCCAGCAATAAACACAAGTTAACAACAGCTCCCATGCGCAGTGTTACGTGTGCGCATATCAGGTTGCACACTTGTATGTTACGAAGCATTTGTACATCTAACAATGTGAGGTATTCTTTTTTGATTTGAAATTGATTTGATGGAAATGTATTTAAAAACATACCGAAAGTGTGCGAAATTACGTACCCCCACTCTACAGTACTGTTGGTGCATTAATTAATTTGTCATGAACTCCACACCTTTGATCCTTTGTTGTACTTATATGTATATATACCTTGATATCACCAAAGAATAACTTCACTGACTAATGTTATATTAAATAAAGTTGAATTAAGGTATTTGTTTGATTTAATCTTATTTTACCGCTCTGTTATGTTAGTCTTGCAGGATTTGGTGTGTGTAATGAGTTACCTCCCTTGCTTGAAGCTCTCATGTCCTGTAGGACAAACATGGCGACCCTGAAACTATTTTCGTCGAGTCGGTCAGGTAAAATGTGAATCAGGGAGACTTATTAACATGATCTTCTTTAGTGATACCATGTCATATATCGAAAATCACTCCAGCATATAAGCAATTTAGAAATTAGAGCGACTATATGCATAAGCGAATCGATAAATTTTAATTAGTAGAATCTACGCCGAACACGGTGTAACCTTCACTCAGAAATACAGTTTATATATAAATAGTATACAAGATTCTTGAGGTCAGTCTTGCCCTCGGTATTTACAGTTTGCATATTTGTTTATGTAGTGTTATGTTGTTTTTGATTTAGCGACACTTTTAAACTAATGATTTAGAACAGTTGATAGTCTGCAAGACCCGAAAAAAACGGTGAGGATCCAATTGGGAGTTTCATAACTTCACTGTCTTCAGGCAATATTTGTTTTGTCGACAGCCTTATTCCGAAGGCCCAATATTCCGAAGGTCCGATAGTCCGAAAATAGGTTAATATTAATACGCGTTGTTAAGTAATTAATGTTGATAGATAGTTCGATGTCAGCATTACTTGAAATTGTTAGACTATTTTTTTTTTAAATCTTATTTTTAAAAAAATCATTAATTAGTTTATTACACATTAAATGTCAATTACTTAAAAGGAGACTTTCATGGATAAAGACTTCTTCTTATAATAACTCCCTTGCGTCAATAATGACGATTATGTGGAGTGACCAGTGTGTTTTGGTGTTGGGTGCACAGGGGCGCTGATTTAAAAAGAAAGAGTTGGTGCGAAAAAATCAATCTATTCCATAAAATATAGATGATCATTACTTTATAATACGTGCATCTGATCGGATGTAAATTTTAACAATGTCATGTTAACAACTGCTTTTGTATAGCTCTTGCAACAAAGTGATAATGTGATATCAACATGTACATCACTCCTTAATTCAAAGCATTGAAAATAAATCGCCCTATAATCAAGATGTGAAATTAAGGAACAACAAATCTGTGAAGAGATTGGCTATTCCTTTGGACTAAAAGGCATTCAGAATTTAAGGGTGTCACCTCATACACACAGGGGTACACGTTCCATTGACCCAAAATGAACTATTTAACCCTATGGTACTGCTCAAACCATCAGATCACTTCTAACTGATATTTAACACCAGATCACTTATAATTCTCAATTGTAGGTGATCTGTGGTCCAGTGTTTAATATTTTATTCTTATCACCACGAATGTGTCTGTGATTACACATTGTGCATATTGAGAGGCTAAACTTAACTAGCTCAGCGGAGTACATTGGCAAAAGATCAGTCAGCTGTTACACAGCTTCTCGCCATGTTGAACTTCAACATTGTTGGAGTAGTACCACTACTCTAGCTGTTGTATCATACATGTATAGGAGACCATTTTATATGTCGGGCGCTTTGCCAAGTAATTTTGTATGTGTATGATCTAATATATATATATCAAGTGACTCATGATCAACCAGTGAAATCATTTATGACTTACAATGCAAGTGTACATGAATGTGTGAATCAGAATTTTTATCCTCTGATTTCAGAGGACAAATTGAAGTTCCTTTTTCGTATTGAATTTGTAAAACAGAGCACATGGAAAATATAAATCACTGCCTCTGCTAGGGATCAAACTGGGGACCTCTGGCTTACTAGATATATATATATATAGTCTTACGCTCAACAGATTGATCTAGAGAGAAGATATCTTTTGCCAAATGGTATATCAATATTGCGGCTACTGTTTACCAGGACTAAATTTGTAATTATTGACGTCATTTCTTTAACCATAGCTTCATCTGGCCCCTATGTATACTACACATGTACAAATGCCCCTAATTGTTGAAACACAAATCTCTGCTGTGTAGAACAACCAGCAATGTCCATATTTCCTGTGACAATCTGTCAAAGAATCCTGAGTTGATGAACATACAGAAACACTTATAATTTAATAGTGAATAATGTACAATTCACCTGATAGCTTCATCTAAATGTTCCATACTATCTTACCAGCGACCTATAGACATGTATTCTTGGTGAAGATGTATTATAATTACCAAACAGACAAGTTGACAGACAGCTGATATCTGGTGTTGGCTCTTTTCTTCAAAATGATGTGTAATATATATCTGGGGTACATGTATATAGCATGGCCAGAAGAAACTCTGGTTCATCATTTCGGAACCCAATAATGACTTGCAGTCAGAAATTGATAGTTATTTGATTTACATTTTTAAAATGTTCTATTTCCTAATGAAATCTTGCCATTATTATTAGCTCACCTGGCCCGAAGGACCAAGGTGAGCTTATGCCATACCGTTGCGTCCGTCGTCCGTCCGTCCGTCCGTCCGTCAACAATTGACTTCTTCTTCATAACCACACATCAGAATTTGACCAAATTTGGTCAGAAGCATTCCTATGAGTAGGAGACTCAGAATTGTACAAATGATGGGGCTGACCCCCTGGGGGCCTCTGGGGCGGGGCCAAAAGGGGTCATTTTTGCGCTATTGATATAAACAACGACTTCTCTGAAACCAAGCAATGGCTATCGCTCATATTTGCCTGGTAGCATCATTATCGGGTGGGGATTCAAAATTGTACAAATGATGGGGCTGACCCCCAAGGGGTCTGAGGGGCGGGGCTAAAAGGGGTCAATTTGGCTCTCTTAATATAAATGACTTCTTCTCTGAAACCAAGCGATGGATATCGCTCATATTTGCCTGGTAGTATCACTATGGGGCGGGGATTGAAAATTGTACAAATGATGGAGCTGACCCCCAGGGGCCTGAGGGGTGATTTCTCATGAAATCCAGGTGAGCGATACAGGCCCTCTGGGCCTCTTGTATTAAGTTAGGCATCTTTTCTGATTTCTTTTGAATAAATAGAATACATTGTAGATTAGCCCAGTACCATGATATCAAAATTAAATTGTTGTTGCAGTACATACCACACTACAGAAATTGGTACGACCAGGCGCCTGTGTGTACCAGCAGAAGAGGACAAAATACAGTAAGTAGCAGAATTAATATAATATATTGAACTAGATCGACACTCTTAGAATTCTGTACATTATTATTTACATGATTCACTATATATTAAAGTTAGTAGAACTTATATCATGACTGAGAATACAAATGTGATTCAGATAGATTTAGATATTTGATATTGAGATATTTTCATCACGTCTCGATTATAGGAATATGCTTTTTTTTTATCAAAATTGAATGCATCACTGCACACACTAAAGTGACGAACATTGATTGATGAATTACAGTCAACTGTTTGCTCACTGTCCATATTTTTTTTATTTTTTTTTTTTCGTAAAAATTGCAAGGATGATTTATGAATATTGCTCTAATGAACTTTGTTTCAGTGAATATTACCAAAGATCCCAGTCCTTCTAATTTTGGTGGCATGTCGAGCGATCACGTTGCTATTCTATTCCTCAGGGAAACTTTGAGAGGTAAAATATGGTATAGTATAAATATATGTTTACGTCGGCTCCTGATCATTTATAATCGAACACTATTTTGAAGTTGTAACAGTCTGCCTTGAGAGTATCTGTTGATAGGTCATTTAACCCAAGGGTCAGGATGACCTTGTCACCTATATAGCTATATATATTGCCATCACAATTTGTCTGTCGTCATGCGTCGTCCGCTGTGCATAAACTTTTCGCATTTCAAACTTCTCAAGTTCGACCATGGCCAACAGGATTCAGCTCAAACTTCTCTGAAATGATCCCTGAGATGATTCTGACCAAGTGTTGTTATTTTCCGGGTCGGTGAGAAATCCAAGATTGCTGCCATATGTTTAGCCAACAGTACAAAGTACTAGTACCACTATACTTACTATCGATCATGAGTATGTATACTATAATAGCACCAGGATCTTTTAAGTCAGATCACCATTAAGGCTCATGGGCATCTTGAATTTTAAATATTAATGTTCTTTTTAACAACTTCCAGGTTTGCTTATCTCAAAACAGGCAAAATATTTCTTTAAATAGTAAGTGTATCTTTCCCGATGCTAAAACCTTGATAATGATTTAGGGTATATGTGTTCCATTTCACAGGACTTGGAATTATCACTGGTATGATGTTTAAGGAACCTTCCACCATCAATTACCCATTTGAGAAGGGGCCTCTGAGTCCACGTTTCCGAGGAGAGCATGCCCTCCGTCGCTATCCGTCTGGGGAGGAGAGATGCATTGCATGTAAACTGTGTGAAGCAGTTTGTCCAGCTCAGGTATGTATATCAGTACAAGGTTTTATAGTAATGCTCTCAACTATACCTAGCATAACTGGACTTTGCTGAGTGTCAGTGGACAGGTAGCTGAAAAGATTAGAGATGATTATAGCAGGAGCAATTATTGGCTGACGGGCCTGCCAAGTTAGCAATGCTGCCAAGGGAGTGGGTTGCACACGCACAAAATTAGGGACACATTAATGAAGAATCTAGTATAATTGCTACTTGGTTAGGACCTTTTATGGATAGCCATTTAGCAGGCCCACCCACTAAAATTGGACTCGGGGAACACCTATGTTTGTCTTTCTGTCTATCTCAAAATTATTTTCAGAGGTTTCATAGTTTGTAATTCTTCTTGTTGGAGATGTTTGATCAATTAATTGAGTAAGAAATCTGTAATCGAGTTTTGTCAGAAGTGCACAACATCATGATTTATGAAAATATATCAGCCGGTTCACAGATAAACATACGAAACTAAAGTTGGCAGTGTCGACAACACGATTGCGGGAAATGGTTGATGCTTGTATCATACATAATCAAGCGTCGCAATAATACTAGGAGGAATATAAGCGTACCGATGACCAAGATTTTGTTTGTAAGATCATAAGCGACTAGCGACTTACCAACTATATATTTACGATCTTCCCGGTAAACGGACAAGGTGTGGAAACTTTTTTTTTTTTTTTTATAGAAAGCCATGAGTAGAAGGCCCCGTTAAGTAGATACTTTAAATGATGAAAACTGTTCGCAAAATGTGCAGAAAGTCGTATTCCTTCAATGGTAAGTCACAGGTCTACTTTCGTTTTCCAAGTATCATAGACTTACGATATAATGAATGGATTAAAGCATTGTACAGCCGGTGCCAAACTTTCCAGTAAGCTATAATATAAATACCCATTCCAATGATTCCATTTTTTGTTTGTTTTTTTTTTTACACAAAATATTGAGACATGCATACAAAAGATATACACTGTATTTGGAAATTAATCGATTTTAATCGATCATCGATTGGTTACACATAAGTGATGATTGATCAGAAAATTTCAACTGATTCTTAACACTATACCTAGCCTAACTGGACTTGGCTGAACATCGGTGGCGAAGTTGTTCAAATTGGTAGAGTTTAGATACTCTGGGTTGGAGTCCCGTCTGGCCATTCCATGTATGGGATGCTGATTTTTTTGGATTACAAAATTAACTAAGGGTTTAGTTGTAATATAGGACTTACAGTTTTTGTCTGGTTTATGTTTGTAGTTTTTTGTCTCGTGTGTGACAGAATGGCTATCAGTGGGACATACTAAATAGGTGTTACTTTTCTGAACCTAGTTGTTCAAAATGTGATTAGCTTAATCACTTGATTAGTGAAAATATCATTTCTCCTTCACTTTAAAACCAGAGTGTGTATAATCCCTAAAATAGGCAGGTAGGAAGGGACTGACAGGGATTATTTTGGGTTACCAAATGGATGGGTCATTTTCAAGAAAATGAACTATCTGTATCTGTAATATAATTTATTGGCCATATATAGAAATTTTAAAGCCACATACTCCTGAAGAAACATATATCAATGTTTAAATTTTGAGCTTTTTATAGTTTTCGGACTTTATACATACCTAACAGATTATCGTGAATCAGAAACTGAAAGAAAATGTGTATTTATGAAAGTATTCAGGGAATTCTCAAAAATATTAACTGTGGCTGCCGGACCAAGTTTCTCTAAAAATTAGTCCCACAATGCAACAGCGGGTTTTATAGTCCATACAAGCCAAAAGCGCAGACAGATCCTGCCAAAAAAAGACGCAAAAGTGAGTGGAATCTGCAAAACCTGTGTATTTCCTTAGGAAAGAAAATGATTCGTTGGAACTTAGCGAGAGAAGAAAAGGGAATAGACTCCAATTCCGATTTTGCCGGACATCTATTGGATAGCTGGTTAACTCTTGAACAATGTCAACTTCACCGATCTAAAATGTTATCGATGTTTTGTTGTATGCATATTGCTACATTTTAAGATTAAGTATTTAAATGTAAACTATGTTTGTTTATTTTGTTCAGTTATTACACAAATATTCTGTTAATACCTGGTATGTTTAAATGAAAGCATTATTAGGTAAAGTTCACGTATGCTCTATATGTAAACAACGGCCATGTGTGTAGTTTATAGGCAGTGCATGTTGTTATAGCCTCATTCTCGGCTCCATGACAAATCTCGCGATAAATATAAATTCGGCGAGTTATTTTTATACACCGATGTCTCAAGGACTCCCCTGGTCAAGCATCCAGGCCAGTGGTCATTTTAATGTTAGGAGAGCGTGAATGAGCATCTTGGATTGCCATTAATACATGTGTGCAACTAGAATTTTAGGTTGTGGCCATGGCTTTAAAGGAATTATCTGAATCATGTGGGTCATTCAGAAAAATTGCGGGCCAATGGCCCCATGGCCCCTTCCAAAATGATTCCTGGACTGGCAAGTTTTATAATTTCATATTTTGTTTTTCTGTCATGTCAGTTTTACTTGAAACGCATTGATAATGATCTTAAAATTGTTATTAAATTAGCCTAATCACCTTTTGAACTGGGCCCATGGTGGCAGCGACATCAACATTTATACTCCAACTAATTTCTTGTTCAAAATATTGCACATGCTGTTATCATTTTAAACCTGTTTGTTGTATATGCAACATATCAGCACATATATATGGCAGAGTGGTTAAGATGACCCGACACTTTATCACTAGCCCTCCACCTCTGGATTGCGAGTTCGAAACCCAAGTGGGGCAGTTGCCTGGTACTGACAGTAGGCCGGTGGTTTTTCTCCGGATACTCTGGCTTTCCTCCACCTCAAAATCCAAGAATGTCCTTAAATGACCCTGGCTATTAATAGGACGTTAAACAAAATAAGCCAAAAAGAACATATTTTTTATTGTGATTTGAACCCTTACTTCACAGTTAATTGAACTTTAATAATTATCAAACCAATGTCAAAAGTTTTCTGTTTAGCTGGTAGTTGAGCTTAATTTAACATAAATGTACATGTGCCATCATAATTAAACCTAAGATATACTAAGTACTTACCGGTATACCTATGCATGGCCTGTACCCAAAACACCTTTCAGATTCTGATATTCCTCTGCAGTTTACCATCAAATGTATAAGTTGTCTCTTTAGTTGAGCTTAATTTCTCTACATGTACATGTACATATACATGTATGCTAGCTATCATAAACAAACCTAGAATATACATTGTACTTACATGTATATGTATTCATGACCACCCCAACTTTTATTTCAGATTCTTAATTTCCCTGTTAACTGACCTTTGAGAAGTAGGGACATATGAGAGACATTAATATAATTCTTGATATGTTACATATATTTGGATAGGCACATAGAATGAACATACCACTGAGTATTCTTGACTATTTCACCCGATGCAATAAATGACCAATTTAGCCTTATTTCTTTTAAAATGCACTTTAAAATTTTCAGTCATGCCAATTGTTAAAAACTCCCCAAAAACACAGAAAAATATAATGGAAACCATTTCACAAAATAGAACAGAAAAAAAGACAGTAAATTATGAAAAATGGTGTGTGCTATCATGCTAGAATTTACACGGAATTATGAAAATTAGTGTGCCACATAACATGTTAAATAATCTCAGTTTGGCAATTTGAATTTTCCCTGAGTACACAGGAAAACACTATCAGCTATCAGCTGTAGAAGAGCAGGTGGATTTACTGGACCTAACAAAACAATACTTCTTCCTAGGGTATAAATAAATACATTTTTTTGCTGTAGTGAACATTATTTAAAAAGTTATTGAAATCATTCTTTCTTAATTCAGGCTATTACCATTGAAGCTGAACCGAGGACAGATGGCAGTCGACGGACAACGAGATATGATATTGACATGACAAAATGTATTTACTGCGGCTTCTGTCAAGAGGCATGTCCAGTGGATGCTATTGTTGAGGTAACTCTATAATCTTAAAAAAAAAAGTTATTGATCGATGGATTGTTGTTTTAGGTCTTTGCATGAATTCACCAACTGATAGTTTAACTGTTAAACACTAATTGTATGTGACTGTGTACATCATACATTTGCGTGTATATATAAATGGGTTATTAAAAGATAAAGTCTGTAAGCATTATCAGTTTGGCGCCTAAAGGAAATGAATTCAAAGCAAGAATAATATGATACTTCTATATCTTTTCATACAGAGATTCCATCGAACAGTTCTAGTATATGGATGAATGATAAAAAGTGAAAATAATTTTCGATGTAGAACTAGTCAGTTCCAAACAACTAAGTTTTATTTTCGCTCCTTGCAGGGTCCCAACTTCGAGTATTCAACAGAAACACACGAGGAGTTATTATATAACAAAGAAAAGTTGTTACACAACGGAGACAAATGGGAGGCTGAGATTGCTGCTAATCTTCAGGCCGATCACCTCTATAGATAGACTTGAACAGTGTAGACACCCAGACAGATTGTACATACTTACTGTATACTATTGTTAAGAATAACACAGCTGTACTCATTCTTCAATGTATTGGTTTGACATGTTGTGCATTGGAGGATTTGTTTCAAAAGGACATTTTGATCAGCTTGAATGTAAATTAAAAAAGTTTGAAGTATAAAAACAGAAGAAAAAAAAAATGTTGTATTGTTTTTTCTGAAAATCAGTGTGCTAAATAGTTCTTTTATTTCAAACTCAATACTCAAATCTGTATAGGAGTTGTTATTGTGGAGATCATGTTGATGTTTATAACATGTCAACTCCAACATTGAACAACACTACTGTGGGTGAAACAGTATACACTTGTACTAATATACCACTTTGTACATCAAAATGTATTTAAACAAGAGGCCCAATGGACCTGTTTCACCCACCTGCTCTGATGCAACTTTGAAGTTGATCTAAGTCATTTATGAGAATGCTAAGCTGATTAATGCAAACATACAAGTAGCCTTGGTTTATTTAAGGTAAATTTCATCCAAACGTACTTGTGACCCAATATCAGGTCTCTTGGTTATTAAGAAGTCGTTCAAAGATTTCGGCCTAAAATGTATTTAACCTACCATGACCTTGAATGTATGTCATAGTTAAATAAAGTCTCAATTTTTAAGACATCAGTGAAATACTGAATAAGGAAATACCCAGACAGTTAAAATATGAGAAATCCTCCAATTCAAAAGCAGCTCAGGAAACCACATCTGCATGTTTTAATATATAAACCAAGTTTCCCAAGAGTTTCCTTAAAAACGGAGGGAGATTTTTTGTTCAAGTATATATATCCCAACATAATATTGTTTAGCCCAAAATTAACACAAATGTCGACATCATTTAACATAATCAATCTGAATAAGATTACAAGGGCAATAACTCTTTCAAATATTGTCCAACATAAGTACTGCTACAAACTAACAAAATCTCGAACATCAGAGAAGACATTACAAAGAACTGGAAACAAGTTAATGACCGATGGATAAGGCTATATATACATTTGACATCCTATAAAGAGGTAGCTAGCTATAGGTCAATATGTTTTGGACAGAATGGAACATAAATCTGTACATCTTTGGTTTGATGATGGTCAATATTGTGCAGGCCATTTAATTATATAATTCCTTACAGTATTCTTTGAAGGAGTTAAGTGAAATTCCATGGCTTGGAGCGTGATCTTCATGTAGCATTTTCAAATTTGTGCCTCGTGATCAGCTGAGGTCAAATATCAAAATTCATTGATGCATGAATTCACATGCAGTTGATCTATGAAATTTTTGCCCACCATCAACCATGGGTTATTCAAAGCACTCTGTCCACAGTTTGTAAACAATTGTTATGGAGTTTCTCATATCAATTAAAACAAAGTGCCACAATTGTAAAATAACAAGTAGTATCCCCTACCGGTCAAACCGGGAGACTAAAGGTTTGCCTCCCCATGCATCTGTCAGTCCACTCAGCTTTCTGCACTTTTCTCAGCCATGCTTCAAGGTATGTTGGCGACTTAACAGTTGGTATGTAACTTAAGTATCAGTAGCTACAGATCAACTTGGGAGTTTCAGGATTTTGGGGTCAAAGTCAAGATCACTGTTACTATTTTCAGTTGGGGACATATTTCTAAATCAATACCCAGCATGCTTGTTTACAAAGTGAACACATAAATGTATAGAAGTATTTGCTGTACAATGTGAGGCTGCGAAAAGCATATGTTCTGATGTTCATCCCATGAATTAACAGCTACACAATAAGCAAACCTTGATGCTTTTGGCATAAGGGTGCTAAAATTACTTCAGCTTCCTTATTTATAGACAACAATAATTAATTCAAAGACACAATGTTTACATTAAATTTTTTTTTTTAATCAATTTTATAACAAATTATGATACATCAGTGGACAATTTAATCCTTAGGAATAATATCTAGCCTACAGAATCTTACAAAAAACTTTACATATAAAACAATTACTATAACAAACTTGATAAGGTCATTACAGGACGGAATAAGGCTTACTTCATTCCAGTCAATCTTAACTTGACTAAGTAAAACACTTCATGCATACAATTATAAATTAATAAAAATCTTATATGTAATTAATACATTCTCACAAATTAAAACCATGCCCACATTTACTCATCCCAAAGATTTAGTGTATCTGGATATATATATATATAATTACAATAGCTGTAGATATTATGATAGTATTTATAAAATTTGCGATTAACCTGCCATGTGTCATGTTATTTACTGTGAAATCTCATTTATATGTCATGTTATTTACTGTGAAATCTCATTTATACAAGTCCCAATGAAATTGAGTATAAATACAAAAAATAAGTTTAATCAATTGTAACTAATTCCTAGCCATACTTTAACTGTCGCTAGTATGGTGAAAGAAAAATTTAATTGACATTGATATTCATTAAAAAACAATAAATCTCCTGGACTTCATAAGAAAAATTGATCCCAATTCCTAAAGCAGACCAAGGGTAGCTACTGAATTTCTTTCTTTAACTTGTTTGATCAAACCTTAATTATGAGTTTCTTAATATGCATGATGTATTTGTCAATTTAATACAACATTATGAAATACATTTTATAAGTACATGTAAACTTTTTAGTTAACATCACGATGCCAATAAATCTCAAAACCACCCACACACTACCTCAAACTAGTGGATAAAATTCATTTTCAGAACTAAATTGACACATTGAAATAAGAAACTTGTGTAGTTTTAAATAATAAATAAACTGCATTTGACCTATATAGCATATCCCTATATAAGTACATTCTCGCCTTAATGAAATAATTTATAAAATATATTTAATCAAACATGTAAGTTTATGTCTAAAGTAAACTAATGTACACCATTAGTAAGAGATTTCTCCATGAGCACCATTTAGAAAATAATGCAAACTTGGTTAGAAAATAAATAAACAAATCTGTGATCAATAAATATAATAATGTAGACTAAGTCTGACTTGTGTTAAGGGTCTAGTGGAAATATTTAATGAACTTGGCAAAATTTTCTCAAATTAAAAAAAAATCTTTGAAACTAACATATACATGTGTATCACTGATATGAAAATTATATTGTAGAACACAATCAATGATACAGTAAAATTCTTAGGGAGTATTTTAAAAGTCATCATCAAAGGCAGTCACATGGTCATGATATTTTGGTTTTGTACCAAAATGACACTGACTGTATATTTGAACAATACAGTATATAGGTATCATTTATATATACTGTCATAAAAATGGCCATCTTTAAATTTCAATGGTAATATTCTCTATGCAGTACATTATGTATCGTATACAATCAAACCTTGTTATCCCAAAGTCAATCCAGGGGCCATGAACATCAAACCTTGTTATCCCAAAGTCAATCCAGGGGCCATGAACATCAAACCTCGTTATCCCAAAGTCAATCCAGCTAGGGGCCATGGACATCACCTTGTTATCCCAAAGTCAATCCAGGGGCCATGAACATCACCTTGTTATCCCAAAGTTGATCGGGCCATGAACTTCAAACCTCGTTATCCCAAAGTTGATGGGGCCAAGAACATCAAACCTCGTTATCCCAAAGTTGATCGGGCCATGAACATTAAACCTTGTTATATCTAAGTCGATTCAGGGGCCATGAAAAAACTTTCAAAGTCGATGGGGCCATGAAAAAACTTTGGAGAGTATTTGAGGTGAACCAGAATATCTCACATAGAATTTTAATGCAGGAACTGAGGTTTTACTTTGAGTTAAGCAGAGCTCGAGGTAACAGAGTTGGAAACAATGAAGTTTGACATAAAGTAGCCATTTTCAAAAACCAAGGGTAAGATATTAATTACCTTAATTGTATCTGAAGGTACCCCTGAGATTTCAAAGATGGTTAAATAGTCTGACAAACATTCTTAAGTTAAACTTAAGATAAGTCAAATATCAGTAGTACAGAAACTTTATGTAATATACCTGTAAGATTTTTCATTATTAGAACGTAGTGTATCGTACTATGCCATAAACTTTTACAATTTGAAAAGACGTCTTTGATCGGCAACTGATTAAAATACGTTGTGCACAGATGACTAGATATCAATAGTTGGATAAATTTAGTAGCAATGAGATTACAATATCAACTTAAAACAAAGATTTTATCTTGTGCAGCAAATGTTCCTTTACAGAACCATCTGTGTTTAGAGGATTTATTCATATAAGTTAATGCAGGAAAGTATTACCATTAATTAATTGACTTTGACAATTGTGGAAGACACTGGTTGCTTTTTATTAATTCCAGAGGCAGTTGAACTCCTCCGAAGTTCATGGACATTTCTTGCCAATATTGTTCCGCCAAATGACAGACAGAAACACTGAAATACTCCTAACTTTCTGTCGACTCCTAAGCCCAAATTAATACAACGCGGCATGTCTTCTTCCTCCATCTCGTCGGGGATCGGAGTGGAGCACCAGGGTTCATTACAACAGTCACCACAAAATGGATCCTTGTTTTCACTTGAGGCACAACAGGTTTGCCCACACAGTGAAGCCAAACATGGGTCGTTACAACATGGCCGAGGAGGGTTTGTAAGGCTCTGAAAATAAGTTTAAATAATGTTCTTTAGTGTCCAATTTCTTTATTATTCAATATAATAAACAATCCAAAAATATCAAAAGAAATATATCTTAGAAATATGATAACTCATATGGTTTTATATTTGAAAGTTATTCTTGAAAAACCATAGCTTTACAGAATTTTGAGAGGTTCACAAGATTACAAAACTTTTCTGTAATGATGCTATAGAAAGTTTAGAAATATACTGATTCTTATTGCATTTCATGTATTTATAATATTTAAATAACTGGTATAATGTACTGTCAAAATCAGTACAACAACACACCAATGCTGTAAATATAATCAGTTATTTTTCTGGCGTTAATTGTTAAATTTGACACTGATTTGCATCATATATATAAATTCTATGATTATACAATGCAAAAAGTAAAAGTATGAGGTAAAGGCTAGCTATTAGTGCACATGCCCCACACAGAATTTTGTGATCTTTGACCCATTAACCTTGACCAATGACTGCCAAAATATTTTAATGGTGTAAATATTAACTAAATCTGTAGAGGAGTCCCTATGTATGGCATTGATCCAGGACAGATTGACCTACAATCATAGAAGGGACATAACTCTAAGATTGATAAGATTTTAGTTTGATGTAAGTAATTACTAATAACACACAAATCTTCTTATATTAAAGTAGCATGATTCAAGGGAAATCCATGAAATAAAACAAGTGCTTCCTGCATAACTACACAGAAAATGACAAAATTGGAAAAGAAATCACAAGAATTCAAGTGCATTTATAACAAAGGCATTGATATACAGTATATATGTCAGCAATTGCCAGACTGCATGGAAAGCAGATACAGCAAGTAAGGAATGTCAGTTTGGCCATACTAATATGTTAGGATATTACAAATAATATGAAAATGCAGGGCTTTTTCTCACTGGTTTGGGATGGGGTCTTTTTGTCTCTCTTTGGGAAGAAAATTTGTGAATCGGGAAAGATTTTTTCAGGAGTAAACAGAAAATTTTGTGAATTTGGCTTTAAAATGAAATAATTCCAATTGAGAATGGGGTCCATTAACAGCTCCAAAAAGCCCTCAGAAAAAGCCCTGAAATGCAACAAGAAGAATTGTCCAAATTCCATCAGAAGTCAACCTTTATAAGTCATGACAATTTAGTTATAAATGTATGCCCAACTTTCATAGAGATTGGTCCCTTTGACCCTTTGACCCTTTAACTTGACTGATGACCACAGAAATTAAATCAGTCGTAAAACATGATTTTATGATATTATAGTGTAAATACAAACTATGGCAGATCAGAGGGATTCTGTACCTGACCGGTAGTATCTATGCATGGCCACTGTTTTATAATACATCCCGTACTTGATCTCCCCTTGAAAGAGAGAGGCATAATCCTTAATCTAAGGTTAACCACACATACAAAGCATAAGCTTTGACTTTGAAGTAATTAACAATCAAACACTTGTAAGGTTGTATTTATTGTCGATATAAAAGCAATCTGGGTAACAGCGCCCTCAATTTGCATGTCGCCCAGATTGCATTTATATTGACAATAAATATAATCTTACAACCGTTTAATTGTTATATCTACATTTACTTATGTTTAACTCTGTTCCCTTATATAAATATATGTGCTCATTTTTACCCATTTCTAATATGTTCAATTGATGGAATAGCATCTTTGACTCAAATTCATTTCTGTGCTTGATTCGCAATCAATCTGACACACATACAAAGTCTTGTCATGATGATGGATGATGATTGTAATTATATATAGGCAAATGTTCTCAATTAGAATCCTTGTTGCACTCTATTCATCTGTGGTGCGCATTGCGAAGAATTTCTGTGACATTTATCAAAATGGCGTAACAATCACGTCATGTTGTCTAGACTGCATATATGTACTCATAGATGCAGCCTAGTTTATCAAAAGGGTAATAGGAGACTGCAACACTAAATGTAAATATTCAAGGATATCTGGGCATTTCTTTAAATAAAACAACTTCATTTTTTATTTGGACAGTTGGTGTTTATTACCCTGTCCAAATATACCAATATTAGTAGTACATTTATATCCTAAAGTAATCTCATAAGAACTAAATGCCACAAACTAATGATCTTTTAAAGCGTACAATATTTAGCCTGCCCTATAACCCTATAATAACCTTAGGGGGCCAGCACATGATTAATTTGGACTCAAAATTGGGGGTACATGTACATGGGTTATTGCATGATGATGAAATAGCATTTTAGGCATGATCAAGTGCATCAGACTTGGATGGGCTTACAACCAAACATGGGTTGTTTTTATTGCTAGATAAATATGGTAAAGAATTAATATGGAATTCACAAATAATATTATAATATTCATCACTACATGTAAGTGCATAAAGCATGCCAGTTAGAATAAATTCTGTGCTGAATACTTACCAGTAAAATAAGTGAATATAAGTGGAACTTACACCTCAGTTATCACACAACACAGACAGATTAGAGGCTACTGGCATTACATACTTACAACTTACAGGTATAAATATGTTACTCTGTGTACGTGATTAGCACGTCACACAGCACTTTGAGACTGAAGAGTTCCGCATTCATTGCACCACTGTATATCGTCAAAAATAATAAAACAATAAAAATTATTCAAATATCCGAAAATAAAAACATTGTTGAGATAATGTATCTTGTACCTGAAAAAGTTGATGTTGGCTTAAAAATTCCTAGATCCAAGCTTCGAAATAATATCTTAAAATCAAATGATTCTACATGTTTTAGAAAAATTGAGTATCCTATTTAAAAAAAAAAGTGGAATCTTGACCCAATCATTAAGTGTCATCCCAGCATCCTGCGAAATCACAGATAGATGTCATATGAAACTAAATTGATCATCTTGGATATAATGTTCGAAGACAACACAATATCAACATATGTTTTGTTTCATCACTTTGGGTGTGGAAGTGTTCGAGAAAATTATACAATGATCTTTTGAATTTTTGTAGCCGACAATGTTTCCTTTTCTTTGGAGAAATCTGAAAACTATCTGAAGGGAAATAATAATGACACACTTCATCAGTTAAAAGATTCTCAAAATACAAGATTCAAGAAATGCTTTCCCACAATGTTTGGTGTACAAGACAAACTAAAATAATTAACAATTTAAGTCATGACAAATTGCTTTAATCTCAACAAGGAAACTCAATTTTAAAATAAAAAATGAAGAACCAACGGAAAGTAAACATTAATTTAATTTCTGAATGGTTAATTTTAAAAATTTCAAAATCTTTAAACATCAAAACAATATAAACAAATATGTGTATCAAAACTTACATTTGTGAGACAATTTGTTGATCCCAAAGCACTGACAAAGGAGAATTTCCACACAGCTTAGGGACTGAAAAACAAAACATCACCATCATATTGTTATTTTCTCTAAACACTTCAGTTTATTTTAATAGTATTTCTAGCTTTGACAGAAGAGGAGACATAAACAGTTACCTCCCCTTATTAGCTGTTTGGCATACAAACTTATATAGGGGGAAACACTATATACACAAATAATAATACTATAGTTAAGGTACTTAATTAAATCTGATCAAATTTGCTTATGTTTTCGGTGATATTAATCACTATTCGGGAGAAGATTTATTTTAACATTGCCTGTTATCTAATCCTTTTGTCTATCACTTTTTCACAATAAAAGTTGTTGAATTTGAATTGATATTAATCACTTAAAGCCTTTCTATGTTTTTGTGACGAACATATAACTTTTGGTAAACCAACAAAAATGTGTTTAATGATAGAATGTATACCTAATGATGATATCACGTAAGAACCAATAATGCATTTCTTCATAATTGCAATTATAACCCTGTAATTATAACTACCCGCTGATTACGAGGAATTTCTACTGCAGTGCTCCATTCTCTATATGTAAATGAGTCATGGAAGATGTATGCATGCGCAAACTGGTTTGAGCTGAAGGATGGGCAGACTGGCAACAAAAGCCATGCACCAGAAGCCTAAAATCAATCTTGACGTACCGGTTTTTGCCACAAAGTCAAAGGAAAGGATAGCGTAAAATCACAACATTATCTACGACTTACAGTCAATGTGAGTCGAGATCTAGCTGTTTTACAAAAATTAAAGATAGTTTTAACATGAATAGCCACCATGAATTGGCAGTGAAACTTGGATAAGTTTTAACCAAACTCATACTTTTCTGTTTATAATCATCCGGGAACATAACTTTGGGCACGCAGGGTTTATTTACATTCTATTTTTATAAACTATTACACATTTTACTTAAGAATTGTTGACGTAGCTGAGCAGATTTGAAGAGAATTACATGAAGATAATTCTATAAGGAATTATGAAGTTTATCTAGTTATAATTCTATAAGGAATTATGAAGTTTATCTAGTTATAATTCTATAAGGAATTATGAAGTTTATCTAGTTATAATTCTATAAGGGATTATGACGTTTATCTAGTTAAAGTTTTATGTCTATAAACAAAAACATAGAGAGGCTTTAAACAAGTGGCCTGTGGGCCTTAATGGTCACTTGAGTTTTGATATATTTAATTAGCATATTTGACCCCTTCGTAACTCAACACATGGAGCTAAAAACAATTGCACCATAAAAGTATTAAATTGACATTAAAAGAAAAGTAAGAACTAAAAAAAGAAACTGTGAATCTTATTCCTTATAGATCCTGTAAAACAAGTATTCAATCACTTCTCAAACTATAAATTACACAGCCACATGGTACACTGCAGGATGTCTGATTTTTCTAATAACAGGCTATATACAGCAAAGTTGTTTTAATGTAACTTCATTTATCATAAAATTTGAAGTGTATTATAATCTAGAACAAGAGGCCCAAAGGGCCTTAACGGTCACCTGAGATTTGAAATATTTCGGTCAACTAAATTGACCCTTTTTGGCCCCACCCATCAGTCCTAATGGGGTCAGTCTATGAAGAGTATTTGATTCTTACATATAGTAGATAAGAAGATTTTTGAAATTTCAGTCAATTTGACCCTTTTTGGCCCCGCCCACCATGAAACTGTAATCCCATGCTGATAATTTGAACCATTGAAAATTAAGTTAGAATGAATTCCAATACAAATCCAACAAATAATAGTCAAAAATGTGATTTCCCTATATAAACTATAGTAAAGTTTACCCCCTCCCCAGGGGCAAACGTGAGACCCCAGGGTCATGAAATTCACAATTTTGGTAAAGCACCTTCAGACCCTTCCATCTATGAAAAGTATTTGATTCTACCATATCTGAGTAGGGAAGAAGATTTTTGAAATTTTAGTCAATTTGACCCTTTTTGGCCCCACCCACCAACCCCTGGGGGTCAACTAGGGCCAACATGTACATACCATCAAAGTGTCATCCCATGCTGATAATTTGATACAAGTTAGAATAAATTTCAATACAAATCCAACAAATAATAGTCAAAAATGTGATTTCCCAATATAAACTATAGTAAAGTTTACCCCCTCCCCAGGGGCAAACGTGAGACCCCAGGGTCATGAAATTCACAATGTTGGTAAAGCACCATAAGACCCCTTCATCTATGAAGAGTATTTGATTCTAACATATCTGAGAGTAGAGAAAGAGTTTTGAAATTTCAGTTAATTTGACCCTTTTTGGCCCCGCCCACCAGCCCCTGGGGGTCAACCAGGGCCAACATGTACATACTACCAACTGTCATCCCATGCTGATAATTTGAACCAAGTTAGAATGAATTCCAATACAAATCCAACAAATAATAGTCAAAAATGTGATTTCCCTATATAAACTAAAGTAAAGTTTACCCCCTACCCAGGGGCAAACGTGAGACCCCAGGGTCATGAAATTCACAATTTTGGTAAAGCACCTGAAGACCCTTCCATCTATGAAGAGTATTTGATTCTAACATATCTGAGAGTAGAAAAGAAGATTTTTGAAATTTCAGTCAATTTGACCCTTTTTGGCCCCGCCCACCAACCCCTGGGGGTCAACCAGGGCCAACATGTACATACCACCAACTGTCATCCCATGCTGATAATTTGAACCAAGTTAGAATGAATTCAAATACAAATCCAACAAATAATAGTCAAAAATGTGATTTCCCTATATAAACTATAGTAAAGTTTACCCCCTCCCCAGGGGCAAACGTGAGACCCCAGGGTCATGAAATTCACAATTTTGGTAAAGCACCTTAAGACCCTTACATCTATGAAGAGTATTTGATTCTACCATATCTGAGAGTAGGGAAGAAGATTTTTGAAATTTTAGTCAATTTGACCCTTTTTGGCCACGCCCACCAGCCCCTGGGGGTCAACTAGGGCCAACATGTACATACCATCAAAGTGTCATCCCATGCTGATAATTTGATACAAGTTAGAACGAAATTCCAATACAAATCCAACAAATAATAGTCAAAAATGTGATTTCCCTATATAAACTATAGTAAAGTTTACCCCCCCCCAGGGGCAAACGTGAGACCCCAGGGTCATGGAATTCACAATGTTGGTAAAGCACCATAAGACCCCTTTATCTATGAAGAGTATTTGATTCTAACATATCTGAGAGTAGGGAAGAAGATTTTTGAAATTTTAGTCAATTTGACCCTTTTTGGCCCTGCCCACCAGCCCCTGGGGGTCAACCTGGGCCAACATGTACATAACATCAAAGTGTCATCCCATGCTGATAATTTGATACAAGTTAGAATGAATTCCAATACAAATCCAACAAATAATAGTCAAAAATGTGATTTCCCTATATAAACTATAGTAAAGTTTACCCCCTCCCCAGGGGCAAACGTGAGACCCGAGGGTCATGCAATTCACAATTTTGGTAAAGCACCACAAGACCCTTTCATCTATAAAGAGTGTTTGACTCCACCATATCTGAGAGTAGAGAAGAAGATTTTTGAAGTTTTAGTCAATCTGACCCTTTTTGGTCCCACCCCTCAGGCCCCTGGGGGGTGGGGACCATATAATTCACAATTTTGGTTGACCTTCAGCCATAGAAACTTTCTGCCAAATTTCATTGAATTTTGTTAAGTGGTTTTGGAGAAGAAGTCGAAAATGTAAAAAGTTTACGGACGCACGACGCACACCGCACGACGGACGACGACGGACAAAAGGCGATTAGAATAGGTCACTTGAGACTTTGTCTCAGGTGACCTAAAAACATTACTGTAGTAATAGTTTGATTTTGTGATTGATTAAAGTTACATGTATACCAGTATTAAAGGATATTCCGATAATGGTCAACAAAACATTGTATAAAAAACACAAATTCAACACTTTCTTAATAACTTCCTGTCATACCTCACAAATGGATTTTACATCCTGAAAAAAATCATGGAAAATAAATATACATGTATACATATAAGGGTATGCCTTTGAGTGTAGACTAAAATTTACACCCTAGTTAATGTACCTTTAGTCTAAATGTTGTTTACTTCAGGACTAAACCTAGTGCACTAGGTGTAAACGTTAGCCTACATTCAACTGATACCCGATAGATATCTGTTAATTTTATATTGATAAATACTTAACTGATTATTTGCTGAAATTGCCAATAATTAATATGTTACCAGAAAATAAGATTTAAAAAAAAAAAAATAGAAAATGTCTAGGACATAAGGCCCCCGCTGCCACTTGACACCCCAAAACACAGTTTGGTGAAGATTAGATCAGCAACACTGGGTAACACCATATGCCCCCCATTTCATGGTGTTGGGGGAGGGGGGGGGGGGGGGGGGGGGGGGGGGGGACAATAAAAAATTATTTGTTCACTCACAGATGCCTCAAATCAATCATTTATTTCACTCAAAGTTAGCAAGCAGTGTACAGTAAAAATACCCAATTCTGAAAAATATGGCACATGTTTTAGATATGTAAACATTGCCAGTTAACCCTACATATTCCCTCTTAATAAAGTACCGTATATGACCTAATAAGGGTGCCTGCCGTAATAAGGGTGCCCCTACCTTTTTTCCAAGGAAAAAAATCTTTGACTGAGTGTCAAAATGGTGTTAAAAAGTAATAATACATGTGTTTTGCTACTTTATATATTTAATTTTCTTCAGCAAATTAAATCACTGGAACACAAGTTTTCGCCACATTTTGTCTATTCCTACAGATGTCGGTGCAAAGTGCACCCGAAACTAAACACACATACAAATAATAACTTACCATCTTTATTTGAAGATAAAGTAAAAGACTTCATTTATGTTGTTAACTAACTATTGTTCAGAACAGAAAGCTATTTAGACATTTAAAATCAATTATTAGGTCAAAGTAAACGATGTCTGATATGATCTGGGAAATCGCCTGTGTTTATAAATAGAACACAAAAGAGTTCCATTTGAACATAAATGGTGGAACACACGTTCTTTGGTCTAAAGAACAGCTGGCATAGTTTACAGGAATATTCAAGTGATGTTTAAGCTTAATATATGATAATGAATAGA
Source organism: Pecten maximus (assembly GCF_902652985.1). Classification (NCBI taxonomy): domain Eukaryota; kingdom Metazoa; phylum Mollusca; class Bivalvia; order Pectinida; family Pectinidae; genus Pecten; species Pecten maximus. The sequence continues at coordinate 24,139,388 of NC_047022.1, read as the reverse complement.
TATCTTCATCTGGAATATTTTCATGACTGAATATTTTACCGTTTCCACAGCCTTGGGTATTCTGCTATAAGGTGTAGTCTGTTTCATAAAACTTCAAAACAACAAATCTTAATAAGGGCGCCCCAACTGTCAATTACCGGCGCCATGTGCCCCTATAAGGTCATATACGGTATATATATTTGTAATCTCTACAACATTTGCAGTTTTAATAAAGCTCTGAGGGATAAGTAAACTTATTTTTTCTGTCTTTCAGACCAGTGAATACCATGCATGGTAACAATTAACTTAAAAATAACTTAGAAATTACAAAAAATTATGATATTTGATCCAAAATGACACAATTCTCTACACAATTTTTTTTTCTGAAACCTATTTGAAATTAAATACATTGTATCTCTATCCCAAAGACAGAATTAATCTTGTTTTGACATATGTTGTTTATTAAGTTTTCCCGCAATATTACTTTGATTGTGAGCCTCCATTTTTCGCTATAGGCAAAACTAAATTTCCTATGTAAACACACTTTCGGAAAATCCGGATATTTAAAATCCGGAACCAATTTATTTATTTTAGTTTTAACAAATGTGAAGCCTTCATAATGAATTTACCAATTATAGTGTACATTTGTTTTTGCATTGTCTATGCATATCATAATACAGGAGTTATTTACTTAACAAAAAAACCACCCATGGCCACCCAGTCTTTCTTTGGTGTGATACCTTAGTTGAAATATCAAATTAAATATTATTACTACATCACATTTGCATACACCCAAACTAAGAATTTTCTGAAATTAACAATATCAAAAACAGTTACCCAGGTCTCTGTCTAAAGGTCTAGAACAAAATTACTCTGACAATCTTCATGACGAATGCAGCATTGCTACTAGCACACCGTATTGGGGATAAAATGCTGTGGAAATTAACTTTCAGATATAATTTATCCAATCCATACTTTTCTCAATATTTAATAAAATACATACAAGGTACACACACATTTAAATAAACATGTCAGGATGCATCGGTAGCAGTGATCACTGATCATACACTGACAGTCAATGGAATGCTGTCGCGATGAGTACAGTAGAGAGTGAGATTCAGACGACCAGAACAAGACTCACTCAGACACAGTAGTACTAGAGGCTGTGAATGATGTTTGTTGGGGTATAGTTGCCCCCTCCCCCTGTAGGTTTATATACTCCAACATTCAAAACAAACATTTGTTTCGAGAGCAGCATAAATAAAAGCTCTGTAGAGCTTATAGCATCTGTTTAACTTGCAAATAATGTTAGAACTTTTCCAAGGGATTACCTATTACATTCTACCTGTTTGGCAAACATCAACTAAAACAATAGTGTATTTTTCAAGGAATATCTCACCTTTCTGTTAGGGCAACACTTGTCAAGGCAACCTCCAACGGATGGATTACAACAGTTGCATGACTCAGACATCGCTATACAACAGTCACAACAGGGCGGGGAATCTTCTGATCCACAAATAGCACAACCACATCCAGCTTCACATACTCCCCGTGACTAAATTATAACAACAATACAACAGTCACAGTGCTCAATCACTCTTCTACATTTATTACAACCACAACCACAACAGAGCACTGTAAAGCAATACTATCGTGTAGTTCCCAGAATCTGTGTTATATCACGCTAGAGTGAAATCAACTTTGCACTTCTAACTTATTTTTCTGCATCAGCCAGATTTCTATTAAGAGTAAAAGTAACCCTGACATTTGGCTGAACCTATCAAGAAATCCAATGCGTGTACAAACACTTGTAGTGAAGAAACACTATACAAAGCTTAAGGATAATCAGTCAGCAGAAATCCAAATTAATGTACAAAAATAAAGGTTTGACTGACATATAGACAGACAGTGGTAATATATATATTAATGGATATAATGTTTTTGATATAACTTTTTTTATTGGCATAATGATAATTAAGTTCCAGATCAAATTAACTGGTAAAAACCAAATCATTTTGCATACTCTATAGTTTACAAGGTAGTGTACATCCTAAACCATGATTACAAACACAGGTACATACCAGTAGAAGCTGACGAATGCCGAGAATGATGAGGACGAGGGCAACCCAACAGAGTACGGCTATGATAATAATGACGGGTAAATCCAGGGCAAGTTCTGATGACGCTGTAGTCTGAATATAAAAACACATTACATGTTGCATACCTATTTAAACCTTGCCAAACATCATTATAACAATAACATTCTTTTTACCTACATGTACAGCTATAAAATGGATGTAATTCTCAAAGTGATCATCTTATCTATTTACTGTACTGACCAGGTATATGAAGTTACCTCCGTGTATCATACCATGATTACATTGATTAAAAGATTTTCAAATATCTTTCAGTATTGGCAAAAGATTTGGGTGTATTTGATAGTAAAGTGAAATATTCATTTTCAACATATGCATGCCAGGCATGTTCAGAAATTGAAAGAAATATTTGTGACATTGTGATAAAGCCTAGAAAACATTTTGGCACTCAGGTAGTCATTTTTGGAAAATATAGTAGACAATTTTCTGTATCTATGACTACAAGTATAATAATGATTTTCTTGTATAGATCTAGATACATATATGGAAATATACTCACCCCCATGTTTTTTGTTTCAAGTAATGCTCATCAGTGTCAACATCTGTAGTAACATCAGTGCTAACATCAGTATCTGTATCCTACGTTATGGGAAACAGGTACTACATACTGTACCTATAGCACCTGTACAAATAAAAAAAAATGCTACTAGAATCATGGAATTTAAATTGTCATTAAAATGTAAGTCAAAGTCCTAGCCTGTGTCTACATGCACCTATTGGGTGCAAATGCCTATGGTCTGTTGAATGTCAATTATAACCTGGATAGAAATTGGAAAATCTAAACAGAACTACAATGTGTGTAGCTATACTTAAGTTTCCTTTTGTTCCAAAACTATAGCTAGAAGACAGACAATTTTACAGACAGGGACATTTTGAAGGACAATGTAAAATGTCCGACATCTGTAGCCAAACAAGTTTTTGTACTGATGTTCTATAATCCCTTTTCTTTTTCCAAACACTGAATAGATTGTACTATATATATATATTTTACAAATTACATTGCATACATATACATGTATGCTAATAACAATGAAATAACTTATCATTAATGTGCATTAAAGTGTAGTGTCATGTTTTGATTCCGAATTATCTCATCCAAAACAATTTGAAATGTAAACCATTGGAAAACCTTTGTAGAACAAGCATGCTGGGTATTGCTGAAACTATAAATGTCCCCTATACCGGCCTTTGATAAAAAATATAGTACAGTAGTTAACGTTGTTAGGTATATTTTGCAAGTGGATATATGGTATATATCAGAAATGAGGATATAAAGTTGCATGGTATAGTGATTTGACAATATACATGTATACACCCTTACATTTCACTGATTATTTACTTTATTGCTTAAAAGATAGGGATGCTGATTTGTCTAAAGGGCGGCAACTGCAAATTATTTTCATGAGCCTGTGAGGCAACTGAAATCTGAACAGAAACTTGAAACGAACAGTTAACAAGTCTAACATCATTGGAAGTAAAACAGTTTCGCTAAATCATCCACTTCCATTGTTCAACTTTTATCAAGATTTTCACACCAATTACCTTTGAAAATGAACTGTAAACAGAGATTTACATTATTTTGACATCGTCTTCTACAAGCTAAGGCATGATTTTGGAACTTCCGCTCAAAATGAAAACCAGGTGATCAAACAATACGTAAACAGTACGAGAGCGTTGTCGTAAACCAGCTCTCGAAATCAGGTAAACTCGTTGACCTTTATTGATGCCATTTATTGTTAATGAAAAAAAGTATTAATATTATATAGGTATTATTGATCATTGCACTTTATCTGGTGTGTTTATCAAGTACATTTACGACAAAGATATGTTTCCAATAGATGGCGCTTTTGAGTTGCTTCCGCTAACAAATTCCTCGAGATTTCGGCTGCTACACTTCGAAGTTTGACGTACATGTTCAGATTAGAATGTTCAAAGTCAAAGTTTTAGTTGTTGGTCCATGTCAGGTAAATGTCATTATTTTTCAATACTCATCATGACCAGTCTCTTACTCTTTGTGTTTGTGAACGCCTGATCTTCGTCTGCAGCAGAGTGTGGTAATTCATTTCAGTTTCAGACTCAGACTGCAGGTTCCCTAGATTTCGGCATACTGTAAATTTAATATTTTAGGATGAAATGTCTTCGTCATCATTCTAATTTGATGTATTTTTCTCCTAATATGATATTTAGCACGGGGACCGACTAACTCGTAACCCATAGACATAGACTAGTCAAACAATGTTGGATACTGTAACAAAGATTTTTTTATATTCTGTTTTATGAATAGATCCAGTGCAATATTGCAAGGTTACATCTTTGCTTCAAATGGAGATATATCTATTAATAGATTATATAACTGTATTTATGTCAGCATAGATTAATGTCCTCTGTCTGTGAAAGAACAGCCAATGGAGAAACACATACATGTACATGCCTGCCAAATGCCCAAACAGGGATCGAACCCGGGTCTATGCCATACAATTTAAGCCATGACTCTACCTCGATCCTGCGCCAAAGAAGCATGCTCTGTTAGCTGAGTGACAGAGACCATAATCAACACTTGTGCAAGCCAAACTGACCTGTTCCTTTTTCATGTCTTTTAAAGTACAGTAAGACATGAAAACAGAATGTTAATAGCACAGTATATATATATTTATATGTAATCAGTACCCCACACACCCCTCCCCCTATGAAAATGTATGTCTGTTTTAAGTTCTGTATTTCAAGAATTTGACACTTCTATCAACTATTTGTAAGGGAATAGAGATATCTGTAGATCAAATACAGGTCTCAGAATTAAATATGGATTAAGCACCAAGCGACTTGCCTATATATGACAATATTACAGATATCTGATTTTTTAATTACTAATTAGAGATACAATGTAGATCTGTATGTTAATCAAAACTATATCTATTTAATTTTTGTATATATTTTAGAAATGAAAGTATTTGTATTAAAGATATCTCTATTTCAAATAGTGATGTCTTTATTAAAAAAAAATCTTAGCAGATGTAATATTCATACACATTAACAATTAATTGATTATAGGTAAAAACCAAAGGCAAAGGGGATGCCACAAAAGTCCGTGTGTATGATAAGTTGATAACATCACAATATTATGGACAGAGGACTGGAATTTGTGTAAAGTTGCTGTGATAAATACATTATGTACTATTAAATATTATTCATATCTGTTAAGAAATTTCAACTCTTTTTATTGATTTCTTTGAAAATCTCCCTAATAATATAAAATAATTGCATCTTTAGCTTCAAAACTGTTATATTTGTAATATTGATTATTACTCTGAAGTATTGTAAAAAGTATCATTTAAGACACTTAAATTTATCTTACTTATATGTCTGCCTCTGTTGCAATTGAAGTTTTATTTCTTTATCTTCAGAGTGGCAAAACAACTGTGTCTAACTTTCTGGCTGATGCTACAGACCAAGCCAGTGGAGAGTACCACCCCACACAAGGTTGTCGAATTGTAGAATTTGAATGCAACACAGGTGGTCGCCAAAATGTAGAAGTTGAAATGTGGGATTGTAGTGGTGACAGGAGGTAATTTGTTTTGTTAACAAGAATTTATAAAAATATGTATTTTCACTATTAGAAAATGGCAGATATACATAGATAATATATATGCAATTAAATAAATATAGATACATTTAAACTTTAATATAATGATTATAATTGTCCTACTTGACATAAAACTTTGGCTGACAAGGTGTTCAAGAAACTGCAATTTGTATAATGTAATATTGCTGTCTTTAATAGGTTTTTACAAGGTTGTTTCTGTAAACTGTTGAAAGAGGCTTGGGAACAGGACTAAAAATAAATAATAATAATAAAAAAAATTGAAAAAAGAAATAGGGCGGTAGAGTTACCTCCCTGGACATATACTGTACATGATGTACTACTACTGTCACAGATCTTTATATGGGATTGAAATAAATAATCATAAATGCATCAACCTTAAATTTTAGATTATTATTGCTTTTATAAGATGGTGATAATAATTTTTCATATTTATGCTGTTTTCCTATGTAACCATCATGAATCGAAACATCAATATAACATAATAAATTATTTAAGAAGTGTGACTAAATACATTTTTTGTATATATTGTTTTATTTTTTATTTATTTTTTATAATTATATACCTTTCATGTGTGTCACCTACATATATGCATGTATTTTTAAATGAATACTGATGGGCTGTCCAGTTATCAATTTTAATCTGAAAATAATAAAAAGTGAATGAAACCATGCAATATTCAAACAATTGAAAATTATTAATGATTCAAGTGAGAAATAACAAAAAAAAAGACATTTTAATGTTGAAAGGCTAAACAAATACAAATATAAGAATCATACTGTATAATGTTATTTAAACTCTATTTTATTTTGGAGAATAATGGATTAATGGAAAGGTTGAATGTCATTTCCATTCAGAATTCACATAAATTCAAAGTACATATACATACATTTTGTATGTAATATAATTTTGTTCAAAGTTCCCATTTTTTCAAAAATATATATATGTACATGTATATCAGTAAAATGCAGCATTTTGATTACTTTAAGTTGACTATAAAATTGATTATAGTTGATATAAGATCAATTATGTGTATGCAATTGTTGATTATCAAAATGGAATTAAATGCCATCATTAATTATGATATCTGCATTATGATTTTTTGGTAGATTTGAGACATGTTGGCCAGCTATGGCTAAAGACACCAATGGTATAGTTTTTGTGTTCAATCCTGACATGCCCAATCATGACAAGGATATGGAGGGCTGGTAAGTTAACTGGCCTCAGTAATTATTATAGCATAATCTTGGACCAAAGTTACTCAGTTAGAAGCTCTATAATGTACAAAACAAACAGTATAGTTAAGATATTACATTTTTATATCGGGTTCATGTGAGTTTGGTATATGTGATTATGGTCAAAAATATGAATGAAAATTGTATTCTTTTATAAGCTCACCAATATGTGTATGCAGCAGGATATGTTAATCAGACAGCGACCTATGTCATTGTTTTGTGGTTTTTTTTTGTTTTCTTTAGGTATGACTATTTTGTGGCCCAACAAAACTTAAAGGACAGTCAGTGTATAGCATTTGCCCACCATAAACCTGGTGCGAACGAAAGGGAACGCTCTCAACTCAGTAAGTGTACATGAAAATGTTTCAGAGACTGATATTACATTTAGTATGTAACTTAATTCATATGGTATCAAGTAGAATACATTTATATGTATTTGAAACATGCTTTGTCTAATTAATCCAAAATTTCAACCTGAACCTTTGTCTCAGTTGATCTCTGTGTTGTAAATATTTACATTTACTTTATGACAACAATGTATCTTATGTATTTTCGTATTTCATGTCATGAAAAAAACCCATTACAGAATCTGAACTAATTTAAGTCTGAACAGATAGGTTAATTTCAGTTATAGTCATTCCTATCTTTTCGACCAAGTATCTTTGAGCTTACCTTCTTGTTCACTATGTGTTCCAGGTGATACATTTACAAAAGTACAGACAGTACCCACCAACATTGAGGACGACGGTGATGATGTGAGGAATCACTTCAATAATTATCTATCTCGCATCATTTCTGCGCTGTCAGACAATCGGGAAAAGGAAGAACTCAGCATCATGAACAATTGACGTTAGATACTTAGGATTATTGATTATTGAATTATAGGTTTAATAATGGACACAAAAGAACAGAGACTGTATACAGAACCAGACAGAATACAAAAACCTGCAGCTCTATTGTATGTGCCTAACCAGAAAATTCCACTGTTTTTGGTGTGTGCATTCATCCGTCCAATTTAGGATGCAAATTAAAAGTTATGTTAAAATTTCTATCAAAAAGAAAAAAAGCACATTATAGACTGATATAAGTATATAGATCTGTGTTCACAAATTAAAATTATTGCATGTTATATTTGTATGAAATTAGAAGAATTTTGTTTATGTCTGTAAAAATGGAGTTACTTCCCTTTATCAAATGACACAATATAGTAAAACGATACCTAAACTACCAGGTATATATTTCCTATCTCAATACTTTATTTGTGGTTGTATGAGAGCCTCAGAGGATACTTTTTCTGTGTTTTTTTCCCCCCTTTTTTTTTTTTCCCCCTTTTTTTTTTTCATTTGAAGATTGATACCCATTTCAGATTTTATTTTACACTAACACACAAGGGGCAGTCAGATCATTGCATTCTCAGCCCTATCGGCTGTTAAGCTATCATGTCCTATACTATTCCTATTGACAGAGTGAATCAAAGGGAAGTTACTGATAAATCAGAATTGACCATGGAGGTATAAGCAAGTATTAAAAGGTCTTATGTGGTTGAATTATCTGATTATTATCATATTCTAAGATACATAAAAAGACAGAATTGGACCAAGACAGAGAGAGAATGTATATTTATATCATATACAATATCAATTAATTGCTTATGTGAAGGTCAGGAACCTTAAAAGTAAGGATTTTAATTAAAATTTAAATCTTTCTATGATACTTAATATTGCTGACATTTTGTTGATTATTGTCCGTTCGTTCTGAACTGACTGCATACATTTTCATTCAAGTCATGTTTGTGATAGCTGAATACAATAGTTTCAAAGTCTGTAGTCTGCTTTTTGAGAGCACAAACATATGCATCATGTTCTTAGCATATATATTTTATTATGACTGATCTGATGTTACTTTTACTTTACAAAATTGTAATAAAAATTGTGAAAATAATGTATTATTATTTATTGTTTGCTTGTGTTTATAACTGCTTAGGCAGTGGAATTGGTGAGGAATTTCATTAGTTATGTGTTTGTCTCTCCAGTGGTATCTAACTTATATATACTGTGGTGTGGCATCCATTGTCCGTTGTCAACTTTTCATTAAAAAAACTTCTCAAGAACAAACAGGCAAAGAGACCTGATATTTGGCCTGTAGCATGCTGGGATGAAGGGCCATCAGATGTGTTCAAATGAATGACCTTGACTTTTGTTCAAGGTCAATTAGGGGTCAAATACGTTAAAAACAGATCCAAGCTTGTAGAGTGCTGGGGGGAAGGGCTACCAAGATTGTTCAAACGAATGATCTTGAACCACATTCAAGGTCATAGGGGTCAAATGTGCCTGAAAATATCTAAAAACTTCTTCTCATTGACCATGAGGTGTAAAGACCTGATAATAGGGCGGTAGCATGCTGGCAAGGAGGGCTACCAAGTTTGATTAATTGAACGTCCTTGACTGGCATTCAAGGTCACAGAGGTCAAATATGCTAATATCTTTCAGCAACTTCTCCATAACCAAGAAATCCAGGGATCTGTGTTGGACCAGTAGCATGTTGAATTAAAGTGCTACCAACATTAAGGTCACAGGAGTCAAATGTTATTAAATTTCTAAATAACATCTTCTCAATAGCCAAGAAGCTCAGCGGAAGATGCCATGGTTGGCATGTTACATGCTCGTATGAAGGGTTACCTGAATGAATGGTCTGCTTTATGTCCAGAGACACAGGATCAAATTTGTTTAAAACAATTAGAGTGATGGCATTTGTTATGTAATTTGCTTGGGTGAATGACTGCCAATCTTGGACATTGATATTCAAATGAATGACCTTAGTATAGTTTTCAAGGTCAAAGATGTTTTAACTTCAACCAACTTCTCAGATTAATGTCAGGTGAGTGATACAGGCCCATTGTGTCTCTTGTTCAAATATACACATTACCAAATAATGAACCTATTGCTTTGTTGCTATATCATTATCAGAGCGAAATGAAGGGAACTATAATAGATCAGAATGATTGAAGGCGTGAATAAACAAGAATCTGTTACATCTGAAACCTTATTAGGGCCCCATATTGCTGGTGCTCTATACAAGTGCAGTAATCATATCTGTCCATAAGCACTTTTGTTTCGGTAGATTGTCTCAGAATCCAGAAAGCTAAACATTCTGAAACTTAAAAAGGTGCTGCAATGTTATGAGCTGATGTGCAATAGGGTAGTATATTCTGTCAAAAATACTTCATTTAACGCCCTTGTACAAGGCCAAGTTTTCTGAATTTTCACATGACGATACACTGTGAAATGCAGATGCGCATTACTGGTTTACAAACTTACTTTGGTAAATGTCAAAGTCACTGCTACTAAAATATGTATGGAAATATAGTGTTAAAATACACCATACATAAGGCCTTTGAGATGGCCATACTTTCTGAAATTACACATGATACTCTACAATAAACAGATGAACAGTAAGAGATTTTGGTCCTAGGTCAAGGTCGCTTCTATTATGTGGATGGACATCATTCAAGGCTAAAGGACCAAAAGTCGCAAGATACCTCATGAATCTCAGTCGATTTCCTTCACCATTGGATCATAATTTGTATATTAGCACTATGTATGAGGTTGTTCAATATCAATGTAAGACTGTCAGTTAAAGTTCAGGTTTAGAGACGGATACCTAGACCCCATTTTGCTTCTGAAAGGTTTCCGTTTAGGAACATGGAACACTTGGTATAAAATAGTTGTTAAAGTAACTGAATGTTTCGATCTATATAGTCCTGTGTTGTGTTGAAGTAAGGTCTCAACGATCTAAATAGTCCTGTGTTGTGTTGAAGTAAGGTCTCAAAGATCTAAATAGTGTTGTGTTGAAGTAAGGTCTCAACGATCTAAATAGTCCTGTGTTGTGTTGAAGTAAGGTCTCAAAGTTCTAAATAGTCCTGTGTTGTGTTGAAGTAAGGTCTCAAATATCTAAATAGTCCTGTGTTGTGTTGAAGTAAGGTCTCAACGATCTAAATAGTCCTGTGTTGTGTTGAAGTAAGGTCTCAAATATCTAAATAGTCATGTGTTGTGTTGAAGTAAGGTCTCAAAGATCTATATAGTCATATGTTGTGTTGAAGTAAGGTCTCAAAGATCTATATAGTCCTGTGTTGTGTTGAAGTAAGGTCTCAAAGATCTAAATAGTCATGTGTTGTGTTGAAGTAAGGTCCCAAAGATCTAAATAGTCCTGTGTTGTGTTGAAGTAAGGTCCCAAAGATGTAAATAGTCCTGTGTTGTGTTGAAGTAAGGTCCCAAAGATCTAAATAGTCCTGTGTTGTGTTGAAGTAAAGACCGCAAAATCTGAATAGTCCTGTGTTGTGTTGAAGTAAGGTCTCAAAGATCTAAATAGTCCTGTGTTGTGTTGAAGTAAGGTCTCAAAGATCTAAATAGTCCTGTGTTATGTTGAAGTAAGGTCTCAAAGATCTAAATAGTCATGTGTTATGTTGAAGTAAGGTCTCAAAGATCTAAATAGTCCTGTGTTGTGTTAAAATAAGATCTAAAAGATCTAAATAGTCCTGTGTTGTGTTGAAGTAAAGACCGCAAAGATCTAAATAGTCCTGTGTTGTGTTGAAGTAAGGTCTCAAAGATCTAAATAGTCCTGTGTTGTGTTGAAGTAAGGTCCCAAAGATCTAGATAGTCCTGTGTTGTGTTGAAGTAAGGTCCCAAAGATCTAGATAGTCCTGTGTTGTGTTGAAGTAAGGTCTCAAAGATCTAAATAGTCCTGTGTTGTGTTGAAGTAAGACCTTGAAGGTCTAAATAGTCCTGTGTTGTGTTGAAGTAAGGTCCCAAAGATCTAAATAGTCCTGTGTTGTGTTGAAGTAAGGTCTCAAAGATCTAAATAGTCCTGTGTTGTGTTGAAGTAAGGTCTCAAAGATCTATATAGTCCTGTGTTGTGTTGAAGTAAGGTCTCAAATATCTAAATAGTCCTGTGTTGTGTTGAAGTAAGGTCTCAAAGATCTAAATAGTCCTGTGTTGTGTTGAAGTAAGACCTTGAAGGTCTAAATAGTCCTGTGTTGTGTTGAAGTAAGGTCCCAAAGATCTAAATAGTCCTGTGTTGTGTTGAAGTAAGGTCTCAAAGATCTAAATAGTCCTGTGTTGTGTTGAAGTAAGGTCTCAAAGATCTATATAGTCCTGTGTTGTGTTGAAGTAAGGTCTCAAATATCTAAATAGTCCTGTGTTGTGTTGAAGTAAGACCTTGAAGGTCTAAATGGTCATGTGTTGTGTTGAAGTAAGGTCTCAAAGATCTAAATAGTCATGTGTTGTGTTGAAGTAAGGTCTCAAAGATCTAAATAGTCCTGTGTTGTGTTGAAGTAAGGTCTCAAAGATCTAAATAGTCCTGTGTTGTGTTGAAGTAAGGTCTCAAAGATCTATATAGTCCCGTGTTGTGTTGAAGTAAGGTCTCAAAGATCTAAATAGTCCTGTGTTGTGTTGAAGTAAGGTCTCAAAGATCTAAATAGTCCTGTGTTGTGTTGAAGTAAGACCTTGAAGATCTAAATAGTCCTGTGTTGAGTACAAATCTTACAAATTCTAATCAACACGATTCCGTTCCGTAAACGTGACGAGATGGCCAGATGTCAACAGAAATGACGATAAGTGGCCACCAAACATGAAAAGAAAATTGGAAGGCGCAAACCTATGGTAATAGACCAATTCTGAACTTGATTTTTACTAAGACTTGGAATCGTTTTGTTTTTTTTAGCTGTGACTTATTTTTTGCAGTCGAAGTTTGAGTCTTTTTAGCATTTAGGCATTGCTATCTCTGTACTTGGCTTTGGCGGATGTTTTTGTGGCAGGTTGATTACACAATAAAAAGTAAGCTGCTTATTTCTCATGCTCAGAGAGAACTTCAGGATATGCAAAGTGAGACTAATCCTTACTGGGTATGATTTTTACACTAATTGGTAACGTTCGATAAGAATCAAGAAGTATGTTGAAGTTTATGTTGTATGACTTTGGTTCAAAAGGAACACAAATGTCATTTCAATACCACATGAATACTTTAGGTGATTATGATAGAGTTACATATTGCTAAATTCAGACTACCTATCTATCTAGTAGATAAAAGGTACTGACAAATGAAATAATGTAAATCATGATGAAAGAATAGTCCACATCGTAACAGCAAATTGGTGACGGATAATCGAGACCAAAAGTAATTGAATTCTATGAATTGATGAAAAAATGAATGAAGTCAAAAATTCTAACAAAAACAAAAAACCAAAAAAAAACACCAACACTTTTCCAGAAATACTTCTTATAGGAATGATTAATAACAAGATGTTTTCTCCATGATTCGAATTTTAAAAAAAATCAATTGTGTCTGTATTTTGAAATTACATCGAGTAAGAAGCATCGACTATGAACGCAATAAATATCGCATATCAATAATAAAAACGTTTCTCTGTGCATTGTATTGTGAAATAAAATGACAATTGAATTGTACCCATAGATTGTGAAATAAGATAACACTCTTATCATAAGCAAGCTGATTCATCAATAGGGCTGTGTTATCGTCAACTAACGGAGAATTTAGTGCTTCAATGTGGTGCAATATTGTTGATTTTATTAGAAATGGTGGTGGTAGAAACAATGAGATATTGTATTATGATAATATAAAACTAGAAATTGTAAATCAATTTAACTATCTTGGTATGCTCTTCAATTTCAATGGTAAATTCAATGTAACCCAAAAACATGTGGCGGATCAAGGGGAAAAGGCATATTACTCTCTCAAAAGTAAGTTAAAAAATCACAAATTTAATATCCAAACACAGATTTCAGTTTTTGACACATTTGTTAATAGTATTTTAAGTAACAGTGCTGAAATATGGGGATTTCACAAAGCTTTAGATATAGAAAAGGTTCATTTGATTTTTTGCAAACGATTACTGGGTGTAAACAAACGAGCTTGTAACAATCTGGTTTATTGTGAGCTAGGACGACTACCACTTTGGTCATGTAGGAAGCTCAAAATTCTCAAATATTGGTTAACATTGAAGTCGACAAATAATTGTATTTCAAAAATATGTTTTAAAGAAAAGATGGCATCTAATGACATATGGGTATTAGATATTCAAGCTGAGCTGAATAAATTAGGATTAAATTATAGATGGAATTCTGATTGTAGCGAGAAAATAGCTTTTAATGTGATTAAACAAAGATTTTATGATGTTTATCAAGAGGAGCTTCTATCTAATATTAGTGATATTTCTAAAGGTAAACTATATCAACATGTTATTGATAAATTATCTTTACAGTTCTACTTGTGTAAGCCTATAGACGACCAGTATAAAAACAAATAGCTAGATCTAGATTAAGCTCTCACAATCTCAATATAGAACAAGGAAGATACAGAAATCAGCAGAGAGAGCAAAGAATATGTACATTATGCCAAGATAATGATATTGAGGATGAATACCATTTTATTTTCAAATGTAATTTTCATAACAATATTGGAAATACATACATAAGCCATATTATTATAGAAGACCAAGTGTTTTTAAGTTGATACAATTATTAAGTATTCAAAATGTTTCTGCATTAAGTAAGCTAGGAAAATTACTTTATTTGGTGACAAAATAACGCAATAACGCCATTTAATTGTTTAATTTACTATATGTAAGTCTATTTATAACGTACATGAACTATTGTGTACTGCCATAATGTGTTTAAAAACACAAGGAAATAAAGAATCTGAATCTGAATCTATTTCATTTGAAGTTAACGACTTCGAGATCATCATCGTCGTCGTCGTCGCCGCCGCCGCCTTCCCCCTCAACAACAACAACAACAACAACAACAATGCAATTCATTATTACATTGCTACTTTGTTCTCTGTAAATTTGCCCGTACGATATACATGTATTTACCTAACCTATTATCTTAGTAACTATACACCTGACACATAGATAGTTTGTACAGCGCCACCTACGGATTACCAGGGATAGAAAGTGGTTACACGCTAATTCATTCCTTTCCACCGCGTGAAACATTATTTTTAACTGACAATTGAATTGGTATACATCATAGAAGTATATTTAGATGATAAAAATGTAATTGTCATCGAAATCCAGAAGCCTATATAACGAACATGTGTTTTATTATATTTAGGGGATGTCAAAACATAACAAATCTAGCCATGGACAATGATTTATAAACGTCAACAGATGAATTGTATAATAATACTAGTATTTGATTGACAGTAATCTGACAGACTGGCAAAATAACGATCAGCACTGTCACAGTGTATGCCTATCAAATTCCATGAAGCTGTACTATGTTATGAAAACTTATTATACCGTCAATAAAGACTTGAACCATTCATGTAATTTTTTGTTTTTAATCTGTCAATTCAGATAGTGTTTTAAAAATAATGTACGATTTACACGAATATTGCTGGGAATTTTCTATGACCTTTCACACTATCCATGGCGTATTAAACGCCGCGCGGTAGTCTCGTGGTATATTTGTGGGCCATTGGAATACTAAGCACTTTCCAGAGAACGTTTTCTTCGGTAAAGGAAGTAAGTCATAAAGAATTAGGTCTGGTGAATAGGATTCCAAAAAGCATGTGCAATATCGTAATACTGTAATTTTATACGTTTTGATGAAGTGCCATTTCCTTCCTAGTACGGTACATGAACTACTGGCCTAATTGCATAGGAAAAACGACAAACTTTTTTTTTGCTTTTGAATCATTTTACACCTTTTAATCGGAGTGTTGAATTTTGTGACGGCTCTCAGCCATGTCGCATTGGCGCCCCCGCCTAGAAAAGATCGACAGCTCGTCATGCGAATAATGACAATACGTCATGCGAACGATGACAATGCGCCATGCGAACAATGACAATGCGCCATGCGAACAGTGACAATGTGCCATGCGAACAGTGACAATACGCCTGCGAAAAGTGACAATACGCCTGCGAACAGTGACAATTCGCCATGCGAACAGTGACAATGCGCCATGCGAACAGTTACAATACGCCATGCGAACGGTGACAATACGCCATGCGAACAGTGACAATAAGCTATGTGAACAATGACAATTCGCCATGTGAACAATGACAATGTGCCATGCGAACAGTGATAATGCGCCATGCGAACAGTGACAATGCGCCATGCAAACAGTGACAATATTAATGCGCCATGCGAACAATGACAATGTGCCATGCGAACAGTGACAATGCGTCATGCGAACAGTGACAATGCGCCATGCGAACAGTGACAATAAGCCATGCGAACAGTGACAATACGTCATGCAAACAGTGACAATATTAATGCGCCATGCGAACAATGACAATGTGCCATGCGAACAGTGACAATGCGTCATGCGAACAGTGACAATGCGTCATGCAAACAGTGACAATATTAATGCGCCATGCGAACAATGACAATGCGTCATGCGAACAATGACAATGCGCCATGCGAACAGTGACAATGCGCCATGCGAACAATGACAATACGCCATGCGAACAGTGACAATACGCCATGCGAACAGTGACAATACGCCATGTGAACAATGACAATACGCCATGCGAACAGTGACAATACGCCATGTGAACAATGACAATACGCCATGCGAACAGTGACAATACGTCATGCGAACAGTGACAATGCGCCATGCGAACAATGACAATACGCCATGCGAACAGTGACAATACGTCATGCGAACAATGACAATACGCCATGCGAACAGTGACAATACGCCATGCGAACAATGACAATACGCCATGCGAACAGTGACAATGCGCCATGCGAACAGTGACAATACGCCATGCGAACAATGACAATGCGCCATGCGAACAGTGATAATGCGTCATGCGAACAGTGACAATGCGCCATGCGAACAGTGACAATACGTCATGCGAACAGTGATAATGCGCCATGCGAACAGTGACAATGCGCCATGCGAACAGTGACAATACGTCATGCGAACAATGACAATGCGCCATGTGAACAGTGACAATGCGCCATGCGAACAGTGACAATGCGCCATGTGAACAATGCGATGCGCCATGCGAACAATGACAATGGGCCATGCGAACAGTGACAATACGTCATGCGAACAGTGACAATGCGCCATGCGAACAGTGACAATACGTCATGCGAACAATGACAATACACCATGCGAACAATGACAATACGCCATGCGAACAGTGACAATACGTCATGCGAACAATGACAATGCGCCATGCGAACAGTGACAATACGTCATGCGAACAGTGACAATGCGCCATGCAAACAGTGACAATATTAATGCGCCATGCGAACAGTGACAATGCGCCATGCGAACAGTGACAATACGTCATGCGAACAATGACAATACGCCATGCAAACAGTGACAATGCGTCATGCGAACAATGACAATGTGCCATGCGAACAGTGACAATGCGTCATGCGAACAGTGACAATGGTACTTTGGGAACTGTGACAATTGATCCACATACCACATGGGCATTTCTAGTCCTCCATTTTTAAAAAAGGCTGAAAGACCTACGAGTATATATAAAGATATAAAGGTATTTCAGGCTAGGCCTAATTTTCATAATAAGGCTAGACAGTTTTTGATTTAAACATATTTTTATTGTATCATAAATGTACAACAGGGATCGGGCACAAGTTTTTCAACTTATATGAAGCCCTTTCCCAACAACAGTATACGATACCTAAAGATGACATTAGAATTTAAATAAAGTTATTTTATTTTTAAATGGAAGTTTAAGAAGGGTAGATATGGTATGTTAAGCAGCGTGAATGGAGAGAGAGAGAGAGAGAGAGAGAGAGAGAGAGAGAGAGAGAGAGAGAGAGAGAGAGAGAGAGAGAGAGAGAGAGAGAGAGAGCAGAAGTCTTCTTCATTTATAATTCAATTTACAATTTATGAAGAATAATTAGGACAGTTTTTACAAGAAAGTTTTAAAATATTGTTTATTAGACCGAGTGAGTGATCTTTCTCGACTCAGCTGACATTTGTTGACATTACACTATTCCATACTTTCAGCTGTTCAATGTTCATCATATCTCATGTCATGTTTTGCTTTCACCGTTGTCTTTCCTTTCCTTCTGATATCCGTTTCGCAAATGCCATATATATATATGATTGAAGGGACATTTTAGATTAAAAGAAGAAGAGAGCTGGAAGGGAGGGAGTGATAGAGGGAGAAGAACGGAGGTGAATACAGAAATCTATTTGTATCAATATATTGCTGAGTATGCAGACACATTCTTTCGTTTTCTTCCTTTGATGAATAGACTGTACATACAATGTGAGTTTTGTCCTTCTAGCTAGGACTCGTTAGTGATGATAGAGATAGCTATACACCTATCCGTCCTTCTAGGACTCGTTAGTGATGATAGAGATAGCTACACACCTATCCGTCTTTCTAGGACTCGTTAGTGATGATAGGGATAGCTACACACCTATCCGTCCTTCTAGGACTCGTTAGTGATGATAGGGATAGCTATACACCTATCCGTCCTTCTAGGACTCGTTAGTGATGCTAGGGGTAGTATACATCTATCTGTCCTTCTAGGACTCGTTAGTGATGATAGGGGTAGTATACATCTATCTGTCCTTCTAGGACTCGTTAGTGATGATAGGGATAGCTATACACCTATCCGTCCTTCTAGGACTCGTTAGTGATGATAGAGATACATGTAGCTATGTATCTATCTGTCCTTCTAGGACTCGTCAGTGATGATAGGGATACATGTAGCTATGTATCTATCTGTCCTTCTAGGACTCGTCAGTGATGATAGGGGTACATGTAGCTATACACCTATCTGTCCTTCTAGGACTCGTTAGTGATGCTAGGGATATCTATACACCTATCTGTCCTTCTAGGACTCGTTAGTGATGCTAGGGGTAGTATACATCTATCTGTCCTTCTAGGACTCGTCAGTGATGATAGGGATACATGTAGCTATACACCTATCTGTCCTTCTAGGACTCGTTAGTGATGCTAGGGGAAGTATACATCTATCTGTCCTTCTAGGACTCGTTAGTGATGATAGGGGTAGTATACACCTATCCGTCCTTCTAGGACTCGTCAGTGATGATAGGGATACATGTAGCTATACATCTATCTGTCCTTCTAGGACTCGTTAGTGATGCTAGGGGTAGCTATACACCTATCCGTCCTTCTAGGACGCGTTAGTGATTATAGGGGTAGTATACATCTATCTGTCCTTCTAGGACTCGTTAGTGATGATAGGGATACATGTAGCTATACATCTATCTGTCCTTCTAAGACTCGTCAGTGATTATAGGGATACATGTAGCTATACACCTATCTGTCCTTCTAGGACTCGTTAGTGATGATAGGGGTAGTATACACCTATCCGTCCTTCTAGGACTCGTTAGTGATGATAGGGATAGCTATACACCTATCCGTCCTTCTAGGACTCGTTAGTGATGACAGGGATACATGTAGCTATGTATCTATCTGTCCTTCTAGGACTCGTCAGTGATGCTAGGGGTAGTATACATCTATCTGTCCTTCTAGGACTCGTTAGTGATGATAGGGATACATGTAGCTATACATCTATCTGTCCTTCTAGGACTCGTTAGTGATGCTAGGGGAAGTATACATCTATCTGTCCTTCTAGGACTCGTTAGTGATGATAGGGGTAGTATACACCTATCCGTCCTTCTAGGACTCGTCAGTGATGCTAGGGATACGTGTAGCTATGTATCTATCTGTCCTTCTAGGACTCGTTAGTGATGCTAGGGGTAGTATACATCTATTCCGTCCTTCTAGGACTCGTTAGTCATATATTCTGTCCTTCTATGACTCGTTAGTCATCTATTCTGTCCTTCTAGGACTCGTTAGTCATATATTCTGTCCTTCTAGGACTGTCAGTGAGACTAAGGGCTTGCTCAAAAGTGTTGGTTCATTTTGTACCTAGGATGCGACCGAGGCTCCAAAAGAGGTAGGAAAAAAGTGTCAAAATCTACAGATGAGAAAGTTAATTCAATCAATCTGATGATTTTCAATATATAGATCTCAAAGTATATTTCTGAACCATCACTACAATACGTATTGAACCACGTACGTACATGTTACAGCAGACCTCGGAGACTTTAGTCTACCAGCAGTATGTACATTCAAACATGACCTTGACTCTACCTGTCCAACAACACAGATGGGAAAGACTAATGTATTATGCATGTACTTCGATCAAAGAACTATGGTTTACATCTTGTCAAGGCTGTAAAGGGGCCCGATGTGGGCGGATCATTACTTCCATTTTTTGTAATTTAACGGGAAAATAAGGGAATTTGTTAATCCTTTAAAAACATATCATAAATAGTATAATATTTAACATATTATTTATAACCATATCATATATCTACAATATCTGAACGCGAGAAAAAAATACGATGTGCCAAATAATTTATAAAAACCAAACAGAATCACCCTGTTTCACGTTAAAAAAAACCAAAAAAACGTTAAAATATCCCGACCGCAAAACATCCCCATCAACATCCTCAGAGATTTTGTCCATGTGTCATTGAGCCATATCAGAACTTCACTAATGACAATGGCATGTAACGACAATGATAATGTATTTATTTCCGTAAACCGATACAATATAGATAATATAAAATAGAAAACATTGATATCATCCGGAACCAAAATTCTTTCTCCCCTGTAGTTGCTTCCTTTTCCAGTCTGCTCCTTCCTGTTGTATTCTCTTTTCCTCTGTTCACAGCCACAGGGGGTAGGCGCGGACCTACGTCGCAAAAAAGTAATTGTCAGATAAAAATAAGCCCCTCCCGAGTGTGACCCGTCCCACGACTACACATATCCTTGACAACATATATCCTTGACAACATACATTGTATATCCTTGACAACATATATCCTTGACAACATATATCCTTGACCCTTTAGCCTCTCCCGTGTATGACCCGTCCCACGACTATAAGGATATACATTGTATGTAGTGGTGGGACGGGTCATACTCAGGAGAGGCAATTTTTTTTATCTGACAATTATTTTTTTGTGACGTAGGTACGTATACGCGCCTACCCCCTGTGTTCAAAGGTTTCGGGTTAGTATTTATAGAAAAAAATATTAGCCCCCTACTTTTACTCTATCATTGTAGGAGTAGGGGCTAATATTTGTTTTTTTTAGTACTAATCCGAAACAGACACCTGTGTTCTGTTTGTTGATCACCTTCACCACACTTGTCCTCATATGATCCCGGCTGTTGCAGAGACAAGCGCATGACGGAATACGATGACAGATACAGACTATTTACCTCACACAGCAAATACTCCTTTCATCTTCATTTTTATTGGCGGCATGTAAAATAATATATCTAGGTAATATGTAAAATAACAGATCTAGGTAAAATGTAAATTGTCAGGTTTGCATGATGTTTAATTATCCTTAAAAATAAACAGGCAATGAAATTCATAGCCAAATCTTTACGAAGAATCATGAATTTGTAAACTCTGCCTGCATGGTAAGATATACCAACGTTAACTCGACCGCCCAGTTCTAGGCAATGTGTACTCTTACATGTACGGGATGTAATGATTATTTATAGGTCGAACTATCCGTTTCCTGATGGCGAAATCTTTAGGTAATAGTCCACTAGCGGATCCAGGTGGCGACTCCCCCCCCCCCCCCCCCCCCCTTTGCGGAGGAGGAGAATTTTGTTATAGCCTTAAAAATGGAAAAAAAATCGTCTCGCGCCTACGGCGCTTGCATTATGTTAAGACTAAATTTGATAACATTTCTTATTTAAATCTTTAAAATAGTTCCGGTTTAAACAAAAAGCTGGACATGAAGAGATAAATGCGATCATGCTATGTTTCCACCGGACAGGAATTATATTAATAACTATAATTGTTAATATTAAAAAGTGCATTGCATTACTTTATTCCATGTACACTGATTGACCCAATTTCAAGTTCAAGATATGCTATATTGTCTATACTGCTTGTAAAAAAAATAGAATACGATAGAGTTTCTCCGTTATCTCAGTCTCCATTTATTATTCTCTTGTAGTATATTCATGAATCTGATTGAAATACAGATAATTAATCAAATTGATGTGGGGTTCAGGGCCGGAAGACATCCGGGCTGATACAAAATTAAAAAAATATACACATGTTTACTGCTGAAATCAGGTTTACTACTTTTATAGTTTGATCATATCTATGTAATTTCTATCCAGAGGTAACTTACAAGATTTAGAAAGAAGGCACAATCATCGAGTTTCCCTCAAAATGAGAGAACTCAATGGTCTAACAGACCTATAAAGTATAAGTGTGACGAATCCAACAATGTTAGAACCAACAAATAGTAAGATACCTTTAGCCACAGGGGGTAGGCGCGGACCTATGTCGCAAAAAAAATAATTGTCAGATAAAAATGAGCCTCTCCCGAGAATGACCCGTCCCATGACTACATGTATATATCCTTAGTACCCCATGTGCCTTTAGCTAGCTGAAGGTACATGCAGCTCTCGTTAATTTTTGTATTAGGATCTTTTCTTTTTTTTTTCTTTTAGCCAGATTATTCTGTTTTGTAAGATTATTGAGCGTAAAATTTTAGGCGTAAGTTGCGCGTAATATATATATAGCTTTGATCGCTAAGTTATATAAATACTCAAATACTCCGCCCCCAATTGCGCCCCGGAGGATGCTGCGCATGTGTATTGGAGAGCTTAGTGCAGTTTCGTTTTGTAACCGGCTCACACGTACAGTATACAATGCACACATGTACGTACCGGTGATCATTCGACGATGGAAGACGATGCGTAACGACTAATAAATGAGTAAGTTCACAGACTAAACATGTTCTAACTGCTTGCACTTCTCATAAAATTTATAATGCCAGTCACGTAGTCACCATGGTAGCGCCACATTGTATTATTAGCATTATACTTTGTTTTTCACAGAGCTACACACATGCAATGATGCATAATGTTGTACATTGCCTCTGTTGAAATGACGAGAGTACAATGTATGTTTGGTGTTGATAAATTAATACGTGTGCCTTGTGCAGATGGTTTTTATAGTTAGCCTGAGTTTATATATTTTCATTATGTCCAAGTTAAAATTTGATGTCGGAACCAAAGGAATCTTTTGCTCAATCATTGAATTATGTCTACCTGTCTAACTACCACGTGTGTGTAGTAGTATTTCTACCTGTCTATAACAACCACCTGTGTGTGGTGTTATTTATACCTGTCTATAACAACCACCTGCATGTTGTATTATTTATACCTGTCTATAACAACCACCTGTCTGTGGTGTTATTTCTACCTGTCTATAACTACCACCTGTTGTGGTATTAATTCTACCTGTCTATAACAACCACCTGTTTGTGGTATAATGTCTACCTGTCTATAACTACCACCTGTCTGTAGTATAATTTCTACCTGTCTTTAACTACCACCTGTCGGGTATTATTTCTACCTGTCTTTAACTACCACCTGTCTCATATTATTTTTACCTGTCTATAACTACCACCTCTGATATTATTTTTACCTGTCTATAACAACCACCTGTCAGGGGTATTATTTCTACCTGTCTATAACAACCACATGTCAGGGGTATTATTTCTACCTGTCTATAACTACCACCTGTCTCATATTATTTTTACCTGTCTATAACTATAACTATAACTACCACCTGTCTGTGGTATTATTTCAACTTGTCTATAGCTAGCACATATCTGATATTGTTTTACCTGTCTATAACAACCACATGTCTGATATTATTTCTACCTGTCTATAACTACCACCTGTCTGTGGTATTATTTCAAGCTGTCTATAACTACCACATATCTGATATTGTTTTACCTGTCTATAACAACCACATGTCTGATATTATTTCTACCTGTCTATAACAACCACCTGTCTGTGGTATTATTTCTACCTGTCTAAAACAACCACCTAACTCTCTGGTATCATTTCTACCTGTCTGTAACTATACAACCTGTCTATGACTACCACCTGCTTATAACTACCACCTGTCTATAACTACAACCTGTCTATGACTACCACCTGTCTATAACTACCACCTGTCTATAACTACCACCTGTCTATGACTACCACCTGTCTATGACTACAACCTGTCTATGACTACCACCTGTCTATGACTACCACCTGTCTATGACTACCACCTGTCTATAACTACAACCTGTCTATGACTACCACCTGTCTATAACTACCACCTGTCTATAACTACCACCTGTCTATGACTACCACCTGTCTATGACTACCACCTGTCTATGACTACCACCTGTCTATAACTACAACCTGTCTATGACTACCACCTGTCTATGACTACCACCTGACTATGACTACCACCTGTCTATGACTACCACCTGTCTATGACTACCACCTGTCTATAACTACAACCTGTTTATGACTACAACCTGTCTATGACTACCACCTGTCTATGACTACCACCTGTCTATGACTACCGACCTTCCTATAACTATCAACCTGTCTATGACTACAACCTGTCTATGACTACCACCTGTCTATGACTACCACCTGTCTATGACTACCACCTGTCTATAACTACCACCTGTCTATGACTACCACCTGACTCTAACTACCACCTGTCTATGACTACCACCTGTCTATGACTACCACCTGTCTATAACTACAACCTGTCTATGACTACAACCTGTCTATGACTACCACCTGTCTATGACTACCACCTGTCTATGACTACCACCTGTCTATAACTACAACCTGTCTATGACTACCACCTGTCTATGACTACCACCTGTCTATGACTACCACCTGTCTATGACTACCACCTGTCTATAACTACAACCTGTCTATGACTACAACCTGTCTATGACTACCACCTGTCTATGACTACCACCTGTCTATGACTACCACCTGTCTATAACTACCACCTGTCTATGACTACCACCTGACTCTAACTACCACCTGTCTATGACTACCACCTGTCTATGACTACCACCTGTCTATGACTACCACCTGTCTATGACTATCACCTGTCTATAACTATCACCTGTCTATGACTACCACCTGTCTATAACTACCACCTGTCTATGACTACAACCTGTCTATAACCCCACCTGTCTATAACCCCACCTGTCTATAACCCCACCTGTCTATGACAACCACCTGTCTATGACTACAACCTGTCTATAACCCCACCTGTCTATAACCCCACCTGTCTATAACCCCACCTGTCTATGACTACCACCTGTCTATAACTACCACCTGTCTATAACTACCACCTGTCTATAACTACCACCTGACTATAACTACAACCTGTCTATAACTACCACCTGTCTATAACTACAACCTGTCTATAACTACCACCTGTCTATGACTACCACCTGTCTATAACTACCACATGACTCTAACTACCACCTGACTCTAACTACCACCTGTCTATGACTACCACCTGTCTATGACTACCACCTGTCTATAACTACCACATGACTCTAACTACCACCTGACTCTAACTACCACCTGACTCTAACTACCACCTGTCTATGACTACCACCTGTCTATAACTACCACATGACTCTAACTACCACCTGACTCTAACTACCACCTGTCTATGACTACCACCTGTCTATGACTACCGCCTGTCTATAACTACCACCTGTCTATGACTACCACCTGTCTATAACTACCACCTGTCTATGACTACCACCTGTCTATAACTACCACCTGTCTATGACTACCACCTGTCTATAACTACCACCTGTCTATGACTATCACCTGTCTATAACTACCACCTGTCTATAACTACCACCTGTCTATAACTACCACCTGTCTATAACTACAACTTGTCTATAACTACCACCTGTCTATAACTACCACCTGTCTATAACTACCACCTGTCTATAACTACAACCTGTCTATAACTAACACCTGTCTATAACTACCACCTGACGATAACTACCACCTGTCTATAACTACCGCCTGTCTATAACTACCACCTGTCTATAACTACCACCTGTCTATGACTACCACCTGTCTATAACCCCACCTGTCTATAACCCCACCTGTCTATAACCCCACCTGTCTATGACTATCACCTGTCTATGACTACCACCTGTCTATAACTACCACCTGTCTATAACCCCACCTGTCTATAACCCCACCTGTCTATGACTATCACCTGTCTATGACTACCACCTGTCTATAACTACCACCTGTCTATGACTACCACCTGTCTATAACTACCACCTGTCTATGACTACCACCTGTCTATGACTACCACCTGTCTATAACTACCACCTGACTATAACTAACACCTGTCTATGACTACCACCTGTCTATGACTACCACCTGTCTATAACTACAACCTGTCTATGACTACCACCTGTCTATGACTACCACCTGTCTATAACTACCACCTGTCTATAACTACCACATGTCTATGACTATCACCTGTCTATAACTACCACCTGACTATGACTAACACCTGTCTATGACTACCACCTGTCTATGACTACCACCTGTCTATAACTACAACCTGTCTATGACTACCACCTGTCTATGACTACCACCTGTCTATAACTACCACCTGTCTATAACTACCACCTGTCTATGACTACCACCTGTCTATGACTACCACCTGTCTATAACTACCACCTGTCTATGACTACCACCTGTCTATAACTACCACCTGTCTATGACTACCACCTGACTATAAATACCACCTGTCTATGACTACCACCTGACTATAACTATCACCTGTCTATAACTACCACCTGACTATAACTACCACCTGTCTATGACTACCACCTGTCTATGACTACCACCTGACTCTAACTACCACCTATCTATGACTACCACCTGTCTATAACTACCACCTGTCTATAACTACCACCTGTCTATAACTACCACCTCTCTATAACTACCACCTGTCTATAACTACCACCTGTCTATGACTACCACCTGACTATAACTACCACCTGTCTATGACTACCACCTGTCTATAACTACCACCTGTCTATGACTACCGCCTGTCTATAACTACCACCTGTCTATAACTACCACCTGTCTATGACTACCACCTGTCTATAACTACCACCTGTCTATAACTACCACCTGTGTATAACTACCACCTGTCTATAACTACCACCTGTCTATAACTACCACCTGTCTATGACTACAACCTGTCTATAACTACCACCTGTCTATAACTACCACCTGTCTATGACTACCGCCTGTCTATAACTACCACCTGTCTATGACTACCACCTGTCTATGACTACCACCTGTCTATAACTACCACCTGTCTATAACTACCACCTGTGTATAACTACCACCTGTCTATAACTACCACCTGTCTATAACTACCACCTGTCTATGACTACAACCTGTCTATAACTACCACCTGTCTATAACTACCACCTGTCTATGACTACCACCTGACTATAACTACCACCTGACTCTAACTACCACCTATCTATGACTACCACCTGTCTATGACTACCACCTGTCTATAACTACCACCTGTCTATGACTACCACCTGTCTATAACTACCACCTGTCTATAACTACCACCTGTCTATAACTACCACCTCTCTATAACTATCACCTATCTATAACTATCACCTATCTATGACTACCACCTGTCTATAACTACCACCTGTCTATAACTACCACCTGTCTATGACTACCACCTGTCTATGACTACCACCTGACTATAACTACCACCTCTCTATAACTATCACCTATCTATAACTATCACCTATCTATGACTACCACCTGTCTATAACTACCACCTCTCTATAACTACCACCTGTCTATAACTATCACCTATCTATGACTACCACCTGTCTATGACTACCACCTGACTATAACTACCTCCTGTCTATGACTACCACCTGTCTATAACTACCACCTGTCTATAACTACCACCTGACTATAACTACCACCTGACTATAACTACCTCCTGTCTATAACCACCTCCTGTCTATAACTACCACCTGTCTATAACTACCACCTGTCTATAACTACCACCTGTCTATAACTACCACCTGTCTATAACTATCCACCTGTCTATAACTATCACCTGTCTATAACTATCACCTGTCTATAACCACCTCCTGTCTATAACTACCACCTGTCTATAACTACCACCTGTCTATAACTACCACCTGTCTATAACTATCACCTGTCTATAACTACCACCTGTCTATAACCACCTCCTGTCTATAACTACCACCTGTCTATAACTACCACCTGTCTATAACTACCACCTGTCTATAACTACCACCTGACTATAACTACCACCTGTCTATAACTACCACCTGTCTATAACTACCACCTGTCTATAACCACCTCCTGTCTATAACTACCACCTGTCTATAACTACCACCTGTCTATAACTACCACCTGACTATAACTACCACCTGTCTATAACTACCACCTGTCTATAACTACCACCTGTCTATGACTACCACCTGTCTATAACTACCACCTGTCTATGACTACCACCTGTCTATAACTACCACCTGTCTATGACTACCACCTGTCTATAACTACCACCTGTCTATAACCACCTCCTGTCTATAACTACCACCTGTCTATGACTACCACCTGTCTATAACTACCACCTGTCTATGACTACCACCTGTCTATAACCACCTCCTGTCTATAACTACCACCTGTCTATAACTACCACCTGTCTATAACCACCTCCTGTCTATGACTACCACCTGTCTATGACTACCACCTGTCTATGACTACAACCTGTCTATGACTACCACCTGTCTATGACTACCACCTGACTCTAACTACCACCTGTCTATGACTACCACCTGTCTATAACTACAACCTGTCTATGACTACCACCTGTCTATGACTACCACCTGACTCTAACTACCACCTGTCTATAACTACCACCTGTCTATAACTACCACCTGTCTATGACTACAACCTGTCTATAACTACCACCTGTCTATAACTACCACCTGTCTATGACTACAACCTGTCTATAACTACCACCTGTCTATAACTACCACCTGTCTATAACTATCACCTGTCTATAACTACCACCTGTCTATAACTACCACCTGACTATAACTATCACCTGTCTATATAACTACCACCTGTCTATGACTACAACCTGTCTATAACTACCACCTGTCTATAACTACCACCTGTCTATAACTACCACCTGTCTATGACTATCACCTGTCTATAACTACCACCTGTCTATGACTACAACCTGTCTATAACTACCACCTGTCTATGACTACAACCTGTCTATAACTATCACCTGTCTATGACTACAACCTGTCTATGACTACCACCTGTTTATAACTACAACCTGTCTATGACTAAAACCTGTCTATAACTATCACCTGTCTATAACTATCACCTGTCTATAACTACCACCTGTCTATGACTACCACCTGTCTATAACTACCACCTGTCTATGACTACCACCTGTCTATAACTAACACCTGTCTATAACTACCACCTGTCTATAACTACCACCTGTCTATGACTACCACCTGTCTATGACTACCACCTGACTATAACTATCACCTGTCTATGACTACAACCTGTCTATGACTACCACATATATATAAGTACCACCTCTCTATAACTACCAGGCCTGTCTATAACTACAACCTGTCTATGACTACCACCTGTCTATAACTACCACCTGTCTATGACTACCACCTGTCTATAACTACCACCTGTCTATAACTACCACCTGACTATAACTATCACCTGTCTATAACTACCACCTGTCTATGACTACAACCTGTCTATAACTATCACCTGTCTATAACTATCACCTGTCTATGACTACCACCTGTCTATAACTACCACCTGTCTATGACTACCACCTGTCTATAACTACCACCTGTCTATGACTACCACCTGTCTATGACTACCACCTGACTATAACTATCACCTGTCTATGACTACAACCTGTCTATAACTATCACCTGTCTATAACTATCACCTGTCTATAACTACCACCTGTCTATGACTACCACCTGTCTATGACTACCACCTGTCTATGACTACCACCTGTCTATAACTACCACCTGTCTATAACTACCACCTGTCTATAACTACCACCTGTCTATAACTACCACCTGTCTGTGACTACAACCTGTCTATAACTACCACCTGTCTATGACTATCACCTGTCTATAACTACCACCTGTCTATAACTACCACCTGTCTGTGATATTATTTCTACCTGTCTATAACAACCACCTAGCTCTCTGGTATAATTTCTACCTGTCTATAACTACCACCAGTCTATACCTATCATCTGTCTATGACTACCACCTGTCTATAACTACCACCTGTCTATGACTACCACCTGTCTATAACTACCACCTGTCTATAACTACCACCTGTCTATAACTACCACCTGACTATAACTATCACCTGTCTATAACTACCACCTGACTATAACTACCATCTGTCTATGACTACCACCTGTCTATGACTACCACCTGTCTATAACTACCACCTGTCTATAACTACCACCTGTCTATAACTATCATCTGTCTATGACTACCACCTGTCTATAACTACCACCTGTCTATGACTACCACCTGTCTATGACTACCACCTGTCTATGACTACCACCTGTCTATAACTACCACCTGTCTATAACTACCACCTGTCTATGACTACCACCTGTCTATGACTTATCACCTGTCTATACCTACCACCTGTCTATAACTACCACCTGTCTATAACTACCACCTGTCTATAACCACCTCCTGTCTATAACTACCACCTGTCTATAACTACCACCTGTCTATAACTACCACCTGACTCTAACTACCACCTGTCTATGACTACCACCTGTCTATGACTACCACCTGTCTATGACTACCACCTGTCTATGACTACCACCTGTCTATGACTACCACCTGTCTATGACTACCACCTGACTATAACCCCACCTGTCTATGACTACCACCTGTCTATGACTACCACCTGACTCTTACTACCACCTGTCTATGACTATCACCTGTCTATGACTATCACCTGTCTATGACTACAACCTGTCTATGACTACCACCTGACTATAACTACCACCTGACTATAACTACCACCTGTCTATAACTACCACCTGTCTATAACTACCACCTGTCTATGACTACCACCTGTCTATAACTTATCACCTGTCTATAACTACCACCTGTCTATAACTACCACCTGACTCTAACTACCACCTGTCTATGACTACCACCTGTCTATATAACTACCAACTGTCTATAACTACCACCTGTCTATAACTACCACCTGTCTATGACTACCACCTGTCTATATAACTACCACCTGTCTATGACTACAACCTGTCTATGACTACCACCTGACTATAACTACCACCTGTCTATAACTACCACCTGTCTATGACTACCACCTGTCTATATAACTACCACCTGTCTATGACTACCACCTGTCTATAACTACCACCTGTATATGACTACCACCTGTCTATATAACTACCAACTGTCTATAACTACCACCTGTCTATAACTAACACCTGTCTATGACTACCACCTGACTCTAACTACCACCTGTCTATGACTACCACCTGACTATAACTATCACCTGTCTATGACTACCACCTGTCTATGACTACCACCTGTCTATAACTAACACCTGTCTATGACTACCACCTGACTCTAACTACCACCTGTCTATGACTACCACCTGACTATAACTATCACCTGTCTATGACTACCACCTGTCTATGACTACCACCTGTCTATGACTACCACCTGTCTATGACTACCACCTGTCTATGACTACCACCTGTCTATAACTACCACCTGTCTATATCTACCACCTCTCTATAACTACCAGGCATGTCTATAACTACAACCTGTCTATGACTACCACCTGTCTATAACTACCACCTGTCTATAACTACCACCTGGCTATAACTATCACCTGTCTATGACTACCACCTGTCTATAACTACCACCTGTCTATGACTACAACCTGTCTATGACTACCACCTGTCTATAACTACCACCTGTCTATGACTACCACCTGTCTATAACTACCACCTGTCTATGACTACCACCTGTCTATGACTACCACCTGTCTATAACTACCACCTGTCTATAACTACCACCTGTCTATGACTATCACCTGTCTATAACTACCACCTGTCTATAACTACCACCTGTCTATAACTACCACCTGTCTATGACTATCACCTGTCTATAACTACCACCTGTCTATGACTATCACCTGTCTATAACTATCACCTGTCTATGACTACAACCTGTCTATAACTATCACCTGTCTATAACTACCACCTGTCTATGACTACCACCTGTCTATAACCACCACCTGTCTATGACTACCACCTGTCTATGACTACCACCTGTCTATAACTACCACCTGTCTATAACTATCACCTGTCTATAACTACCGCCTGTCTATGACTACCACCTGTCTATGACTACCACCTGTCTATGACTACCACCTGTCTATGACTACCACCTGTCTATGACTACCACCTGTCTATAACTACCACCTGTCTATAACTATCACCTGACTCTAACTACCACCTGTCTATGACTACCACCTGTCTATGACTACCACCTGTCTATGACTACCACCTGTCTATAACTACCACCTGTCTATAACTATCACCTGACTCTAACTACCACCTGTCTATGACTACCGCCTGTCTATAACTACCACCTGTCTATAACTACCACCTGTCTATAACTACCACCTGTCTATGACTACAACCTGTCTATGACTACCACCTGTCTATGACTACCACCTGTCTATAACTACCACCTGTCTATGACTACAACCTGTCTATGACTACCACATGTCTATAACTACCACCTGTCTATGACTACCACCTGTCTATGACTACCACCTGACTATAACTACCACCTGTCTATGACTACCACCTGTCTATAACTACCACCTGTCTATGACTACCACCTGTCTATGACTACCACCTGTCTATGACTACCACCTGTCTATGACTACCACCTGTCTATGACTACCACCTGTCTATAACTACCACCTGACTCTAACTACCACCTGTCTATAACTTATCACCTGTCTATAACTACCACCTGTCTATAACTACCACCTGTCTATAACTACCACCTGTCTATAACTACCACCTGTCTATGACTACCACCTGTCTATAACTACCACCTGTCTATAACTACAACCTGTCTATGACTACCACCTGACTCTAACTACCACCTGTCTATGACTACCACCTGTCTATAACTACCACCTGTCTATAACTACCACCTGTCTATAACTACCACCTGACTCTAACTACCACCTGTCTATAACTACCACCTGTCTATGACTACCACCTGACTCTAACTACCACCTGTCTATGACTACCACCTGACTATAACTATCACCTGTCTATGACTACCACCTGTCTATGACTACCACCTGTCTATAACTACCACCTGTCTATAACTACCACCTGTCTATAACTACCACCTGTCTATAACTATCACCTGTCTATAACTACCACCTGACTCTAACTACCACCTGTCTATAACTACCACCTGTCTATGACTACAACCTGTCTATGACTACCACCTGTCTATAACTACCACCTGTCTATGACTACCACCTGTCTATAACTACCACCTGTCTATACCTACCACCTGTCTATAACTACCACCTGTCTATAACTACCACCTGACTATAACTACCACCTGTCTATGACTACCACCTGACTCTAACTACCACCTGTCTATAACTTATCACCTGTCTATAACTACCACCTGTCTATAACTACCACCTGTCTATAACTACCACCTGTCTATAACTACCACCTGACTATAACTACCACCTGTCTATGACTACCACCTGACTATAACTACCACCTGTCTATGACTACCACCTGACTCTAACTACCACCTGTCTATAACTTATCACCTGTCTATAACTACCACCTGTCTATAACTACCACCTGTCTATAACTACCACCTGACTATAACTACCACCTGTCTATGACTACCACCTGACTATAACTACCACCTGACTATGACTACCACCTGTCTATAACTTATCACCTGTCTATAACTACCACCTGTCTATAACTACCACCTGTCTATGACTACCACCTGACTATAACTACCACCTGACTATAACTACCACCTGACTATAACTACCACCTGTCTATAACTATCACCTGTCTATAACTATCACCTGTCTATAACTACAACCTGTCTATAACTACCACCTGTCTATGACTACCACCTGTCTATAACTACCACCTGTCTATAACTACCACCTGACTATAACTACCACCTGACTATAACTACCACCTGACTATAACTACCACCTGTCTATGACTACCACCTGTCTATAACTACCACCTGTCTATAACTACCACCTGTCTATGACTACCACCTGACTATAACTACCACCTGTCTATAACTACCACCTGTCTATGACTACCACCTGTCTATAACTACCACCTGTCTATGACTACCACCTGTCTATGACTACCACCTGTCTATAACTACCACCTGTCTATGACTACCACCTGACTCTATCTACCACCTGTCTATGACTACCACCTGTCTATGACTACCACCTGTCTATGACTACCACCTGTCTATAACTATCACCTGTCTATAACTACCACCTGACTATAACTACCACCTGTCTATAACTACCACCTGTCTATGACTACCACCTGTCTATAACTACCACCTGTCTATGACTACCACCTGACTCTATCTACCACCTGTCTATAACTACCACCTGTCTATAACTACCACCTGTCTATAACTACCACCTGTCTATGACTACCACCTGACTATAACTACCACCTGTCTATAACTACCACCTGTCTATGACTACCACCTGTCTATAACTACCACCTGTCTATGACTACCACCTGTCTATGACTACCACCTGTCTATAACTACCACCTGTCTATGACTACCACCTGACTCTATCTACCACCTGTCTATGACTACCACCTGTCTATGACTACCACCTGTCTATGACTACCACCTGTCTATAACTATCACCTGTCTATAACTACCACCTGACTATAACTACCACCTGTCTATGACTACCACCTGTCTATAACTACCACATGACTCTAACTACCACCTGTCTATAACTACCACCTGTCTATAACTACCACCTGTCTATAACTACCACCTGACTATAACTACCACCTGTCTATGACTACCACCTGACTATAACTACCACTTGTCTATATCTACCACCTATGTATAACTACCACCTGTCTATAACTAACACCTGTCTATGACTACCACCTGTCTATAACTACCACCTGTCTATGACTACCACCTGTCTATGACTACCACCTGTCTATAACTACCACCTGTCTATAACTACCACCTGTCTATAACTACCACCTGACTCTAACTACCACCTGTCTATGACTACCACCTGTCTATAACTACCACCAAATTCAATGAAACCTGTCAGTCTTCTGTAGCTAACACATGGACAAGTTATCAATACATTAAATCTGTAGTAGGAAAGAGTATTGAATGACAAGTATCCTGGCCACACTATATGATACTCTTGTGTTTTGTTTAGACATCCTACCACTCAGACTAATGGAAATATCCCCAGCCTACCACTTAGAGTAAGGGAGATATCCCCCAACCTACCACTCAGACTAATGGAGATATCCCCCAACTACCACTCAGAGTAAGGGAGATATCCCCCAACCTACCACTCAGACTAAGGGAGATATCCCCCAACCTACCACTCAGACTAAGGGAGATATCCCCAGCCTACCACTCAGACTAAGGGAGATATCCCCCAACCTACCACTCAGACTAATGGAGATATCCCCCAACCTACCACTCAGACTAAGGGAGATATCCCCCAACCTACCACTCAGACTAAGGGAGATATCCCCCAACCTACCACTCAGACTAAGGGAGATATCACCCAACCTACCACTCAGACTAAGGGAGATATCACCCAACCTACCACTCAGACTAAGGGAGATATCCCCCAACCTACCACTCAGACTAAAGGAAGATATCACCCAACCTACCACTCAGACTAAGGGATATATCACCCAGCCTACCACTCAGACTAAGGGATATATCACCCAACCTACCACTCAGACTAAGGGAGATATCCCCCAACCTACCACTCAGAGTAAGGGAGATATCCCCCAACCTACCACTCAGACTAAGGGAAATATCCCCCAACCTACCACTCAGACTAATGGAGATATCCCCCAACTACCAATCAGAGTAAGGGAGATATCCTCCAACCTACCACTCAGACTAAGGGAGATATCCCCAACCTACCACTCATACTAAGGGAGATATCCCCAGCCTACCACTCAGACTAAGGGAGATATCCCCCAACCTACCACTCAGACTAATGGAGATATCCCCCAACCTACCACTCAGACTAATGGAGATATCCCCCAACCTACCACTCAGACTAAGGGAAATATCCCCCAACCTACCACTCAGACTAATGGAGATATCCCCCAACTATCACTCAGAGTAAGGGAGATATCCCCCAACCTACCACTCAGACTAAGGGAGATATCCCCCAACCTACCACTCATACTAAGGGAGATATCCCCAGCCTACCACTCAGACTAAGGGAGATATCCCCAACCTACCACTCAGACTAAGGGATATATCACCCAGCCTACCACTCAGACTAAGGGATATATCACCCAACCTACCACTCAGACTAAGGGAAATATCCCCCAACCTACCACTCAGAGTAAGGGAGATATCCCCAACCTACCACTCAGACTAAGGGATATATCACCCAACCTACTACTCAGACTAAGGGAAATATCCCCCAACCTACCACTCAGACTAAGGGAAATATCCCCCAACCTACCACTCAGACTAAGGGAAATATCCCCCAACCTACCACTCAGACTAAGGGAGATATCACCCAACCTACCACTCAGACTAAGGGAAATATCCCCCAACCTACCACTCAGACTAAGGGATATATCACCCAACCTACCACTCAGACTAAATGAAGATATCCCCCAACCTACCACTCAGACTAAGGGAGATATCCCCAGCCTACCACTCAGACTAAGGGAGATATCCCCCAACCTACCACTCAGACTAAGGGATATATCACCCAACCTACCACTCAGACTAAGGGAAATATCCCCCAACCTACCACTCAGACTAAGGGATATATCACCCAACCTACCACTCAGACTAAGGGATATATCCCCCAACCTACCACTCAGACTAAGGGAAATATCCCCCAACCTACCACTCAGACTAAGGGAAATATCCCCCAACCTACCACTCAGACTAAGGGAAATATCCCCCAACCTACCACTCAGACTAAGGGATATATCACCCAACCTACCACTCAGACTAAATGAAGATATCCCCCAACCTACCACTCAGACTAAGGGAGATATCCCCAGCCTACCACTCAGACTAAGGGAGATATCCCCCAACCTACCACTCAGACTAAGGGATATATCACCCAACCTACCACTCAGACTAAGGGAAATATCCCCCAACCTACCACTCAGACTAAGGGATATATCACCCAACCTACCACTCAGACTAAGGGATATATCCCCCAACCTACCACTCAGACTAAGGGAAATATCCCCCAACCTACCACTCAGACTAAGGGAAATATCCCCCAACCTACCACTCAGACTAAGGGAAATATCCCCCAACCTACCACTCAGACTAAGGGCGATATCCCCAACCTACCACTCAGACTAAGGTAGATATCCCCCAACCTACCACTCAGACTAAGGTAGATATACCCCAACATCTCTAGTAAGGTGACGTTTACTCTTTACTATATCATGTTTATGTGACTGTTGGAAATTCTAATGTGATAAAAGCTAGAAAAGTTGACATAATTCTTCATAGCAGTACAGGTACTGTATTTTGATGACAGGAAAATGATATTTTCGTTCTTGATCATATAATGTATTCTACATTGGCAGTTCAGCTGGCCTTCATTGTATTATGAATCACAGTGACTTTAAAGTACACACACATTGTAAATGTCATTTCTCAAGTACTTTTCATTTACTGATCAAGTCATTCTCATTCACTGTCAAGTATATTGCCCATGTGATACAGATTTAACTTAATGTAAAGTCCCTATTGAGATGAACACACATAAATCATTATATGTGTGTCATCATAAAATACCTGCTGTGTCTAACTTGATAAAATCTTTGGCTATATAGTTTACTTCAACCATAACATGTACATTTTTGTTGTATATTGTACCTGTTTCTCTCGTACAACATATTTCTGCCACCTCAAAATACCTATGTACTCCCTAAAAATACTGTGTCTCCAGCTATACATCTTCCTCCCATATTATTCATAGAATACTTGCTTAATTGTTTACCTCCTTCAAATATTAACCTCAAATAAAAGAACAATCTTAACCATTCAATGAATGAATGGAATACCTGCTTAGCCCCTATAAAATAGATAAAATGCATATCTACATCCAT
The DNA here is from genome assembly GCF_902652985.1 of Pecten maximus. Taxonomy (NCBI): domain Eukaryota; kingdom Metazoa; phylum Mollusca; class Bivalvia; order Pectinida; family Pectinidae; genus Pecten; species Pecten maximus. The sequence goes on along the minus strand of NC_047022.1, from coordinate 24,100,936 downwards.
ACAAGAGGCCGATGTGCCTTAACAGTCACCTGAGTTTTGATATATTTTAGCACATTTGGCCCCTGTTATCTTGAATGAAGGCCAAGGTCATCCATTTGAACAAACTTGGTAGCCCTTCATCCCGGTATACTACATACAAAATGTACTTAAAATTGTGTCTGTGGGCCTTTTGGTTATCAAGAAGAAGTCATTTAAAGATTTTAGCATATTTGACCCCTGTGACCTTGAATGAAGGTCAAGGTCATTCATTTGAACAAACTTGGTAGCCCTTCATCCCAGCATGCTAAAGACCTAATTTCAGGTCTCTGGGCCTGTTGGTAATTGAGAAGAAGTTGAAAATGTAAATTGTTTACAACGGATGCCGCCGAACAAAAGGCCATCGTAATAGGTCAACTGAGACTTCTCAGGTGACCTAAAACTACTATGATCTTATCCTTCCACATCCCATACATGTCTTATAAAAATTACTTTTCTATCTGCTCTTTGTAATATGCAGATTCATCTATCCCCTTCAAATATCAACTGGTATGATAACACACACTGTACCTATATGCCCCAACCTATCTAGCCTCCGATACTATACCTATCTGGCCTCCCATACTATACATATCTGGCCTCCCATACTATACCTATCTGGCCTTCCATACTATACCTATCTGGCCTCCCATACTACACCTATCTGGCCTCCCATACTATACATATCTGGCCTCCCATACTACACCTATCTGGCCTCTCATACTATACCTATCTGGCCTCCCATACTACACCTATCTGGCCTCCCATACTACACCTATCTGGCCTCTCATACTATACCTATTTAGCCTCCAATACTATACCTATCTGGCCTCCCATACTATACCTATCTGGCCTCCCATACTATACCTATTTGGCCTCCCATACTATACCTATCTAGCCTCCAATACTATACCTATCTGGCCTCCAATACTATACCTATCTGGCCTCCCATACTATACCTATCTGGCCTCCCATACTATACCTATCTGGCCTCCCATACTATACCTATCTGGCCTCCCATACTATACCTATCTGGCCTCCCATACTATACCTATCTAGCCTCCAATACTATACCTATCTGGCCTCCAATACTATACCTATCTGGCCTCCAATACTATACCTATCTGGCCTCCCATACTATATCTATCTGGCCTCCCATACTATACCTATCTGGTCTCCCATACTATACCTATCTGGCCTCCCATACTATACCTATCTGGCCTCCCATACTATACCTATCTAGCCTCTCATACTATACCTATCTGGCCTCTCATACTATACCTATCTGGCCTCCCATACTATACATATCTAGCCTCCAATACTATACCTATCTGGCCTCCCATACTATACCTATCTGGCCTCCCATACTATACCTATCTAGCCTCCCATACTATACCTATCTGGCCTCCCATACTATACCTATCTGGCCTCCCATACTATACCTACCTGCCCTTCCATACTATACCTATCTGGCCTCCCATACTATACCTATCTGGCCTCCCATACTTTACATATCTGGCCTCCCATACTATACCTATCTGGCCTCTCATACTATACATATTTGGCCTCCCATACTATACCTATCTGGCCTCCCATACTATACCTATCTGGCCTCCCATACTATACCTATCTAGCCTCCCATACTATACCTATCTGGCCTCCCATAATATACCTGTCTGGCCTCCCATACTATACCTATCTGGCCTCCGATACTATACATATCTGGCCTCCGATACTATACATATCTGGCCTCCCATACTAAACCTATCTGGCCTCCCATAATATACCTATCTGGCCTCCCATACTATACCTATCTGGCCTCCCATACTATACCTATCTGGCCTCCCATACTATACATATCTGGCCTCCCATACTATACCTATCTGGCCTCCGATACTATACATATCTGGCCTCCGATACTATACATATCTGGCCTCCCATACTATACCTATCTGGCCTCCCATACTATACATATCTGACCTCCCATACTATACCTATCTGGCCTCCCATACTATACATATCTGGCCTCATATACTATACCTATCTGGCCTCCCATACTATACCTATCTGGCCTCCCATACTATACCTATCTGGCCTCCCATACTAAACCTATCTGGCCTCCCATACTATACCTATATCTGACCTCCCATACTATACCTATCTGGCCTCATATACTATACCTATCTAGCCTCCCATACTATACCTATCTGGCCTCTGATACTATACATATCTGGCCTCCCATACTATACATATCTGACCTCCCATACTATACCTATCTGGCCTCATATACTATACCTATCTAGCCTCCCATACTATACCTATCTGGCCTCCCATACTATACCTATCTGGCCTGCCATACTATACATATCTGGCCTCCCATACTATACCTATCTGCCCTCCCATACTATACATATCTGCCCTCCCATAATACATCTATCTGCCCTCCCTTAATACATCTACATGCTCTCCAGTAATACACCTATCTGCCCTCCCCTAATACATCTATCTGCCCTCCTGTAATACCGTATAGCGGGAAATTTTAGCGGTCATAAAATTTGGCGATTTGGTGATGAAAACTGAAAGTTAAATTTTGGCGGGTTAGAATTTAGCGATTTCCCTTAAATCTAGGGTTTTAATTTGGCGTTGAGCATATACATTACCTACTGGTATATATAGATAATTATGTTATGTCCATACATCCTATCCATGTTGATTAAGTGTGTTGTGTATTATCGATCCTCTGTCTCGAAACCGGAAACTATTACCAAAAAATTTCAGACGAACACATACATATGAGTATGTGTACAAGCAACAGACAAAGAGAATTTATATATAATTAATCAACCATGTGATATTGCAGTTGTAATCTATCTGTATTATGTGTATATGTACAGGTAAGTTTAACAATGAGTCTACAGGTAAAGTGTCACACTTGTATTGCTATACAATTATCGTGAGTAGTTGTTCACTAGCTATTAGTATGTACATATCGGCATTTTGGTCGATAGTTGCCTGGCAACAAACAACGTTACGCACCAGTCGTTACTCTCGGAAGTTATCAAAGGTAAATGGCAGTCGGAACAGAAACTATTGGCGAAATTGAAATGTTCGCGTCTTTTTAATTGACGGTGTTGGCGATCTATATACGGACCCGCCAAAACACCAAATTAAAGCCCCGCTAAAATTTCCCGCTATACGGTACATCCATCTGCCCTCCCGTAATACATGTATCTGCATGTTTGCCCATAATACACCTATCTGCCCTCTCGTAATACATCTATCTGCCATCTCGTAATACATCTATCTGCCCTCCTGTAATACTCCTATCTGCCCTTCTGTAATACATCCATCTGTCCTCCTGTAATACATCTATCTGCCCTCCTGTAATACATCCATCTGCCCTCCTGTAATACATCCATCTGCCCTCCTAAAACACCCCTATCTGCCCTTCTGTAATACATCTATCTGCCTTCCCGTAATACATCTATCTGCCCTCCTGTAATACATCTATCTGCCCTCCTGTAATACTCCTATCTGACTTCCCATAATACTCCTACCTGCCCTCCTGTAATACTCCTACCTGCCCTCCTGTAATACTCATATCTATGCCCTCCCATAATACATCTATCTGCCCTCCTGTAATACTCCTACCTGCCGTCCTGTAATACTCCTTCCTGCCCTCCTGTAATACTCTTATCTATCTTCCCATAATACACCTATATGCCCTCCCGTAATACATCTATCTGCCCTCTAATAAAACCCCTATCTGCCGTCCTGTAATAATCCTACCTGCCCTCCTGTAATACTCATATCTGACCTCCCATAATACTCCTATCTGCCCTCCCATAATACTCCTATCTGCCCTCCCATAAGACACCTATCTGCCCTCCTTTAATACTCCTATCTGCCCTCCTGTAATACTCCTACCTGCCCTTCTGTAATACTCCTTCCTGCCCTCCTGTAATACTCTTATCTATCTTCCCATAATACACCTATATGCCTTCCCGTAATACATCTATCTGCCCTCTAATAAAACCCCTATCTGCTCTCCCATAATACCCTTCCAACACTTTATCACTAGCCCTCCACCTCTGGGTAGCAAGTTCGAAACCCCCGAGGGGCAGTTGCCTGGTACTGACCAGAGGTCGATGTTTTTTCTCCGGCTTTCCTCCACCTACAAAACAAAGGCACATCCTTAAATGACCCTGGCTGTTAATTGGACGTTAAACAAAATAAACCAAACTAAACCATATATGCCTTCCATAATACACCTATGTGCCCCCCTCCCCCTCAATAAACCCATATCTGCCCCTCCCCCCCTCCTCCCATGATACGCCTGTAGAGGATGTGGATATACCTGTTGGTGATGCCAAACCTGACCTACATTTCAATCTGCAAATTCAATAAAGGATAAGGTTAAAGACACATTCATTGTCCATAAGCTGCTATGTGATGTAGCTGAATATTAATATTGTAACAATATGGAATTATTTAAGACTCAAAATTCATTCTGAAATCCACTGCTGTATAACATGACAAACCGTATCTGAATATCTGATACTGTGATGTCTGCTGCATTTATACTTCTTGGAATGTTCATGGAGGATTGTGTATGTTCGCAAGTAAGTTAATTAGATTTATAAACCTCCTGTAGACAAACTGATACTTTAAAGCTACATATCTTATGCTGCTCTTTTTTTGTGGACTATTTTGAATTTCAGTCTAACATTATCAGACATCACTCTTCGTCCATTATCCTTTAGTCATTGGTCTGTGACATAATGGACCGTCTGTTGAAGACAGTATTTGTTATTGCTATTTCTTTAGAAGAATTGGAGGATTTTATATGGTGGGCTGTTACAATGGTGGTCCATACATAAACAATCCCTGTGATCACTATTACTTCAGAAGTACTAGAAGGATTTTGCTCAAACTTTATATGTAATAAGGTTTCCTTGGTTCTGAATTGTGCTCATTAATTTTGATTTTGAGCATGATTCAGAAAACTAAATGACTGACAGCTGACCCCCCACCCAGGGGTCCGAGGGGCGGGCCAAAGGGGTCCATTTGGCAATATTGATATTAATGACTTCTTCACTGGACCTAAGCAATGTATGACATTGATATTTCAGCAGTAGCATCCCTAGGTGGCTGGGATTCAAATTTATACATATGATGGGGCTGACCCCCCAGGGGCCTGAGGGGCGGGGCCAAAAGTGGTTCTTTTGGCAATATTGATATTAACGACTTCTTTTCTTGACCTGAGCAATGTTTGATATTTATATTTTAGTGGTAACATCTCTAGGTGGCTGGGATTTAAATTTATACAAATGATGGGCTGATCCCCCCCAGGGGCCTCAAGGGTGGGGCAAAGGGGATCAATTTGACTATATAACTATAAAGGACTTATTGCATTTTTGAAACAATTAAGAACAAGAGATGAACACAATCCTGATGTAAAAAAATAAGCCCAGGGGTCTTTCCCAACCACCAAGGGGCTTTAGGTTTCTTTAAACAGGTTATATCTTTGAAGCAGTTGAGATCTTCACCCCATAATCATACATATACAATGTAGCATTGTTAGACATTGACAAATATAACATGAACATTATTTTTATGTTTGCTCAAATAAACCAGGTGAGCGATACTGGCCCTCTTGGCCTCTTGTTCCAACTTTTATTGATGACAGTATCTTTCTCTGACTTATCTGACAATTTGGGGAATTGATGACAGTGCCTTATTCTGACTTGTTTGGATCATAAAGTGTCACAAAGTTATATCTATTTCGTAAGGAGAAAATTTGATGATGGCATGTGATTTTCGTTTTCAGCCGATAGAGTTGGATATTGAAATTGATAACATCATCTTCACATACACTGTCTTAAATTATCTTGATTTGTCTTCAGAGTTGATAATGTCTTTTGATGACACGGTCTTTGCTTGAATTATAAAGTCTGTTGAGTGAAGCATATTGATGACAGAGAGCTTTTGATGTGTAGTCAAGAGAGATGTTCTTCGTTTTTCGGTACATATAGTAAAAATGTAGGTGGCCCACATGGAGCTTTTGATGTGTGGTCAGGAGAAATGTTCTTCGCTTTTCGGTACATATGATAGTAAAAACGTAGGGTGGCCCACATACACTGAGTGTCCCCTACATGTTTAGTACCGATTATCTCCAGCTTAAAACACAGTCCTCCCCTATTAAATACAAACCATTGATTTGGGGCCACAAGAAAAATCTGTAGGACATGCTGGTACAAGTTTGGGACATTACATTGTTCTGGTTTGGTTTTCTCAAGCGTACAAAATAATTCATAGAAATCTCCACACAGACACCTGTAGGTGTCGTCACTGTCGCATGTCTAACCGTCTCACATGCACCTGTAGATAACAATGGCTGCATGTATAATTAAATAAGCCAGGGACCAATCGTCAACTCATCTGCATAACAATGATAATAATATCATTGGGTGATTGGGTGGCAGAGTGGTTACATGCTTGCCTTTTATTTAGATAGCTAGGGTTTGTTTCCATGTTTTGACTAGTTGAAAAGGTATGGTGGTCACCTGCCCGACAACATGGGTTTTCTCTGGGTACTCTGGTTTCCTCTCGTGATATTTAGACCGCTCACACGATTCCATCCAGGCTAACAAGCGTGATTGATATAAAATCTGATATAACTTGTTTTGCAGGTGTTGTGAAACGAATAAAGATTACGTTTTTTGATAAATAAAGATTACATATTTTGATAAATTATAATGCTTGTTGTGTAAAATAGATTTGATATTGACAGACTAATGTTGATTAAGGTTAGAAACTTACGGGCAAATGTGTCAAGGTCACATATAATGTTTGGTAAAGTTGTCCAAGATGTAATGTTGGTCATTGTCCAGACTGTAAGGATGTTCAAAATATTAGATGTACAAATGTAGCTGTCCAATAAGTTTACCTTTAACTCTCCGAATGTGGGGCCACCATGGCCGAGTGGTTAAGGTCTTAAGGTGTACCAACACTTTATTACTAGCCCTCCGCCTCGTGGTCGTGAGTTCAAACCCATGTGGGGCAGATGCCTGGTACTGACCGTAGGCCGGTGGTTTTTCTCCGGGTACTCCGGCTTTCCTCCACCTCCAAAACCTGGAGCGTCCTTAGATGACCCTGGCTGTTAATAGGACATAAAAAAAAATCTCCAAATGGTTGCACTTAACATGGCTAGAAGTATGAAGGTCTCTTCTAGATCTGGTGGGTGTAACTTAGCACACAAATGATGATGATAGAAGATATAACAGCTTGTTACATTGAATATTTATTTTGTTTATGTTTACATATAAATATGATTGTCACATGATATCGGTGTCACATGATATCAGCCACTATTTAAAAGTCGGGCAGAAAGTCGGTCACTTTCTGTGTACAACCATTTTTTAAGTGTTGATTCATAATGCTTCTGTACCATCATGCCCAGCTACTATATGAAAAGATCTGTAATTGAAAACCAAACAAAATATTTCAGATGTAAGATATCTGAAGGTTCTAACAGCATGTATCCTATTGAAAGTCATATTCTCCAAAAGGACAGACTGAACTGTACGTATTTGTTCAAAGGTATTTTTTTGTTTACTTTGACAGGGTGTTACAGATCTTTAAGGAATTTAAAAAGCAAGAACTACCTATTACATACATGGTCATACCATCCTCCACAGAATCTAGGCAACTGATGTATTTTTCCTGAGAGACAAACTTGTGTTTTGACATTTTTTTTTTTTTTCGCAATATCTGTAGGGAGATTGATTGACTTGTACCCTGAATCCTACATATTTTAAAACTGTGCTCTTTATGACCGGGGATTTGAAATACAAATTAACTATAAATTTGTTTAAATTATCAAAATATAGAGTCTGTTGTATCAGTATTGAGTAATCAGGAGCAACCTGCAGGTGGGGGTGTGAGAAATGTACCTGCTGCCCACATTGCATGATCGTTAGAAGCGACATTCTTCTTCTAATGTCTAACATAACACTGCCTCCCGTTTGTCGTTTAGTTGAGCATTTCGCCCCTGTGACGGAGGTTTTGTATTCGTGGTCAAGACATAACAGAGTCTCTAAAAATCTCCTTTTTAACACTCAGCATTTTGGGAGTAGGACAACTGGTCTGTCCATTGCCATTATGATGTAACTCAAAGGTTTGGTGTCCGGCCTTTGGCAGTATACTTCAGTGAGATAGCACTATAAAGTCAGCATAAGTTCCATGCTATCACAAAGAGACAATCACAACATACCACAGCCTCCCAAAACACACATGCACACATGTACACACACATGCGTCTCGCACACACACTACTGAGTAGGTCGTCCTTACATGACCATATAGCTGTTGACATTGCCATTAGTTGTAGTGAAAGCTCCTTAATGATTCATTACTTCACAAAAGAGTAACTGGTACATTTTGGTACATTCATGATACTGCAGTACAATGTTAGTTATTTCTCACCATTGTTCAGCCTTGGTTGTTGTGATATGGCTTCTTCTATTTTGGACCTTAAATTATTCCTTTATTTGCTGGCAGTCCCATTCTTACATGAACATACATGTTTTACTACAAAAAACTTGGTTTTTAATTGATCTTGGCAGCATGATAGTACTTCTGGTACAATTAACTTACATTTCTAAAGCTATCCCTAAGAAATTTTATACATGTATAGATCACCTTGATGAATGGCCAGCGATAACTAAAAGGAATATGATGTGTTTAGATTTCACTTTTATTTTCACCTGCTGTTTTTCTGTAAGGCTGAACTTCAGTAGATAAAGGTAAATGTCCTTTAAACAACTTTGAATAACCATTGACCATCGCCACATAAAAGGTTATTTAAACATTCATTGATTCAAGGGTCAGTAACCTAGTAAACATTAACAGCGTTTACAGGCGTTTTCATTTTAAACCTGAATCAGATGTACACGCAATTGATATTTCTCTGCCACAGCCCTAATGCTATGTATTTCATTTAATTATCTTTGCCTAATTTGGAAACAAAATGGCCACCAAAGGTCTTCTTCAGAAATAGCATGTAAAGACTGTTTTTATCATTATTTCTCAGAATGTTCTGTAGGGATTTTTAGCCCACCACCATCAGATGGTGGGCTATTCAAATCGCCCTGCGTCCGTGGTCCGTGGTCCGTCCGTCCGTCCCTTCGTCCGTGAACAATTCTTGTTATCGCTATTTCTCAGAAAGTGCTGAAGGGATCTTTCTCAAATTTCATATATAGGTTCCCCTTGGTTCCTAGTTATGCATATTGCATTTTGAGACCAATCGAAAAACAACCTGGCCGACAGGCAGCCATCTTGGATTTTGACAATTGAAGTTTGTTATCGCTATTTCTAAGAAAGCACTGAAGGGATCTTTCTCAAATTTCACATTTAGGTTCCTCTTGGTGCCTATGCATATTGCATTTTCAGACCAATCGGAAAACAACATGGCCGATAGGCAGCCATCTTGGATTTTGAAAATTGAAGTTTGTTATCGCTATTTCTCAGAAAGTACTGAAGGGATCTTTCTCAAATTTCATATGTAGGTTCCTCTTGGTGCCTAGTTATGCATATTGCATTTTGAGACCAATCGGAAAACAACATGGCCAACAGGCAGCCATCTTGGATTTTGACAATTGAAATTTGTTATCCCTATTTCTCAGAAAGTGCTGAAGGGATCTTTCTCAAATTTCATATGTAGGTTCCCCTCTGTGCTTAGTTATGCATATTGCATTTTGAGACCAATCGGAAAACTGTATGGCCGACAGGCAGCCATCTTGGATTTTGACAATTGAGGTTTGTTGTCGCTATTTCTCAGAAAATACTGAAGGGATCTTTCTCAAATTTCATATGTAGTTCCTCTTGGTTTCTTATTATGCATATTGCATTTTGGGACCGATCGGAAAACAACATGGCCAACAGGCAGCCATCTTGGATTTTGACAATTGAAGTTTGTTATCGCTATTTCTCAGAAATTGCTGAAAGGATCTTTCTGAAATTTCATTTGTAGGTTGCCCTCTGTCCCTAGTTATGCATATTGGATTTTGAGACCAGTCAGAAAACAACATGGCCGACAGGCCGCCATCTTGTATTTTGACAATTGAAGTTTGTTATCGCTATTTTACAGAAGGTACTGAAGGGATCTTTCTCACATTTCATATGTAGGTTTCCCTTGGTCCCTGGTATTGCATTTTGGGACCAATCCGAAAACAACATGGCCGACAGACAGCCATTATCGCTAAATCTTAAATTTTATATATTGGTTCCCCTTGTTTGAAAAGTACTAGAGGGATGTTTCTGAATTTACACAGATTAGTAAGACTTAGAGGAAGGGAAAAGTAGAGAAAAGATCAATCTGGCATGGAACCTATAAAGATAATTCAATGGTGGGTGCCAAGATCCCTCTGGGATCTCTTGTTCTCAAATTTCATATGTAAGTTTCCATTGGTCCCTTGTTATGCATATTGCATTTTGGGACTGATCGGAAAACAACATGGCCGACAGGCAGCCATCTTGGATTTTGACAATTGAAGATTGTTATTGCTATATTTCTCAGAAAGTACTGAATGGATCTTTCTCAAATTTCATTTGAGGGCTCCCCATGGTTCCCAGTTGTGCATATGGATTTTCAGTACCGATCAGAAAGAAACATGGCTAACAGGTGGCCATCTTGGATTTTGACAATTGAAGGTTGTTATCGCTATTTCTCAAATTTGAGATTCCCTTTGGTCTCTAGTTGTGCATGTAAGTCTGATTGAAAGAACTAAATGAATGACAAAGAGTATGGCCATCTTGGATTTTGACAATTGCAAGTTTTTTCCTGCTATAAATTGTTATATAAAGTTATTAAATGTTTTGAAGGAAGAGTTAAAGAAGGGAAAAGAGGATAAAAGATCTCAGTCTTTAATTTGACTGATATAGATCATTCAATGGTGGGCGCTATAAGATCCCTCCTGGATCTCTTGTTCTTTGATAGTATTGCTATCAGATTGACTTGATTTGTTACCCATGATCTCAGCTCAAAGGTTATATAGTTGTCACAGCTTCAAGTTTGGCACTTTCGAAAGAAGATGGCCACCAACAGCCATCTTGAATAGTGCATGTAAATTGAAGTAATTGATATCAGAATTACATGACTATAGACATTTTCTTTGCTATTACAGATCATCTTAAACACTCCTGAAGTCTCAAACAAATCTTATTGCAGTATTCATTAGAGATTCTCACTTTCTGATCAACATTGCAAAAGTGGATTCTCTGAACATGCAAGAAGAGTTGCCCTGTTTTTAAAATGTGGTGAATAGCAACATATTTGACGACTCCAGGTTGTCTCAAACATTTGCAATTGAAACATTGAAGTCGTCTACAAGCTAGCATTAAGAAGACAACTATGACATCATTGTTATCGTATGTAGCCAATAAAAACCAAGATTATTTTGTTAATTTCCTTCACCAAGTGAGATTACATTAAACATTTTAAGTCTTTATAAAAGAGATCTAGACTGGACCCCTGTCTCTATATAACATTAAAATTATAAATAAAATTGACCTTTATGATTGTCCCTAGGATATGTCTGATTCTAGAGTTTCAAACAAGGGGCAGATAATCTAGTATTAGAATTTAGCTTGGCAATTCTTAACAAAAAGAACTTAAGTTAAGGTGGCCAGTCCTAAAAGAGGCCTTGTTTTGACAAACTAATATATGACATACATGTATTTCATTTAACATACTTTAGGCATTTTTTCTGGTTGACTAATTGAAATTTTGAAATAATAATTTGATGTAAAATGTAAACTTTACTTACTTTACAATAATTGGGAAACAAGTAACATCAACTTATATTAATCACGCTTGTAACGGCCCAGGTGGAAGTGCGTGAGTAGTTTTACTGTAGGAGGAAACCAGAGTACCTGGGGAAAACCCATGTGGTCGACAGGTGACAAGCATATCTTTTCAGGTAATATCTAGCATTGCATCATTACAGTAAGAAATTCTGGACTCTCTTTATCAACAAAGGAGTGTTTACACATATAGCTAAAGCATTATTCTGAAGCCTTAAATTACAAACTATTCCAGGTACATTTGTATATATGGTGGGAAGGATATATATATGTATATAATTTCCGTGCTAGACTTAATAGGCTTGCACCCATTATTCAACCTCTACAAATCATTATAATTTTTGCTAACATCAACATACTCTGGTCATTACTGAGAAAGTACACACCCGAGTGTGTTGATATTTTATAGACCTCAAGAGAAAAATTAAAAACCAATGCTTTAACAAAGATAAAATAGTCCTCCTACAATTTTAATGAATGGAAGAGAGTGAGACATGTGTTACAAACACAAAATAGTCTTGCAATTTAAATGAAGGCAAATCCTTGGAGTGAGGACCTTTAAAAATTCAATAGGGAAATTGTATGAGTGAGCAACCTTAATGGTAATCAATATTGTAAGTGTGTGCGTTATATTTGTTGAGGGGATTCCCGAATGTGTATATATACAAGTGAACAAGCTCTCTTCGAGTGTAGGTTTACAATATAGAACAAACAAGCTGGTATAGATCTTCAATGAATTACAAAAGAACTACATGGTAAATACGAAACGGCTTTGAAGAAGCCCGAAAGATGTAAATGACACTTTCATGCTTGAATTCTCATGGGTTTTTCTGAATATTTTCAGGTAGACTCACAAGGGAACAATAAGTCAAGTTGTTTTGGTGGAAAACGAGCAAAGGGATATTCTAAGGTAAGATTGCTACGATATTTTAAATTTTAAAGAAGATTTTTTGTTATGAATGACATATGAATAGTTAAATTTTTTTAAATGGTTAAGAATAGCTATATTGTAGTAGGAATGTTTTAGTTAAGAAGGATCTACATATGTATTCAATGATCACACTGTATTTGACACTGGGCAATTAACCTAAAAAAAACCAAAAGACGGCAGCCTGGCCTACATGATGAAATATGTAAATATTGCTGGAATCATCTGATATTTGATTATTTTCCGATAAGAATTACATCTAATAACCAAATATATTGAGATTTTAGGCTAAAATAAAAAACGAAAAATCTTATCACTATATATTTATAAACTTGAGTATAAATTTAGCACTATGCAATGACTGTTAAAAGTGTCCTTTTAAGGATTTTTTTTAACAAGGCTAGCTGGACATTTGACCACTTAAAGATTGATAGGTAACTTAACATTTACACAATAGATGTGTCAGAACTAGTCAACCGCAGATTAAAACCTCAATTGCAGATTAAAACCTCAGTCGTCATACATGGGGAACATTAAGGAGATATTTGTGTGTGTATATATAGTGTTTATTGTGACAGCTGCATGTACATGTCCATCGGGTCCATATAATTGTATATATATATATAATTTATATATAATATTACTATATATATATTATTTATTTGACAATTTATTTCTTATTTATTACTATAGGCTTCAGTGAATTAATTATCGACCAAGAGGATCATTTAAAACACATAATGATATTATTCATTGCTTATCTAATGAACTTGTGTAACTGTTCCATGTTCTATGTCTATATGTGATCGTTTGTAATTTACTTGTCAGTTGTGTCTTGGTAAAGGGGCAGATTGCCTCAAAAATTTGATAGGTTACTTGTTTGTATATTATATACTGTCGTTATTACTATACATGATGAATTATATATGCATGTACATGTATTCCTGATTAACTAAAATTATAATGACAGTTATTGTTGAACAGTCTGTAATCAGCAAACATCCAGTTACTCTATAGACTATTTTAACACAATGTATTAACAAAAAAGGGGTGGGGGTGGGGGTGGGGGGTGGGGTATAACTTGTTTTGCAATTGTTATATGTCCAGAAGCCAATATGACCTCATGAATGTTGAAAAAATAAATGTCATTCCTTAAATAAATTTAAGGCTACAAAATCTATATCAATGGAAAAAACCTAGCCTACTAGCTCTGGTATTTGAATATCCAGGATGTAGTGGTAATCAATTTAGTATCTGCATAAATTTCCTAGAATTATTTCAAAATTTCATTAGAAGCAGGTGAGTGATGTTGGCCCATTTGACCTCTTGTTGTTTGGGTGACAAGCATACCTTTTCACATAATATCTAGCATTGCATCATTACAGCAACAAATTCTGGACTCTCTTTATCAACAAGGGAGTGTTTACACATATAGCTAATGCATTATTCTGAAGCCTTAAAATACAAACTATTCCAGGTATATATGGTGGGAAGGATATATATATGTATATAATTTCTGTGCTAGACTTAATAGGCTTGCACCAATTATTCAACCTCTACAAATCATTATAATTTTTGCTAACATCAACATACTTTGGTCATTACTGAGAAAGTACACACCCGAGTGTGTTGATATTTCAAAGAATTAGTTCAAAATTTCATTAGAAGCAGATGAGTGATTTTGGCCCATTTGACCTCTTGTTGTTTGGGCAGCATGGCTTTAATTTAGGATTTCACAGTCTGCTAGGCACAAGGTCATGAACTTAACATGACGATAATGTTGTGTGTTATTATATTGCACTAGAAACATTAGTGTCTGGTAACTGGTATTGGTATTTAAAGCTAAAAATCATTCCACTTAACATTACAAATGGAAGGTTTAAATCAAACAGCTAACAAAAATATCTTGTTGCTATAGTAATCAAAGGGTATGTAGTGATTAAGACATTTTCTAGGAATTAAAAAAAAAAAAAAAATCTGATAGAAAATAATAAATGTCAGTTTAACAAAATTATCTTGATATTCCAGAGAATGTTCACTGTGCAATTTCCTGATTATGCTCTTGTTTTATCAGCTTGTGACATTCTTATTAACTGTGTTTGGCAGCTACAATATTGTTATTCATGGATCAACTTTGTTTTCTGCATGATTGTTTGGCCTGGGATTGAGTTCTATAAAGTTTTCTTAGATAAATAACCTTCAGACCTACATTCACTCTTTTAGGGTCATAAGGGACAAAATCATTTGAGAATGAAACTCACCATTTTAATAAAATCACCTGAATTAATTATCAGCAACCTTATTTTGTTGTTATAGCTCACATGACATGACGTGCAAGTGAGATTATGGTATGGTGCAGGAGTGGGCATCCTTATCGTCTCTAGTCCATTCCTCAACTTTTAACTTCTTCTAGAAAACTATCAGCAGCTAAAGTACTGATATTTGCCCAGTAGATGCATGGGAAGAGCACATTAATGTTTCCACAAATAAATGAACTTGATGTATATTCAAGGTCACAGGGGTCAAATGTGTTAAAGACTTTCAGAATTTTCTTTCCACGTTCCAGAAGACCCAGAGTTGGCCTTATATTTTGCCAGCAGGTACCTTGGACAGAGTGTGCTATCAAGTTTGCTCAGATCTAATTCAATCATTGTTGATTCTGAAAATGTTGTTTGTCATTGAACATCAAATGAACAGAAAATTTGAAACTCTGTATGGTCGACATAAATATTATTGCACCATGGTTAAAAACTTGATGTCCTAACAGTAAATTGACCATAGTTGTTATGGAAACTAGGTGTGTCTATACGTTGATAGAGTCCAATTAATCATCTTGATCAATCCTTAACAAATATGGGTAAAAGGTGTTATACAGTCAAACTTCGATGTTTCGAAGTTCAAGGACTAACAGAAAAACTTCGAAGCAGCAGGACTTCAAATTATTCATGGTTGACAATAGATCAATGTTTTCTTGATAATGACCATATCTGTTAACGTTACATGTCCTCGGTGTCTTCGTGTTGTATATGTTAATATATGCTTTCTTAATATTATAATTCCTTAAGTGATACAGGTTAAATTACATCAATTAAGTTAACATCAAAACATCAATATTTACCATTAAGAGATTTAATTATATCTCGTTTATATAATGTCAGTCTTATTCCTGCCTAGCATGAGGTATATATAGTTGTATGTTAATATATGCTTTTATATTAGCAATATGATCCTTAAAGTGGTACAGGTGATGATTGTATGTGTTTCATTCCTAAAACTTTAGTAAACATCAATATTGATCATTAAGAGATTAAATTATATCCTGTATCACGTCTGTCTACCTCACCACGTCCCTAGTTACATGACGTCTGTCTACCTCACCACGTCCCTAGTCACATGACGTCTGTCTACCTCACCACGTCCCTAGTCACATGACGTCTGTCTACCTCACCACGCCCCTAGTCACATGACGTCAGTCCACCTCATCTCGTCCCTAGTCACATGACGCCTGTCTACCTCACCACGTCCCTAGTCACATGACATCTGTCTACCTCACCACGTCCTTAGTCACATGATGTCTGTCTACCTCACCACGTCCCTAGTCACATGACATCTGTCTTCCTCACCTGACGTCCCTAGTCACATGACGTCAGTCTACCTCACCACGTCCCTAGTCACATGACGTCTGTCTACCTCACCTCGTCCCTAGTCACATGACGTCTGTCTACCTCACCTCGTCCCTAGTCACATGACGTCTGTCTACCTCACCACGTCCCTAGTCACATGACGTCTGTCTACCTCACCTCGTCCCTAGTCACATGACATCTGCCTACCTCACCTCGTCCCTAGTCACATGACGTCTGTCTACCTCACCACGTCCCTAGTCACATGACGTCTGTCTACCTCACCTCGTCCCTAGTCACATGACGTCTGTCTACCTCACCACATCCCTAGTCACATGACATCTGTCTACCTCACCACGTCCCTAGTCACATGACGACTGTCTACCTCACCTCGTCCCTAGTCACATGACATCTGTCTACCTCACCATTTCCCTAGTCACATGATGTCAGTACACCTCACCTCGTCCCTAGTCACATGACATCTGTCTACCTCACCACGTCCCTAGTCACATGATGTCTGTCTACCTCACCTCGTCCCTAGTCACATGACATCTGCCTACCTCACCTCGTCCCTAGTCACATGACGTCTGTCTACCTCACCACGTCCCTAGTCACATGACATCTGCCTACCTCACCTCGTCCCTAGTCACATGACGTCTGTCTACCTCACCACGTCCCTAGTCACATCAAATTTCAAACAATGATGACGGACCATAATATCTCCAGAGAAATTTAAGTGTCAAGGTCACTGTTACCATTTTTAGGTGGGGCTGGTAGAAGGCATGTATTTTGTTTTAGCAATATCAAGTATGCTTGGAACAATTACTCTAATATTGTATTCAGTTTCCTCTATGCAAATTCTAAAAGTGTTGCATTACAATGTGAATGTACATATGTTATGTATATATTAACTGTCTAGATGTTCGAAGTACATATTTTTTATGTTTGAGTAAAGTGGCACAGACTGTTACTGTATATTAACTAAGCTTTGATACGTTCATCATATCTATGAAGGCATATAAAACTAGAATAAACAGAATCATGAAGAAATGATGAAAGGACTGAACACTGGTTATATCTGTGCTTTATTTGATTTTGACATTCCTTTCTCGCCATCACAGATTTCACTGCCATTGTGTCTCAGCACTATAGTACTGAATCATACAAGTGTTTGTACATTAAACCATGCTGTGCATCCATGCATACTGCATCTATCCATATACAAAAAAACATGTTTAAAAAAAGATATAGTTAATCTGTATAGATTAAGTTTGTGGGAGAGTGAACATTTTTAGGTCACCTGAGACAAAGTCTCAAGTGACCTTTTCTAATCGCCTTTTTTCCGTCATCGTGCGTCGTGCGTCCGTAAACAATTTACATTTTCGACTTCTTCTCCAAAACCCCTAAACCAAATTCAATGAAATTTGGCTGGAGGCTTGTAAGGCTAAAGGTCAACCAAAATTGTAAATTATATGGTCCCCGCCCTCCAGGGGCCTGAGGGGCGGGGCTAAAAAGGGTCAAATTGACTAAAACTTCAAAAATCTTCTTCTCTACTCTCAGATATGGTGGAATCAAACACTCTTCATAGATGGAAGGGTCTTAAGGTGCTTTACCAAAATTGTGAATTTCATGACCCTTGGGTCTTAAGTTTGCCCCTGGAGAGGGGGTAAACTTTACTATAGTTTATATAGGGAAATCACATTTTTGACTTTTATTTGTTTTATTTCTATTGGAATTCATTCTAACTTGGTTAACATTATCAGCATTGGATGACAGCTTAATGGTATATACATGTTGGCCCTCAGCCTCAGAATGACCCCTAGGGGCTAATGGGCGGGGCCAAAAAAGGTCAATTAAATTAACTGAAATATTTCAAATCTCAGGTGACTGTTAAGGCCCATGGGCCTTTTGTTTTGTTACAAGTTGGCTTATGATCACAGTTTAAAATTCAATTTTGTTTGAAAATTAGGTGAATTTGGTAAAATGGTTTCTGAGTTTTAAAGAACTTATATCAATATTTAATTCCGTCACCAAGTAAATATGTTTGGACTAGAAAGACGGTATTAAAAAAACAATTCGTAGGTCAGAACATGTTTGTATATTGCGGACTTGAAGGTATTTTTATAATGTTTTTGCTGAAAGTCGGTTAAATACATATTGACCTTTAAGCCTCTTCACACTATGTACACAAACTTGTTTTGAGGACCATATATAATTTAAAGTTAACATGGTTTAAATGCGATTGTTGAAGTTTGTATTGTCAATATAAAGGTATTCTGTAACAGGAGAGGAAAATTGCGATGATTGGATCGGGACTCAAACCGGTGTGATCCGAACCTCCAAACTCTACAGATGCTGTAACCATTTGAGTTATTAGCTGGCCACTATAGCGTTCATCCCAGTCCTCTTCATTCTTCCCTCCTTTAACGAAACCTTCGACCCCGAAGACACACTTGAGACCCTATAGCACCACTGATGGTAATTACTTTGGGGGCCAAATATAACAGAAGAGGTAAAATGCTATAAACCAGACCAGGACTCGAACCCAGGACCTCCAAACTCTAGATGGACAATCTAACCATTTGAGCTGTACCTGGCCATTGACGTTAGTCCAGTTCCGCTGCATTTCTGAAATTGTTTTTCGCAATGGAATAGTATATAATGAGATAATTGGGGCCAGAAGCATATATTAAGTGCCACTAATCGCAATGACATAGTGATTTGAATTTTTCAGATTAGGACTCATGTAGTTAATTATTATACAATGTATTTTATCTAGAAAATGACAGTCCTTGTAATATTTTCAATTAAAGACAAGTTTTTTATTCCATAGTTAATGTTTGTGATAAGAGGCAGTCTGAATTAGTCCTCGATCCATTTCCATGATCACCAAGATTGAGTATGACTGCGTACAAAATATCAACTCTTTCATCTTAGTAATGCAAATTCCAATATTCGTATTACAAGTATTTTCTAACGAACACCTATACTACAACACATGAACTCATTCTAGGGATCGATCATCATGTGATTGATCGTCCCAGATTTAACACTCGAGTTCCATATAATGCACCATCCCAGTTCTTCACATTCAGGTAATATTGACTCATAATCCCACTGCATTGTTCACCAAAAATGGTATTTAAGGGATCACGCAGGCCTTTTGTTAGAGCAGCTTTTAAGTCCTACAGAATGAGACTATACCCATTTGAAATGAAGATTATCGGTTTAAAGAACATACCAGATAAAGTTAGCATGTACTGGTTGAATATCGGTGAGATTTATCAATAGATAATCTTTTTTCCTGAATGGTTGACCAATAGTAAATTAAAATAAGTCATGAGCTTACCTTTTGTTTCGTGGTTTAAATGGACAGGAAATTCAGAAAGAGGCATTCTCTTACATTGTTGGTATATATATAAGGACACTGTATATATATGATTGTTAGTCTCCAGTTCTGGACAGAACAATACCGTATCTCATACAGGTAAAACAATATTCTTTTGTGCAGACAGATTTCCTTTTTTTGTAAAAGAACATATAATGCCTATGAATTGTTGAAAATATTGGAGTTTCTTAATTTTGTATTTTCACACATTTTGGAGTAAGCTGTTGGACATCAAAAGTAAATTTGTCTTCAATACTCTTGGAATTTTTGTCAGATCCACATAATTTGTATTGTTTATAAAATGAATTAATTTAATTGGCATTGAAATTTTACATCCTGTTTCTATTACTTTATAGTGAAAACTTTCATAGGTCACCTGAGCCGAAAGTTAACGGTGACATTGCAATGGCCTTTTGTTTGTTGCTTGGGCCATGTGTTGTGTATAAATATGAACAGATTTTCTTGGTATGCAGCCTTATATTAATAAGATCCCAGACAGGATCGACAGTCGGGTCATTTCTGTAGTAAAAACATTATGGCCCTTTGAAGTGTTATTGCCATTGGACCTATGGGAACACGATAACTTGAGTTGATATGAACAGGTTTTCATTTAACTTGATTTGCAGCATTATATCAATAAGATCTCCGACTCATTTGTAGCTTACAGAGTAATGTCCCTTTGTGATTTTATTGCAATTGAACATTGTGAATGTGTAAAAAAAAAAGTAAAACAAAAACCAAGATTACCACAAGGCCTTTCTGGTGTCTTCAGGTGGAGTCCTCCTGGAGACACCTATGATTGCAGAAAAGGTGACTTTCGGTAACTCTTAGTTTTTGCTTTATTTTTCTTACATTTATCCTTCGCAATTTAATGACTTCAAATATTTTGTATATATACATATTTAAAGTTTGGTATGTTGTGTGAGATCTTGGAACAATTTCTTCAATTGGACTGATCTGATGGTAATAGTACTATGGCCATTTGCAGTTTAGGTTTAGGGTCATGAATGAAGGACTATCAAGTTAGTTCAAATAAATGACCTTGGCCTACTTTTAAGGTCACATGGATGAATATGTCAAATCTTAGCTTAAAAGCAAAAATCATCTACCAGTACAAATCAAAACTCAGGTGACTGTTAAGGCCCATCACAGGGCCTCTTGTTGACAGCCTGAGAGTGACTTTACTGTTAGATGCTATCACTGATTTCTAATACATATTTGTACATGACTATACCATGTGTATGCATGCTTTTTAAACCTTTTTACCCGCAAAGTCTCAGCAAATGGGGTCTATATTATTATAACTCCAAAGGCCAACTAAGTGATACTTGAAATTCAGCGAATTGTAACACAAATGCATTATGTAAGGCCCATTTCATTTAATGGTTGACTGAAAATGAATCAATAAAATGCACAAAATTTGTAATAGGCAAATTTTTATTTTCTTACATTTCAGGTGTTTCATAAACATACAAATCTAAAATGAAATCTGTGTCATTATTGTGGAAAAATGGTTAAAATATGCAAATTGGTTTGGATATTAACAATGTTTTCAATACTGCAATGTAGATACTGTTCAGTTAATGTGGAACTTTACATGTATTTATACTGATTTGCTGCTGTCTGCAAATAATATCTTTGGTAACATACTCTGTTTTCCTGGCATTATGCTTAGTGATAAATACACTCGTGTGACAAAATAAGTCAACTTCTGTCATTTTACCTCTTTATTTCATGCAATTTCACATTTTTTCTTTGAATTTTCCTGATTTTTATTAGTCTCCTTCCAGTGAAACCACTGTGTAGGTCCCCCCCCCTCCCAAAACACACATCTGCACTCATGAACTCATTGTCCGTCCGTCCGTCAGTCTGTCCGTTCTGTTTTCTGCACTTTTCTTAGTCATATCCTTCAAGGTTTGTTGGTGAAAGCTGGTATATAACTTAAGTATGAGTAGCTACATATCAAGTGTATATATTTCTAGCGGGGGCTGGTAGGGGACATGTTTTGCTTTAACAATACCCAGCCATGCTTGTTTTATGATAAAGAATATACATTTATTAGTTATTGATTGACAATTTAAATTTACTATGGTTTTAATATACAATGTATGCACTTTATTCCTCTTTTATTGCTCATTAATGAAAATATGAATCTAGAAATCTTCATCTCTAAAATAAAAATTGTAGGTTGGACAATCGCTAAAATTAAATGCACTAAAATTCATATTTAAAATGCTAAATTATATATCCTCGAGAAAATGATTCGCTATATAGTATGCACCATACCAATAAAGAAACTTGGAGGAGATGGGTCTCCTGTTCATCACTATCTTTTGTTGATTATAATCTTTATTTTTACCCCAAGGGGCAGACAAATGACGTCCAATTGGAAAAAAAAAAGTTGTTTACTCCGGAAGCCAATATCTGTGGTGACATATTTACTAGTTCATTGTACTAACGACTTGGCTGTGAGATACACATGAGAAGTAATTTTTTTTTTTATCGTATTCTGATGTTTTATAAATTTTCAACCTTTTGACTTTTTATACTCGGGTGTATTTCCTAGATAAAAATGATATATTGCTTCAAGCTGAGATTGTTTATGGACCACCCTACTGACCCGTGAACTAGTTTATAACAACCAGACAGATACCCGGAATGTTTCATAAAAAAAAAAACCACTCCTGGCTATTGCCTGTTAATGGATTTGAATTTTTATCATTTATGTAAGGTCCTATATCTAACTGATAAGTTATCTGGAAAAATCAGGAAAAAATTCTGAAAAAAAGAAAACGAGAAAAAGATACAAAAAAAAAGTATCTTGCATTGATGCTGAAGCAGGCAAACATTTAAAATTTGTTTTAGTTGTTGACATCCCTTTTGAAAAATACACTTCCTAGCCTAGTGACCTCGAATTGATCAAACGTAATTACCTATAATTATGAATTACCATAATTTTTCAATTATATAGTAGACTGCACTGCGACCATGTCTGCTAGGGATGTATACAGTTTCACATAAAATATTTTTATGGGATTACTATGTGAGTACGCTAATGTCATTCGGTATCGTGACAATTTATGTGTTTACGACAACCAGTGCATAGTGAAGGTCAAATCAATGTAGGTCAAATTTTTAACTGATAGCAATGCTTTAGGTCAAATATTTTTATTTACCAGGTCAAGGTTGTAATACCATATAACTTCAATACAAAGCAAGATTTTGCAGCTGGAAAGGGAATGTTCTTTGTGATGTTATGTTTGGTTTTACAGATGAAATCATTATGTGAAAATTACCAACAGATTAATTCGGAAAGCTTAAATGAATAGTTAACAACTACCGTATTTGACCTAATAAGGGCGCCCCTACCTTTTTTCAAGGAAATAAATATTTGATTGAGTGTCAAAATGGTGTTCAAAAGTAATAATTCATGTGAAATGTTTTGCTACTTTATGTGTTCAATTTTCTTCAGCAAATTAAGTAACTGGATCACAAGTTTTCGCCACATTTTGTCTATTCCTACAGATGACATGTCAGTGCAAAGAGCACCCGAAACTAAACACACATACAAATAATAACTTTAATTACCATCTTTATTTGAAGATAAAGTAAAAGACTTCATTCTTGTTGATAAATAACTTTTGTTCAGAACAGAAGGCTAGTAAAAGACATATGATCTGGGAAATCACCTGTGTCTATAAATAGAACACAAAAGAGTTCCATTTGAACATAAATTGTGGAACACACGTTCTCTGGTCTAAAGATCTAATAGATATCTTCATTTGGAATATTTTTATGACTGAATATTTTACCATTTCCACAAACCTTGGGTATTCAGCTATAAGGTATAGTCTGTTTCATAAAACTTCAGAATAACTAATCTTAATAAGGGCGCCCCAACTGTCAATTACCCGCGCCCTGCGCCCTTATTAGGTAAAATAAGGTATTTCAAATCTTACAAAAAATTAATCATTAATTATCTTGATTGAAACAAACTTTGAAAATTTGTTTATGTTCAATACAATTTTCAATGTAAATCAATTCAATTACAGTATTTGAAATGTTAATTGCTACTGTTTTATTCTCTTATTATACCATATGTATGTATATACATTATACCATATGTATGTTGTATACAATGTATATACATTATACCATATGTATGTTATATATATATTATACCATGTATGTATGTTATATATATTAAACCATATGTATGATATATATATATTATACCATATATATGTTGTACATTATACCATATGTATATTGTACA
Organism: Pecten maximus; assembly: GCF_902652985.1. Lineage (NCBI taxonomy): Eukaryota > Metazoa > Mollusca > Bivalvia > Pectinida > Pectinidae > Pecten > Pecten maximus. The sequence goes on along the minus strand of NC_047022.1, from coordinate 24,076,844 downwards.
TTATACCATATGTATATTGTACATTATACCATATGTATTTTGTACGTACATTATACCATATGTATGTTGTATATTATATACATATATGTATGTTGTACATTATACCATATGTATGTTGTATGTATATTATACCATATGTATGTTGTACATTATACCATATGTATGTTGTACATTATACCATATGTATGTTGTATGTATATTATACCATATGTATGTTGTATGTATATTATACCATATGTATGTTGTATGTATATTATACCATATGTATGTTGTACATTATACCATATGTATGTTGTATGTATATTATACCATATGTATGTTGTATGTATATTATACCATATGTATGTTGTATGTATATTATACCATATGTATGTTGTATGTATATTATACCATATGTATGTTGTACATTATACCATATGTTTGTTGTACATTATACCATATGTATGTTGTATGTATATTATACCATATGTTGTACATTATACCATATGTATGTTATATATATATTACCATATGTATATTGTATGTTGTACATTATACCATATGTATGTTGTACATTATACCATATGTATGTACATTATACCATATGTATGTTGTACATTATACCATATGAATGCTATCTGCTGTTCCACGGTTGGATTAGAGTAAAAATACCTATTTGTATAGATATTAATAACTCGTGACATAATGGTCCACAGACTTGCCTTCAGTCTGGATTATATCCACACTATGGATGTATTAGAAACTTGCCAACAGAACATTACATATATTATCCCTCTAGATTAAATGTTATCTTCAGATAGTTGTAATCTTCTTAAAGCCATAAGCATATATAAGGAAAAAATACAAGGACATTTTTTTTTATCAACAGGATCAACTGTGACTTGGCACTATTAAGAAAAAATAAACACTTTGATTCGTAAGGCCAAATTTTTCAGTCACGAGGGGAGACGAAGTGTGGTTGGTGATGATATTACGGGACAGAATGGTGTTAGGATAAGAGGCTATGAATAGTTTGTTTAAAAATAGTCACAGGGATCTGATATGTTAAATTCTTATTTTAAAAACAAAAACATCGATTGTCAGTATGTATTTCAGAGTCCAGGTGACTGTAAAGGCAATTTGGCCTCTTTAATTGCTATGAACATTTCAAAGTTCTTTTCCATTTTATGAAAAACAATATTGGAGAGAAAAAAACAATATTTAGTAAAGGCATTTCCTGAAGTTAATGAAAGTTGTGATGAAGAGATTCATTTATATATTTGTAGGTTTAATTGACTTTGATAATATTGTTTGTGTTTTGGCTTTATTGCCCTGTGAACAGCCAAGGTCATTTTGAGATGGGGTCTCCTTGTAGTAGTTGGTGACTACCTCACTGAACAACAAAAAGGGAGGCCTGTTGCATTCCATCCAGAGCAATTATTGTAAAGTGTCTTGCCAGAGAACATAACCATGGCAGCACAGATCTTCACCTGAGGATATATGTGGTCTGTACACTCACCAACTTAGCTGCCCTGGCCTCCATAAAGGAACTCAAGACTATAGTACTAAACAATTACAGCTCTGATAGGGTGTCACTTACTTGTACTTATTGATAGAGACCTGACACTGATATTGGGGCTTTTACCGACACCTGACGCCGAGCATGCATGACTTCGGTGTATTAATAGTAAGCTCAACTTTATTTTTTGTCCTTTACACATTAAGTCAAAGACTCTTCCCACATGTGGTAGAAAAAAACATTTACAACATATACAATAACTGCATGATTAAGGGTAATTAGTGTATTACAGAATAGTTTGATTATATATCACAGAGTAGTTTGATTATATTTAATTTTTCTTTGTTTTCATGGTAAATACTCAAATGTGATTGGTCGAAAATTCTTTTCATTCTTCTATGAAAGAAATTCCGAGAATGGCGTGAAAAATGTGACGTCACAATATGACAATTGACGTTGCATATTGATTTGAGAAAAAGAATCCCATTTAAAACCAGTAAAATTGTACATAAAACATGTTTTAAATTAGAACATCATATTCGAAAATTAATTATAAGCGTTGATGTCAATTATTTTTTAGTTTCATCCGGGTATGAAACAAATTTTGTTTGCAAACTTCTGTAAGAATCCGCTATTCGGATTCATACAGTTTGCAAACAAAATTTGTTTCATACCCTGATGAAACTAAAAAAAAATGACATCAATGCTTAAATATATCACAGAATAGTTTGATTATATATCACAGAATAGTTTGATTATATATCACAGAATAGTTTGATTACAGGTATATAATAAAATAATGATATCAAGCTTCTGTAATTTTGTCACACCCATGCATCATTCATTATAATAAAGTAATAAATGCCATACATATGTAAATTCTCGTGTTGCATTGGAATATGAAATCATAATCACATGTGTCTAATATACCTGTACAAGTATGACAAAGGGTAAGACTTGACCAGTCATATGCTAACAATATAGCATCAATTAAAACAGAGAGTTATAACCAGGATTAGCACTATAACCAGGATTAGCACTATAACCAGGATTAGCACTATAATCAGGATTAGCACTATAACCAGGATTAGCACTGATGATAATAAGGTAATTGATCTCGGATTTCTATCAAGTGTTATACACTTGTAAAATACCATTACATCGTATGGACAACAGCCTATATAATCAATTAAAGGTCATTTTCATCACTGAATACTTTCATTTTTCACATCACAGTTCGGGGGTTGATGGGGGGAGGTTATACTGGAATCAGGTTGTCGGACTGTAGAAAAATTTTGTCTGGACAACTCCTCCTAAACTGGTGATCTGACTCCAATGAAACTTAACACACATATAGAGGACCTGAAAACACAAATATAAAGGACCATGTGTAGATATGCATCCAATTTTTTCCCCTTAAAATTGTGGTTGCTATGGTAACTGGTCACTATAAACAGGTTTTCTGGTAAAGAACTATAATTCCTGAGTCGTTTTGCTGTTTTTATTCATGTTTGGTCAAATGTTGTAAGTACAGTAAACAAAACATATAATTTGACATATTAGTTGTTTCCAAAACTGTCACTCAAAATGTATTGTCTGATTTTTACCAAATTTGACAAACAGCACTATAGAGGTTATGTTGCCATGACAACCAGGCTAAGGCAAATAGTGGCCTCTGATTGAGAAATTGTCCATTTTTGACAATTTGTATAGGGGTATTAGGGGACTACGAATTAAACTGTATGGGTTTGGCTGGCATAGTAACCACACAGAGGCTTCTGATTGGTCGAAATTTAGATATTGTTTGAATTCTATGAAAATTCTCACGCTGTGTGCGAGATGCATTCCTGTGGCAAGTTTATGTGTGTTTTGGGAGGCTATATGAAGGTTCCCCTTGATCCCTTGTTATGCATATTTCATTTTGGGACCAGTCGGAAAACAACATGGCCAACAGGCAGCCATCTTGAGTTTTATATGTAGGTTCCCCTTGCTCCTTAGTTTTGTGTACTGAAGGGATCTTGCTAAAATTTCATATGTAGGTTCCCCTTGGTCCCTGGTATTGCATTTTGGGACCAATCTAAAAACAACATGGCCGACAGCCATTATTGCTAAATCTCACATTTCATATATAGGTTCCCCTTATTTGAAAAGTACTGGAGGGTTGTTTCCCAATTTACACAAATTAGTAAGGGGAAGGGAAAAATAGAGAGAAGATCAATCTGACATGGAACCTATAAAGATCATTCAATGGTGGGTGCCAAGATCCCTCTGGGATCTCTTGTTACAGACTTTCCTCGATTGGGTGAATACTCAAATGCCATGTCTGAAGGACTATTCTGAGTTAATGCCATGGTATGTTTTCTGTTGGACACCCCTTGTTTGTCAACTATATTTTTTCCTTTACATTGCTTTAGTCATGACAAAATTTGGTATGAAGCATCCTTCTGTGAAGGGGAAACACTTTTTTATTACCAGTTGGTCTGGATCCCCAGGGACCGGCGGGAATCGGGCCTAATAGGGGAAGAATACTGCAAGTTCTTTGGAATTGTTCTTTAGAGTTTGTCTCAATTTGCACTATTAATACTGTATTATGCAGGTGAGCACTAACAGGCCCTGTGGGCCTCTTGTGCTGTATTACTTATGTTAAAAATTGATCAAACCAGATGATTTGAGATCATATGCAAATATGTTTGTGCATGATATCCTATCTGCATGGTTATAACCAAACAAATATAGATCCATATATGTTTAACCAATAAAAGAGCTTGTTGGGTATAAACATAATACTTCAACACAACCAATCAAAAAGTTGGAATAATACATGTCAAATATTATTCAAGGCTATATATTCATGTGTGTTGTTTGTGGATCATGGTCACATGAGGTTTGGTTTGCGTTCTGTGTATTAATTGATAACTTAAAGAAACAGAACAGGTATGTTAAAATATTATCTATTTTTTGCAGATATATTGCATATATTTTAAGTTACTGAAATATGGGAAAATGTTGTAGTTTTATAATTCTTACTTGGAATATTATGTTCTTTGTGATAATAATTTTTGTTTGAGCTTTTTAAGCTTGAATTCAGTAATTGGTACAGTGTGTGCAATGATCTATGCCTAAATCTGTATCATTAAATGGCAAATGTTTAGTAATGGAATGTATAATACAGTCAGGTCTAGTCGTTAAAAGTAATGACTACCATATTCCTATTTTCTACGATATGATGAGTGTAAAAAAATTTCCACAGCTCCATCCTTCAGAGGTACAAAGTTTCCCAATAAGTTAAAAATGTTTAAGAAGCAGGTTATGTTATATGTTAACCATCAGATAGTTGGCAGTGATGTTTAAGATCATAACCAACTATATTCATGCCGTTAGACTTTTTATTTCCCCCACATTTTGCATATATTTCTGCCAAAAGTGAATTCTTTAAAGCACTTTTTTTATTTGACACAAAGTTATGTAAGTTAACAACAGATTTCTAGATAAACTACATCATGTGTTAAACTCCTGGACTTTTTTAGTTTTACAAAACGTAAAATTAAAGGGATATCCAAAACAAGTCAGTAATATTTTGATGGTTCAGTTTAGTATTATTTCCCAATATATTATCGGTATGAATTAAAGTGGTATGATAGTTAAACCTATATCTGTCATAATCTGAAAAGTGATACAGTTTACTTCTTTTGAATCTTGATTTTTTTGGGGTTTTAGCTCACTATGACAAAGTCCTGGAGAGCTATAGCTGTACCCCTGGCATCGGTGTCCGGAGACAGCTAGGTTGAAGTTTTTATAAAACTATATTGTGCCATGCTTATGAGGATTTGTGAAGGGTACTACATTTACGGACCTGATGGCCTTCATCATGACCTTTCACCTACTATTAATATACTTTAAACTTTGGCGACACTATGTTAACTGTACTAGATAAGACAAGACCTTCATATTTGATAGATGTGTTTTCTGTCTTAAGACCTTTCTATTGGTACTACATTTGCATACCTACTGGCCTTGACCTTGAGCTTTGACCTAATTCTGTATTTCAACCCACTCTGTGAGCTGACAATCCTTGTTATTCCCGCGCTACGAAAGGGGAGGGGATATATAGCGTTCCGTTCGTACGTATGTTCACTTTTTGTCAGCGCTCTTGTGACTTCATTTTTGAACAGATTCTGACCAAACTTCATATATGGGTCCAGCATGGGAATACCTCAAACGAGTTCGTGTTTCAGGGTGCCGCATGGGAATACCTCAAACGAGTTCGTGTTTCAGGGTGCCAAAGTCAAGGTCAAGGTCACTGTTACTATTTATAGAAAATCTTTTCAGCACTCTTGCGACTTCATTTCTGAACGGATCCTGACCAAACTTCATATATGGGTCCAGCATGGGAATACCTCGAACGAGTTCATGTTTTAGGGAGCCAAGGTCAAGGCCAATGTCACCGTTACTATTTATAGAAAATCTTTGTCAGCGCTGTAATGCGACTTCATTTTTGAACGGATCCTGACCAAACTTCATATATGGGTCAAGCATGGCAATACCTCAAACAAGTTCGTGTTTCAGGGCGCCAAGGTTAAGGTCAAGGTCACCGTTACTATTTATAGAAAATCTTTGTCAGCGTTGTTGCGACTTCATTTTTGAATGGATCCTGACCAAACTTCATATATTGGTTCAGCATGCGTAACCAGATACTGTCGAATGCATAACAATATATACCATATTTATCTTGCAATGAGCCCGTGCCTGATAATAAGCCCATCCATGTCTATTGCAGTTCAGTGCAAATGACAACTGATGTTATTTCAATGTCCTGCAATAACCCCACCCCCCATTTTGCGTCAGAGTTCATGTGTTAGCATGCGAGGGGATTTGTATCGTTTGCAATGCCTTGTTGCATTTAGTTTGTTTTTTGTTTGTTTTTTGTTTTAAAACGTCCTATTAACAGCCAGGGTCATCTAAGGACGTGCCAGGTTTTGGAGGTGGAGGAAAGCCGGAGTAGCCGGAGAAAAACCACCGGCCTACGGTCAGTACCTGGCAACTGCCCCACTTAGGTTTCGAACTCGCAACTCAGAGGTGGAGGGCTAGTGATAAAGTGTCGGGACACCTTAACCACTTGGCCACCGCGGCCCCAATCCTTGTTGCCGAATAAATGTGAAATTGAATGTTCAAATAAATATCCTTTAAAACTGGTCCCCTCTTGATGCTTTTAGTGTGAAACATAACTTTTATTCTTTCAATCAGTTGAATGCTGTTTTTTGAGCATGAAAGACGGTTAAATCACACGTCTCTCTGTATTTAGTGTTTAAACTATTTATGAGATATCATTACAAATCTAGTAGGAATGGCCTTGAGTAGAGACAAAATGCTATGTTTGCTAAATACTTAAAATAGATCCTTCAAGTATTTATTCTTAAGTCAATAAGAGAAAAGGAGTTTGGTGTTCTAGTGACAGCTAATCAACTAATGGTAAGAGATCTTGTCAACAGAAAAAGAATGTTGTTTACCTGTCCGTTGAGAAGAACAAAGAGAGAATAATAAGAAGAAGAATGATTTCAACAAATTTTTGAGAATCATTTAGCTTTGTCAAACTATTGAATGAAATAATGTTTGAATTAAGTAAAGCTATCATAAAAAAAAATCCAGTATTACCTCACCTGGTCAGAAGTACCACGAGGTCATACCATCTAGTATTACCTCACCTGGTCAGAAGTACCACGAGGTCATACCATCTAGTATTACCTCACCTGGTCTGAAGTACCACGAGGTCATACCATCTAGTATTACCTCACCTGGTCAGAAGTACCACAAGGTCATACCATCTAGTATTACCTCACCTGGTCTGAAGTACCACGAGGTCATACCATCTAGTATTACCTCACCTGGTCAGAAGTACCACGAGGTCATACCATCTAGTATTACCTCACCTGGTCAGAAGTACCACGAGGTCATACCATCTAGTATTACCTCACCTGGTCTGAAGTACCACGAGGTCATACCATCTAGTATTACCTCACCTGGTCAGAAGTACCACGAGGTCATACCGTCTAGTATTACCTCACCTGGTCTGAAGTACCATACCATCTAGTATTACCTCACCTGGTCTGAAGTACCACGAGGTCATACCATCTAGTATTACCTCACCTGGTCTGAAGTACCACGAGGTCATACCATCTAGTATTACCTCACCTGGTCTGAAGTACCACGAGGTCATACCATCTAGTATTACCTCACCTGGTCTGAAGTACCACGAGGTCATACCATCTAGTATTACCTCACCTGGTCTGAAGTACCACGAGGTCATACCATCTAGTATTACCTCACCTGGTCTGAAGTACCATGAGGTCATACCATCCAGTATTACCTCACCTGGTCTGAAGTACCACGAGGTCATACCATCTAGTATTACCTCACCTGGTCTGAAGTACCACGAGGTCATACCCTCTAGTATTACCTCACCTGGTCTGAAGTACCATGAGGTCATACCCTCTAGTATTACCTCACCTGGTAAGAAGTACCACGAGGTCATACCATCTAGTATTACCTCACCTGGTAAGAAGTACCACGAGGTCATACCCTCTAGTATTACCTTACCTGGTCAGAAGTACCACGAGGTCATACCATCTAGTATTACCTCACCTGGTAAGAAGTACCACGAGGTCATACCATCTAGTATTACCTCACCTGGTAAGAAGTACCACGAGGTCATACCATCTAGTATTACCTCACCTGGTAAGAAGTACCACGAGGTCATACCATCTAGTATTACCTCACCTGGTCTGAAGTACCATACCATCTAGTATTACCTCACCTGGTAAGAAGTACCACGAGGTCATACCATCTAGTATTACCTCACCTGGTCTGAAGTACCATACCATCTAGTATTACCTCACCTGGTCTGAAGTACCATGACATCATACCATCTAGTATTACCTCACCTGGTCTGAAGTACCATGAGGTCATACCATCTAGTATTACCTCACCTGGTCTGAAGTACCATGACATCATACCATCTAGTATTACCTCACCTGGTCTGAAGTACCATGAGGTCATACCCTCTAGTATTACCTCACCTGGTCAGAAGTACCATATCATCTAGTATTACCTCACCTGGTCTGAAGTACCATACCATCTAGTATTACCTCACCTGGTCTGAAGTACCATGACATCATACCATCTAGTATTACCTCACCTGGTCTGAAGTACCATACCATCTAGTATTACCTCACCTGGTCTGAAGTACCATACCATCTAGTATTACCTCACCTGGTCTGAAGTACCATACCATCTAGTATTACCTCACCAGGTCTGAAATACCACGAGGTCATACCATCTAGTATTACCTCACCTGGTCTGAAGTACCATACCATCTAGTATTACCTCACCTGGTCTGAAGTACCATGAGGTCATACCATCTACTATTACCTCACCTGGTCTGAAGTACCACAAGGTCATATCATCTAGTATTACCTCACCTGGTCTAAAGTACCACAAGGTCATACCATCTAGTATTACCTCACCTGGTCTGAAGTACCATACCATCTAGTATTACCTCACCTGGTCTGAAGTACCATACCATCTAGTATTACCTGACCTGGTCTGAAGTACCATGAGGTCATACCATCTAGTATTACCTGACCTGGTCTGAAGTACCATGAGGTCATACCCTCTAGTATTACCTCACCTGGTCTGAAGTACCATGAGGTCATACCATCTAGTATTACCTCACCTGGTCTGAAGTACCATGACATCATACCATCTAGTATTACCTCACCTGGTCTGAAGTACCATGAGGTCATACCCTCTAGTATTACCTCACCTGGTCAGAAGTACCATATCATCTAGTATTACCTCACCTGGTCTGAAGTACCATGACATCATACCATCTAGTATTACCTCACCTGGTCTGAAGTACCATGACATCATACCATCTAGTATTACCTCACCTGGTCTGAAGTACCATACCATCTAGTATTACCTCACCTGGTCTGAAGTACCATACCATCTAGTATTACCTCACCTGGTCTGAAGTACCATACCATCTAGTATTACCTCACCAGGTCTGAAATACCACGAGGTCATACCATCTAGTATTACCTCACCTGGTCTGAAGTACCATACCATCTAGTATTACCTCACCTGGTCTGAAGTACCATGAGGTCATACCATCTACTATTACCTCACCTGGTCTGAAGTACCACAAGGTCATATCATCTAGTATTACCTCACCTGGTCTAAAGTACCACAAGGTCATACCATCTAGTATTACCTGACCTGGTCTGAAGTACCATACCATCTAGTATTACCTGACCTGGTCTGAAGTACCATACCATCTAGTATTACCTGACCTGGTCTGAAGTACCATGAGGTCATACCATCTAGTATTACCTGACCTGGTCTGAAGTACCATGAGGTCATACCCTCTAGTATTACCTCACCTGGTCTGAAGTACCATGACATCATACCATCTAGTATTACCTCACCTGGTCTGAAGTACCATGAGGTCATACCCTCTAGTATTACCTCACCTGGTCTGAAGTACCATGAGGTCATACCATCTAGTATTACCTCACCTGGTCTGAAGTACCATACCATCTAGTATTACCTCACCTGGTCTGAAGTACCATGACATCATACCATCTAGTATTACCTCACCTGGTCTGAAGTACCATGAGGTCATACCCTCTAGTATTACCTCACCTGGTCAGAAGTACCATATCATCTAGTATTACCTCACCTGGTCTGAAGTACCATGACATCATACCATCTAGTATTACCTCACCTGGTCTGAAGTACCATACCATCTAGTATTACCTCACCTGGTCTGAAGTACCATACCATCTAGTATTACCTCACCTGGTCTGAAGTACCATACCATCTAGTATTACCTCACCAGGTCTGAAATACCACGAGGTCATACCATCTAGTATTACCTCACCTGGTCTGAAGTACCATACCATCTAGTATTACCTCACCTGGTCTGAAGTACCATGAGGTCATACCATCTACTATTACCTCACCTGGTCTGAAGTACCACAAGGTCATATCATCTAGTATTACCTCACCTGGTCTAAAGTACCACAAGGTCATACCATCTAGTATTACCTCACCTGGTCTGAAGTACCATACCATCTAGTATTACCTGACCTGGTCTGAAGTACCATACCATCTAGTATTACCTGACCTGGTCTGAAGTACCATGAGGTCATACCATCTAGTATTACCTGACCTGGTCTGAAGTACCATGAGGTCATACCCTCTAGTATTACCTCACCTGGTCTGAAGTACCATGAGGTCATACCATCTAGTATTACCTCACCTGGTCTGAAGTACCATGAGGTCATACCCTCTAGTATTACCTCACCTGGTCTGAAGTACCATGAGGTCATACCCTCTAGTATTACCTCACCTGGTCTGAAGTACCATGAGGTCATACCATCTAGTATTACCTCACCTGGTCTGAAGTACCATGACATCATACCATCTAGTATTACCTCACCTGGTCTGAAGTACCATGAGGTCATACCCTCTAGTATTACCTCACCTGGTCTGAAGTACCATGAGGTCATACCATCTAGTATTACCTCACCTGGTCTGAAGTACCATACCATCTAGTATTACCTCACCTGGTCTGAAGTACCACGAGGTCATACCATCTAGTATTACCTCACCTGGTCTGAAGTACCATACCATCTAGTATTACCTCACCTGGTCTGAAGTACCATGACATCATACCATCTAGTATTACCTCACCTGGTCTGAAGTACCACAAGGTCATACCATCTAGTATTACCTCACCTGGTCTGAAGTACCATACCATCTAGTATTACCTGACCTGGTCTGAAGTACCATGACATCATACCATCTAGTATTACCTCACCTGGTCTGAAGTACCATGAGGTCATACCATCTAGTATTACCTCACCTGGTCTGAAGTACCATGAGGTCATACCATCTAGTATTACCTCACCTGGTCTGAAGTACCATGACATCATACCATCTAGTATTACCTCACCTGGTCTGAAGTACCATGAGGTCATACCATCTAGTATTACCTCACCTGGTCTGAAGTACCATACCATCTAGTATTACCTTACCTGGTCTGAAGTACCACGAAGTCAATACCATCTAGTATTACCTCACCTGGTCTGAAGTACCATACCATCTAGAATTACCTCACCAGGTCTGAAATACCATGAGGTCATACCATCTAGTATTACCTCACCTGGTCTGAAGTACCATACCATCTAGTATTACCTCACCTGGTCTGAAGTACCATGAGGTCATACCATCTACTATTACCTCACCTGGTCTGAAGTACCACAAGGTCATATCTAGTATTACCTCACCTGGTCTAAAGTACCACAAGGTCATACCATCTAGTATTACCTCACCTGGTCTGAAGTACCATACCATCTAGTATTACCTCACCTGGTCTGAAGTACCATACCATCTAGTATTACCTCACCTGGTCTGAAGTACCATGAGGTCATACCATCTAGTATTACCTGACCTGGTCTGAAGTACCATGAGGTCATACCCTCTAGTATTACCTCACCTGGTCTGAAGTACCATGACATCATACCATCTAGTATTACCTCACCTGGTCTGAAGTACCATGAGGTCATACCATCTAGTATTACCTCACCTGGTCTGAAGTACCATACCATCTAGTATTACCTCACCTGGTCTGAAGTACCATACCATCTAGTATTACCTCACCTGGTCTGAAGTACCATGAGGTCATACCATCTACTATTACCTCACCTGGTCTGAAGTACCACAAGGTCATATCTAGTATTACCTCACCTGGTCTAAAGTACCACAAGGTCATACCATCTAGTATTACCTCACCTGGTCTGAAGTACCATACCATCTAGTATTACCTCACCTGGTCTGAAGTACCATACCATCTAGTATTACCTCACCTGGTCTGAAGTACCATGAGGTCATACCATCTAGTATTACCTGACCTGGTCTGAAGTACCATACCATCTAGTATTACCTCACCTGGTCTGAAGTACCATGAGGTCATACCATCTAGTATTACCTCACCTGGTCTGAAGTACCATACCATCTAGTATTACCTGACCTGGTCTGAAGTACCATACCATCTAGTATTACCTCACCTGGTCTGAAGTACCATGACATCATACCATCTAGTATTACCTCACCTGGTCTGAAGTACCATACCATCTAGTATTACCTCACCTGGTCTGAAGTACCATACCATCTAGTATTACCTCACCTGGTCTGAAGTACCATGAGGTCATACCATCTAGTATTACCTGACCTGGTCTGAAGTACCATGACATCATACCATCTAGTATTACCTCACCTGGTCTGAAGTACCATGAGGTCATACCATCTAGTATTACCTCACCTGGTCTGAAGTACCATACCATCTAGTATTACCTCACCTGGTCTGAAGTACCACGAGGTCATACCATCTAGTATTACCTCACCTGGTCTGAAGTACCATACCATCTAGTATTACCTCACCTGGTCTGAAGTACCATGACATCATACCATCTAGTATTACCTCACCTGGTCTGAAGTACCACAAGGTCATACCATCTAGTATTACCTGACCTGGTCTGAAGTACCATACCATCTAGTATTACCTGACCTGGTCTGAAGTACCATGACATCATACCATCTAGTATTACCTCACCTGGTCAGAAGTACCATGAGGTCATACCATCTAGTATTACCTCACCTGGTCTGAAGTACCATGAGGTCATACCATCTAGTATTACCTCACCTGGTCTGAAGTACCATGAGGTCATACCATCTAGTATTACCTCACCTGGTCTGAAGTACCATACCATCTAGTATTACCTCACCTGGTCTGAAGTACCATGACATCATACCATCTAGTATTACCTCACCTGGTCTGAAGTACCATGAGGTCATACCATCTAGTATTACCTCACCTGGTCTGAAGTACCATACCATCTAGTATTACCTTACCTGGTCTGAAGTACCACGAAGTCAATACCATCTAGTATTACCTCACCTGGTCTGAAGTACCATACCATCTAGTATTACCTCACCTGGTCTGAAGTACCATACCATCTAGTATTACCTCACCTGGTCTGAAGTACCACGAGGTCATACCATCTAGTATTACCTCACCTGGTCTGAAGTACCATACCATCTAGTATTACCTCACCTGGTCTGAAGTACCACGAGGTCATACCATCTAGTATTACCTCACCTGGTCTGAAGTACCATACCATCTAGTATTACCTCACCTGGTCTGAAGTACCATGACATCATACCATCTAGTATTACCTCACCTGGTCTGAAATACCACGAGGTCATACCATCTAGTATTACCTCACCTGGTCTGAAGTACCATGAGGTCATACCATCTAGTATTACCTCACCTGGTCAGAAGTACTACAAGGTCATACCATTTAGTATTACCTCACCTGGTCTGAAGTACCATACCATCTAGTATTACCTCACCTGGTCTGAAGTACCATACCATCTAGTATTACCTCACCTGGTCTGAAGTACCATGACATCATACCATCTACTATTACCTCACCTGGTCTGAAGTACCATGAGGTCATACCCTCTAGTATTACCTCACCTGGTCTGAAGTACCATACCATCTAGTATTACCTCACCTGGTCTGAAGTACCATGACATCATACCATCTACTATTACCTCACCTGGTCTGAAGTACCATGAGGTCATACCATCTAGTATTACCTCACCTGGTCTGAAGTACCATACCATCTAGTATTACCTCACCTGGTCTGAAGTACGATACCCTCTAGTATTACCTCACCTGGTCTGAAGTACCATACCATCTAGTATTACCTCACCTGGTCTGAAGTACCATACCATCTAGTATTACCTCACCTGGTCTGAAGTACCATGACATCATACCATCTAGTATTACCTCACCTGATCTGAAGTACCATGAGGTCATACCATCTAGTATTACCTCACCTGGCCTGAAGTACCATACCATCTAGTATTACCTCACCTGGTCTGAAGTACCATACCATCTAGTATTACCTCACCTGGTCTGAAGTACCATACCATCTAGTATTACCTCACCTGGTCTGAAGTACCATACCATCTAGTATTACCTCACCTGGTCTGAAGTACCACGAGGTCATACCATCTAGTATTACCTCACCTGGTCTGAAGTACCATACCATCTAGTATTACCTCACCTGGTCTGAAGTACCATGACATCTAGTATTACCTCACCTGGTCTGAAGTACCACAAGGTCATACCATCTAGTATTACCTCACCTGGTCTGAAGTACCATATCATCTAGTATTACCTCACCTGGTCTAAAGTACCACAAGGTCATACCATCTAGTATTACCTCACCTGGTCTGAAGTACCATGAGGTCATACCATCTAGTATTACCTCACCTGGTCTAAAGTACCACAAGGTCATACCATCTAGTATTACCTCACCTGGTCTGAAGTACCATGAGGTCATACCATCTAGTATTACCTCACCTGGTCTGAAGTACCACAAGGTCATACCATCTAGTATTACCTCACCTGGTCTGAAGTACCATGAGGTCATACCATCTAGTATTACCTCACCTGGTCTGAAGTACCATACCATCTAGTATTACCTCACCTGGTCTGAAGTACCATGACATCATACCATCTAGTATTACCTCACCTGGTCTGAAGTACCATGAGGTCATACCATCTAGTATTACCTCACCTGGTCTGAAGTACTGTGAGGTTGTACCCTCTAGTATTACCTCACCTGGTCTGAAGTACTGTGAGGTTGTACCCTCTGGTATTACCTGACCTGGTCTGAAGTACCATTGGTGAAGCATCTGTTTGATGTTGTGTGTCCATTAACATTTTCTTTAAAATTCGGCTGTGGCCCAGAGTGCCTGAATTGATTTCAATTAAATTGGGTCTGATTCTGAGCACCGTTTGGTGAAATGAACTTAATTTTACGCATGTACAAACACAGTGAAGCCTTGCCCTAGGTGTTCACATGGACATGTCCTATAGTAGAAAATAATAAACCTCCAAACAGTTGTATATGGTCAAATTTTACTTCATGACTATATTTGAAATATTGTTTTCACCAGATATTAAACAATGGTTAGGACTACAAATGATAGTGATATCATTTCAGATTACAGAGATTTTATTGAATACACAAACTCAGTAGGAATGAATTGAGCAAGAGACTGTAAATTGAAGGCCAATATATATAAGGCCTCTCACTTCCATCATGTTATGTGGCAGGTTACAGCGGCTTAAGATTTTACTTTATTGGCAGGGAAATACAATACATGTACATGCTTAAGTACCGCAATATTGCTGGTTACTGTAAATCACTTATATTTCGCGAGTACTTAATTTCGCGAACTCACCTAATTTGACTTATTCGCGAATACATATTTTCGCGAATTCTGATCTCATAATGACTTTAAATTCGTGAATGACGTTAACAGATAGGCGATTTTTCCATGTTGGTAGCCATTTTGTTTATGAGAGTCATGTGACAGTACAAGAAAAGTCATGTGATTCATTCATGTGATATCGGTGTCTGGCCATACTGAATTGTATTTACCGTACCTGTATACATGCTAAATGGTGCCTGGAAGATGACGGGACTACAATAGGTTGTGAGTTAACGTACATTGTAATTAACGTACGTGTGTATACACTGATACCGATGAACAGTTCTCAGGACAGTCTATTGTGAATGATTTATACTCCAGGTGATTATTTGCTCTGAATGTTTGAATTAAATAAATAATTTGTTTGATTTCAACTTTGTTATGGTAAATATCTTTTTGAGAATCAAGCGATGTGAAGTGCTATGTATACATGTAACCTTACATAACTTACAACAGCGTGGGTAATAACGTACGACGTATTCCGGGTGACCATCCGGGATCCTCGGGACCGTAATTTTTAAACTTAAATTAACTTCTAGACTACGTTTTACATGTAGTTAATGAAGTCGGAGTTCAACCACAATATCAGTGTTCAGTGGGTTTTTTTTGTGTGTGTGAAATTTTGGTGTTTTGTAATATAAAAACACACTCTGATATAAGTATATAATTCATCATTCTATCAGTATTTTAACGGCGATGTTTGCTCACCAACTAAAGATTACGGTAGATTCAAAATGGACGCCACTTAGTATTCTTGTCATTCTTATATAAATATTCGTGAGGGATTTGAATTCGCGTTTGACTCTCCTCGCGAATTAACACGAAAATAAATCCCACGCGAAATATAAGTGATTTACAGTATTAAATACTATAACGATTATGGCAGCAAGAAGGTAGATTCTGTTCTGGACATGTCATTTTGTTTAGAAATTTTGTTTGTTTGCTGGGTTTATCGCCCCTTGAACAGCCAGGGTCATTTTGAGATGGGGTCTTCTTGTAGTAGTTGGTACCTTCCTTACTGAACAACATACAGAAGGTCTGTCACATAATGTGTCTAGGCCCAAGGACACAATAACCATGACAGTTTCTCGAGAAACACAAATAGACAAGGGTAGGGAGCATTGAATTTGTTAAGGATATAGAAAATGTTAATACGACATACATACATGGTCCTTAATATTGGACGTAAATGGGTTTTCACTGACATATATTTCAAGTATGTGTTATTTCTTTTGATACCGACCAATGTTTTGTTTAATTTACATACCATGTACCTACATTTAGATCATCTGTCAATTGTTTGTGCATACCATCACATCAGAATACTAACTAAAAAATAAAGGTTTTTTATCAAATGTTATGGTGTTTTATCTTTTACAGGGCAAGAGTAGCGTGAGATAAGGTTTGTGATTGCATGGTCTACAGGTTGAAGACAAGATGGTGGCAAATCGTGAAACCTGGAGTAAGAAGGTGGAGTTTCTTCTGGCAGCCATTGGCTACTCTGTAGGACTGGGAAATGTCTGGAGATTTCCTTATCTGTGTTTCCAGAGTGGAGGAGGTAAATATTGTCACATTTATCCTTGCAAAAACAATATGACAGGGAGTAAATGTAAGTTTTTAATCACCTTTGATCATTTAAACACTACTTGGAGAATTGTTTAACGATTCATACCAAGTGTTATGGTCATTTGAGGACAGTTTAGAGTAAAGTAAATACTGTCAATAAGTACATATGCTATAGTTAATCTTCTAGATTGAAACCTGATGAAACAGCACAGTGATTACAGTATTGAAATGTCTTTGAATTTTGATGTATGGTTTTGAAAAGCCTTGAATAAAAACTTGACATTAAATCATTAGTGATAACTGAAGCCTGGAGTGGACTGTATTGGCTTTAAGTTTTTTTAATGTCATTTAAAAAAAATTTCATATATGTAATATCACAGAGACATATATGTATGAAAGTTAAATAGCATTTTATCACAAATTGATACAGTAAAACTCTAAATCAACACAGAAATCACATGAGTATATAAAATATATACATTGTGTGGAAAGATTTAATAAATGCATTGAAAAGTACTTGAATTTGAAATGACCTTGAATTTGAAATGACCTTAGATGTGAAATGACCTTTATTTTAAAATGACCTTAAATTTGAAATTACCTTAAATGTGAAATGACCTTTAATGTGAAATGACCTTGAATTTGAAATGACCTTGAATTTGAAATTACCTTAAATGTGAAATGACCTTTAATTTGAATGACCTTAAATTTGAAATTACCTTAAATGTGAAATGACCTTTTATTTGAAATGACCTTTAATTTAAAATGACCTTGGATTTGTAATAAGCTGCTGTTATATTTAGTGTATTATTTAGGTGAAGATGATATCAAGATGTTAAAAATATTGACTTTCAGGGATTCTATAATCCCAATGATTGAGATTTTCCTGTGGCTGAGGGAGGGAGCATTGGTGGTGTTGTGAAATTAGTTTGATATCGAATTACATAGTGTTTTTGATCAGTTCACTTTCAATGAACTGAATATTACTATATTGTTTATTTTCGGATGATTAAAAATTTCATAAAAAAAATCGCAATGGATGTACCAATCTAACAATATTTATGTAGCTTGTGACTTTGTATTGTACATTTT
This sequence comes from Pecten maximus, assembly GCF_902652985.1. Lineage (NCBI taxonomy): Eukaryota > Metazoa > Mollusca > Bivalvia > Pectinida > Pectinidae > Pecten > Pecten maximus. Next base: position 24,058,276 of record NC_047022.1, on the reverse strand, counting down.
TTTTGTAGGTGCGTTTCTGTTCCCGTTTTTCCTGATGTTGGTGTTATGTGGCGTACCGTTACTATATATGGAACTCACGGTGGGACAGTATACACAACAAGGGCCTGTCGGGGCACTCGCCAAAATCTGTCCACTTTTCAAAGGTAACAATTTCACCAAAATGCCTTCTATATACATACAAATAGAGGGGGCGAGATGTGAATGATGTTTGTTTGTAAATTCATGCATATTTATGTGTTTATATATTAATTTTGTTTTTCAAATGTGTATAGATCATAATATGTTGATGCTATTTTTATTGTAAATGTATATATAAATCACTTCAGTTTCACAAATGACTTTTAAATAGTTCTTCAAATATGCTATAAAATAGTTTTGAAAATTCTAAGATATAAATGAAGTATGTTAAAGATGACTTTTGTGTTTGTTCCACAGGAGCTGGTCTTGCTACTGTAGTGATATCCTTCCTGTTTACGACGTACTACAACGTCATCATCACCTGGTCATTTTATTACCTCTTTAACAGCTTCAGTGGAGAGCTCCCATGGAGTCACTGTGGACATGAGTGGAACTCACCACTTTGTTGGGACGGAAATAAAACACAATCTGTGTTAAACATTACAGTAAACAATATCACCGTGCTGCAGAATGTCACCAAGTTCGTTAAACCTAACGGCTCTGTTTCACCTACAGAAGATTTTTTTGAGTATGTTTATTTTGCAAATTATCAGGGTAGGATATTTATTCTGGATTATGGATAGTCATCGTGTATCACAAATGTCCCATTATTGTTAACTGTCTGATATAAATGTTTTAAAAAATGAAAAAAATGGAGTATTGGTATGAAAAAAGTTCTTTTTAGACCGAATCCTATTGTAATTGTGTATTCAAATTAAATGAGTGTTATATGATGGAGGTGTTTGCTCCCTTGATTTGTTATATAACTCACCATCATCATCAGAACTTGTCTGTATTAGTGTTATAATGTTGGAGTTATCTCCCTTGATTTGTTATATAACTCACCATCATCATCAGAACTTGTCTGTATTAGTGTTATAATGTTGGAGTTATCTCCCTTGATTTGTTATGTAACTCACCATCATCATCATCAGAACTTATCTGTATTAGTGTTATAATGTTGGAGTTATCTCCCTTGATTTGTTATATAACTCACCACCACAATAAGAAATTATATAACAAATATATCAGAAAGCTACAAATATTGTCTGATAAATTTAGTGTTAATTGTTTTTAGCACTAGTTGTTTCTAATAGTATTTAAATTCTTGCCACAGTACAAGACAGAATATTTTGTCATACTAGCTATAGATTTACATGTATATGTGCTAGTTATTCTTTAAATGAAATACAAAAGTTACCCGCCAGAAATAAAATTACATTATTTCATATTGATATAACCTTTTTTTTCTCTAAATTTTAGATCAAAAATGTTGCGAAAGAGTTCTGGAATTGAGGAGATGGGAACACTAAACTGGGACCTATCCTTAATCCTATTGTTATGCTGGATCATCGTGTACTTCTGTATATGGAAGGGGCCAAAGGGCACAGGCAAAGTAGGTCAACATGTTTATTACACTGTCAAAAGTAGGTCATGTTATTTTACTGTGTCCAAGAAAAAGTTATTCCCCTTTGAACGGTCCCAAGCTTAAGTCACCGATTTTATCGCTTCGCACGAGGCGACTTAATTAACAAAACTTTATCGATGTGTGAGATTTAATTGTACCTCATGTTACATGAGGATTGCTTCAAGGTGAGAAGGGACATTTTAGGGAAGTTTTTATGTGAGTTTTTTATCTCACGTGAGTGAGTTGGCAACCCTGGAAAAAGTTTTTTTAGGTCACTGTTTTGAATGGAAAGTAGGTTGCTGTAATTTTACTATGTTGAAAGGACAGTAGGTCACTGTCATTTTACTGTGTTGAAGTGAAAGTAGGTCATATTATTTTACTGTGATGAAGGGGAAGTAGGTCAGCATGCTATTTTACTGTGTTGAAGGGAAAAATCAAAATAGGTGATGTTATTTTTACTGTTTTGAATGGAAAGTAGGTCATCATGTTATTTTACTGTGATGAAGGGAAAGTAGGTTATCATGTTATTTTTCTATGTTGAAGGGAATGTAGGTCATTATTTTACTGTGTTGAAGGGAAAGTATGTCATCTTGTTTTACCTTATTGAAGGGAAAATAGGTCATCATGTTATTTTGCTGTGTTAAAGGGAAAATAGGTCATCATATTATTTTACTGTGTTATAGGGAAAGCACATCAGCATATTCTTATATTTGTTAATACATACAATAACTTGATTTTAACCTATCGATAAATAAAACAAATAAAATGTTATTACTTACTTACTTAAACTTTCATTTTTTCAGGTCGTTTATTTCACTGCCACATTTCCCTTTTTGGTGCTCGTAATTTTATTGGTAAGGGGAGTAACTCTGCCTGGCTCATGGAATGGAATCATGTACTTCATCTGGCCAAAATGGGAGCTGCTTGCTGATCCCAAGGTTAGTAGTTTTTTATATTTGTATTTGAAAATAAAACTAATAAGTAATAAGTAAAAAAAATTATGTTTTTCTGCTTCATTATATATATCATTTAATATAAAACATGCCCTTTTGTCTAAAAATGATATGAATATTGAAAATAAAATGTTTTCTATTTAATTCAAGGGATCTCATCAAACATTTTTATTTGTGTGGGTGTTTTCAAGAAATTGAAAAGAAAACCAGAATATATATTTTAGTTATCAATTTTCATGGATATTTTATAATTTTCATTTTTCTCAGTTTACTTATTTCTTATTTTTTCATTGCATAACAGCATTTTCATATTGTATGGAATTTGTTTAAAACTTCCAATTTGTTTTACATTTCTTTAATTTTGGCCATTAATCGTCTGACTTTTGACTATAATATGATATTTCACATACTTTTGTATCTGAATTTCTGCTGAATGGAAATGCTTCCTTTAAAATCGAACACTTTGTTTTCTATCTTTTTAATATACAATTTTCCTCAAATCATCTTCCATCCTTGGTCTGTCAGGTATTTGTTGTCAGACTTAACAATTGTTTTTATGACTACTTCTCCAGAAGTACTGAACAACTTGTTCTCAAATTTCAGAAGAAGGTTCCATTTAACCCTTATTTTATTTTACACTGACTTTAAAGTTTGTTATCACTATTTCTCATCAAGTAATAAGAGAACTGAATGATAGTACTGCCTGGTCCATATAGCCACGCATCAAGGACTTTTATTTGGACTGTCAGTGACCTTTTGACAGTTATGGCTGCAAGATGGCTGTTCAACATTGGCAGGTTTTTTGAAAAGAAATATAGAACAAGTATTTTCTAACTTCATATATATGTATAGGTTTCCCATTTACCCATGCCTGTGAAGGTTCTGACACAAATTTACAGTACAAAATGTCATACAATTGGGATGATGTTTTGAAATTTAGTCGCTGAACGTGACACTATAATTGTTATTTCTTGAACAGAACTACAAGAATATCATAACTGATAATGACACTGTTTGTTCAGGGCGCAATAATTCCTACAAACAATCAATTTTAGAACTAAACATAAGATAGAATGCTGATATTTTGATATCATTATTCTTACTGGCCTTTATTTAGTATGTTGCAATTTATCTCAAACAAAATGGCTACAGGACGGCCATCTCTAAATTTGGCAATTGAAAATTTGTTGTTTCTCTGAAAGTAGTTGAGGGATTATTTAATTCGAATTTAGTTAAATATGTTGTCAATGATATCTCATAAAGAAAATGGCTACAGGACTGCCATCTTCTAAAGCAGCAGTTTAAAGTTTGTTATTTGTTTTTTATTTCTTAAATACTTTTTCGTGCATTTCATCTTCCTTTTGATCAGGAATAAAGATGGCCACCAGCCAGACAAACATTTAATTTGACCATAATGAAGTTTTCTATCACCGTTTCTTATAAAATATAGCACAGATCTTTCTCAGGAATTAGCTATATGAAATTTGCTTTGTAGGTCAAAGGACAGTTTCACATTGAAAGTACCTTGTAAAAACACAACAGTAGAAAGTTTTGATCAAAACTTACCATGTACAAAATAAGTGTTAATCCTACAGATGAGGAAAGATAAAATTTTATTTGAATTTTGATTAAATTTTCTTGTGTTTTGGGCAAGAACCAACCCTAATTCTGGAACTACTTTGTTTCTCTGTAATTGTTATTATCTGTTCATAAACCAGAGTTTAATGTCTTATTCAAAAATGTACATTACATTTAGATCTTGGAAGTATCTGTACCTGTTTGTCCTGTCAAAATGAAGATTTATTGTTTTAATTAATAGGTAATCTTCATTTTGGTAATCTTATTGTCTTTAAATTAAAAAATTCTAAACCCATATTTTGTGTGTGAGGTAATGTTATGAGAAAATCAAAGAAATCAAGTATGGACTATCGGTCCAAGTGTGTTGAGGAATGCTTGAGAGAGTGGATTCTATTTAAAGTAGATTTGTGGAAGTCCCTGTCAAAGTTCTAAACTAGATGCTTCCTCTTTTATTTTGAAGTGTAGGTGATGGAGGTAAAGAGTTATTTGTACAGCAAGAATTAAGGTTTGAGGATAATTTTCTTAGTATTCTTTAATATGTATTATTTAAGTTGTATTGTCTTTTGAAATTATTGTATTCTTTAAGTATGTATTTATGCATTTGTTTTTCGGGGTAGTGAAACCGGAATGAACGAATTCAATAACCCTCAGAGATAGTTTGAGAGATATGAGGTGGATGGTGTTTGTGTGTGTATGTGGAAGTAAGTGGGATGGGGGGATCCTTGATTCTAAATAAGTTCTACTAAATCTCCAGTATTAAAGAGCCTGGCAGCTGTTAATGTTTATATTGTAGGATCACAAAAAATACATAAACACGTACTGATATTTCCAAGATCTGTGATTAACATAAAGTTCAATTGTTCGATCATATCTTTCACATAGAAATGAAATTTTCCTAATTTTGTAGTATGAGAACTATGTAAAATTGTTTCAACTTACCATGATTTATTTGCTTGCTTTGAAAATTTGATGGACTGGAAAAGTGATGAAGATTCCATCTTATACTGTTTTGAAAATGCAGGGTTTTTGGTGATTGAACCAAAACTTTACCTCCAAAATCACTCCTCTGCCACAGGACTGAAACTTTACCTTTTAAATCTCTCCTCAGTCACAGAACCAAACGTTTTACTTCCCAAATCTCTCCTCAGCCACAGAACTAAAACTCTACCTCCCAAATCTCTCCTCAGCCACAGAAACAAAACTCTACCTCCCAAATATCTCCTCAGCCGCAGTACCAAAACTCTACCTCCCAAATCTCTCCTCAGCCACAGAACCAAAACTTTACCTCCCAAATCTCTCCTCAGCCACAGAACCAAAACTCTACCTCCCAAATCTCTCCTCAGCCACAGTACCAAAACTCTACTTCCCAAATCTCTCCTCAGCCACAGAACCAAAACTTTACCTTCCAAATCTCTCCTCAGCTACAGAACCAAAACTTTACTTCCCAAATCTCTCCTCAGCCACAGAACCAAAACTTTACCTTCCAAATCTCTCCTCAGCCACAGAACTAAAACTTTACCTCTCAAATCTCTCCTCAGCCACAGAAACAAAACTTTACTTCCCAAATCTCTCCTCAGCCACAGAACCAAAACTTTACCTTCCAAATCTCTCCTCAGCCACAGAACTAAAAGTTTACCTCCCAAGTCTCTCCTCAGCCACAGAACTAAAACTTTACCTTCCAAATCTCTCCTCAGCCACAGAACCAAAACTTTACCTTCCAAATCTCTCCTCAGCCACAGAACTAAAAGTTTACCTCCCAAGTCTCTCCTCAGCCACAGAACTAAAAGTTTACCTCCCAAATCTCTCCTCAGCCACAGAACTAAAACTTTACCTCCCAAATCTCTCCTCAGCCACAGAATTTAACCTCAGGATTCGATGATGACACTTATTTTTTTTCTTACAGAGATTAATATTTCTGTTACTAAAAGATGCATGCTTTTTTCCTTTATATAAAAGAATGTTTATTCAGGAATAACAGCAAAAAAAAAGAAAGAAAAAAATCCAACCTAAGGCTTTAGCTCTTTTGAGTCTGATATGACCCTGATTTGTATGCATACAATAAATTGTGTAATGACCCTGAATTGTATGTATACAATACATTGTGTAATGACACTGAATTGTATGCATACAATACATTGTGTAATGACCCTGAATTGTATGCATACAATACATTGTGTAATGACCCTGAATTGTATGCATACAATACATTGTGTAATGACCCTGAATTGTATGCATACAATACATTGTGTAATGACCCTGAATTGTATGCATACAATACATTGTGTATGTACTTTTTTCTGTCCTGTTCAGTGCTCTGACCCAAGATATAGTAATCCTCCTACCTGATGCTGTTCTGACTATGAAGGTTTTGCCTGTTATCAAACATAACTTTGTGGTCTTCTTCTTGGGCCCACCAGTCCTTGGACTCTACCATCACAGCATTCCACTGACTATAGTTTACTTTAGTAAGTCCTCTCTCTCTATCCCCAATGCTATCAGACCTCCTTCCTTCCTGATCACTCTCCCTAGCATTAATACTCTGGTTCCTTCCCTTACCTTGTATCTTCCATTACCCGCTACTCAGTCTTCACTGAGTCTTGTTGAGTCCTATCTCTTAAGCACCCACCACTCCACTTTACCTTTCCATGGCTGTTTTCCCCTAAAATGCCACCTGTTTAGGCCTAAGTCTCTGGCTCTTCCCCTTTTCCTGTCCGTGGTGTATTGCCCCTCTGTGGTTGTTCAGTCTTTATTCTCTAGTCCCTCGCCTTTCCTTGTCTATGGTTGTTTCCCCCTCTAGAATGCATCCTCTTTAGTCCCGAGCCTCTAGTCCCTTAATTCCCTTTCCTTGTCTATGGTTGTTCCCCCCTCTAGAATGCATCCTCTTTAGTAACAAGCCTGTAGTCCCTTCCCTTTCCTTGTCTATGGTTGTTCCCCCTCTAGAATGCATCCTCTTTAGTCCCGAGCCTCTAGTCCCTTCTCTTTCCTTGTCTATGGTTGTTCCCCCTCTAGAATGCATCCTCTTTAGTCCCGAGCCTCTAGTCCCTTCCCTTTCCTTGTCTATGGTTGTTCCCCCTCTAGAATGCATCCTATTTAGTAACAAGCCTCTAGTCCCTTCTCTTTCCTTGTCTATGGTTGTTCCCCCTCTAGAATGCATCCTCTTTAGTCCCGAGCCTCTAGTCCCTTCTCTTTCCTTGTCTATGGTTGTTCCCCCTCTAGAATGCATCCTCTTTAGTCCCGAGCCTGTAGTCCCTTCCCTTTCCTTATCTATGGTTGTTCCCCCTCTAGAATACATCCTCTTCAGTCCCGAGCCTCTAGTCCCTTCCCTTTCCTTGTCTATGGTTGTTTCCCCTCTAGAATACATCCTCTTTAGTCCCGAGCCTCTAGTCCCTTCCCTTTCCTTGTCTATGGTTGTTCCCCCTCTAGAATGCATCCTATTTAGTAACAAGCCTCTAGTCCCTTCTCTTTCCTTGTCTATGGCTGTTCCCCCTCTAGAATGCATCCTCTTTAGTAACCAGCCTCTAGTCCCTTCCCATTCCTTGTCTATGGTTGTTCCCCCTCTAGAATATATCCTCTTTAGTAACAAGCCTCTAGTCCCTTCCCTTTCCTTGTCTATGGTTGTTCCCCCTCTAGAATGCATCCTCTTTAGTAATAAGCCTCTAGTCCCTTCCCTTTCCTTGTCTATGGTTGTTCCCCCTCTAGAATACATCCTCTTTAGTCCCTAGCCTCTAGTCCCTTCCCTTTCCTTGTCTATGGTTGTTCCCCCTCTAGAATACATCCTCTTTAGTAACAAGCCTCTAGTCCCTTCCCTTTCCTTGTCTATGGTTGTTCCCCCTCTAGAATACATCCTCTTTAGTAACAAGCCTCTAGTCCCTTCCCTTTCCTTGTCTATGGTTGTTTCCCCCTCTAGAATACATCCTCTTTAGTCCCGAGCCTCTAGTCCCTTCCCTTTCCTTGTCTATGGTTGTTCCCCCTCTAGAATGCATCCTCTTTAGTCCCGAGCCTCTAGTCCCTTCCCTTTCCTTATCTATGGCTGTTTGCCCTCTAGAATGCATCCTCTTTAGTAACAAGCCTCTAGTCCCTTCTCTTTTTCTTATCTATGGTTGTTCCCTCTCTAGAATGCATCCTCTTTAGTAACAAGCCTCTAGTCCCTTCCCTTTCCTTGTCTATGGTTGTTCCTCCTCTAGAATGCATCCTCTTTAGTAACAAGCCTCTAGTCCCTTCTCTTTCCTTGTCTATGGTTGTTCCCCCTCTAGAATACATCCTCTTTAGTCCCGAGCCTCTAGTCCCTTCCCTTTCTTGTCTATGGTTGTTCCCCCTCTAGAATGCATCCTCTTTAGTAAAAAGCCTGTAGTCCCTTCCCTTTCCTTGTCTATGGTTGTTCCCCCTCTAGAATGTATCCTCTTTAGTCCCGAGCCTCTAGTCCCTTCCCTTTTCTTGTCTATGGTTGTTCCCCCTCTAGAATGCATCCTCTTCAGTCCCGAGCCTCTAGTCCCTCGCCTTTCCTTGTCTATGGTTGTTTCCCCCTCTAGAATGCATCCTCTTTAGTAACAAGCCTGTAGTCCCTTTCCTTGTCTATGGTTGTTCCCCCTCTAGAATGCATCCTCTTTAGTAACAAGCCTGTAGTCCCTTTCCTTGTCTATGGTTGTTCCCCCTCTAGAATGCATCCTCTTTAGTCACGAGCCTCTAGTCCCTTCCCTTTCCTTGTCTATGGTTGTTCCCCCTCTAGAATACATCCTCTTTAGTCCCGAGCCTGTAGTCCCTTTCCTTGTCTATGGTTGTTTCCCCCTCTATAATGCATCCTCTTTAGTCCCGAGCCTCTAGTCCCTTCCCTTTCCTTGTCTATGGTTGTTTCCCCTCTAGAATGCATCCTCTTTAGTAACCAGCCTCTAGTCCCTTCCCATTCCTTGTCTATGGTTGTTTGCCCTCTATAATGCATCCTCTTTAGTCCCGAGCCTCTAGTCCCTCCCTTTCCTTATCTATGGCTGTTTGCCCTTTAGACTGTATCCACATGACTTTAAGTACAATGTATTCATGTCCTCAATAGCAGCAATATTTATCATGTGATTTACTTAATAGCGGTATGCCTCATTTTTCCTGTGATTTACTTAATAGCGGTATGCCTCATTTTTCCTGTGCTTTGCTGTAGCACCTGTACCCTCTTGTTTTGTACAAGGCACTTTGCTCCATTCGCTCTGGATAGCAAGTGATGGGTCTCTGGTGTGTTTGTTGGTGAGGTAGCCACCAGCTACTACAAGGAGACTCCACCTCAAAATACTGATAGGGTATTACCCAGAAAACAAAGTAGCCCTCACAGGACTAGCCTTTCTGTTACCTGGCTATCCAGACTGAAACTCTGTAACCTAATGTGACATGGCTGTAACCCTGTACAATAACTCATTGCGACACTGTAACTGACTATAACACTGAACATGACTGTAACCCTGTACCTGACTGTAACCCTGTACCTGGCTGTGACCCTGAACATGACTGTAACCCTAAACACGACTGTAACCCTCAACACGACTGTAATCCTGTACTTGGCTGTAACCCTGTACCTGACTGTAATCCTGTACTTGGCTGTAACCCTGTACCTGACTGTAACCCTGAACCTGGCTGTAACCCTTTACAAGACTGTAACCCTCAACACGACTGTAACCCTGTACCTGGCTGTAACCCTGTACCTGGCTGTAACCCTCAATCTGACTGTAACCCTGTATCTGACTGTAACCCTGTACAAGACTGTAACCCTGTACCTGGCTGTAACCCTGTACCTGACTGTAGCCCTGTACCTGGCTGTAACCCTGTACCTGACTGTAACCCTGTACCTGACTGTAACCCTGTACCTGACTGTAACCCTGTACCTGACTGTAACCCTGTACCTGACTAACCCTGTACCTGACTGTAACCCTGTACCTGACTGTAACCCTGTACCTAGCTGTAACCCTGAACATGACTGTAACCCTGTACCTCCAGTGAGTGTTTGATCCATACCTCCAGTGAGTGTTTGATGTGTACCTCTAGTGAGTGTTTGATCCGTACCTCTAGTGAGTGTTTGATCCGTACCTCTAGTGAGTGTTTGATCCATACCTCTAGTGAGTGTTTGATCTGTACCTCTAGTGAGTGTTTGATCTGTACCTCTAGTGAGTGTTTGATCCGTACCTCTAGTGAGTGTTTGATCCGTACCTCTAGTGAGTGTTTGATCCGTACCTCTAGCGAGTGTTTGATCCGTACCTCTAGTGAGTGTTTGATCCATACCTCTAGTGAGTGTTTGATCCGTACCTCTAGCGCTTGTTTGATCCGTACCTCTAGCGAGTGTTTGATCCATACCTCTAGTGAGTGTTTGATCCGTACCCCTAGTGAGTTTGATCCGTACCTGTAGTGAGTGTTTGATTCGTACCTCTAGTGAGTGTTTGATCCGTACCTCTAGCGAGTGTTTGATCCGTACCTCTAGTGAGTGTTTGATCCGTACCTCTGGTGAGCGTTTGATGTGTACCTCTAGTGAGTGTTTGATCCGTACCTCTATTGAGTGTTTGATCCGTACCTCTAGTGAGTGTTTGATCCTTACCTCTGGTGAGTGTTTGATGTGTACCTCTAGTGAGTGTTTGATCCGTACCTCTGGTGAGTGTTTGATGTGTACCTCTAGTGAGTGTTTGATCCGTACCTCTATTGAGTGTTTGATCCGTACCTCTAGTGAGTGTTTGATCCGTACCTCTATTGAGTGTTTGATCCGTACCTCTAGTGAGTGTTTGATCCGTACCTCTATTGAGTGTTTGATGTGTACCTCTAGTGAGTGTTTGATCCGTACCTCTATTGAGTGTTTGATCCGTACCTCTAGTGAGTGTTTGATCTGTACCTCTAGTGAGTGTTTGATCTGTACCTCTAGCGAATGTTTGATCCGTACCTGTAGTGAGTGTTTGATCCGTACCTCTAGCGAGTGTTTGATCCGTACCTCTAGTGAGTGTTTGATCCGTACCTCTAGTGAGTGTTTGATCCGTACCTCTAGCGAGTGTTTGATCCGTACCTCTAGTGAGTGTTTGATCCGTACCTCTAGTGAGTGTTTGATCCGTACCTCTAGTGAGTGTTTGATGTGTACCTCTAGTGAGTGTTTGATGTGTACCTCTAGTGAGTGTTTGATCCGTACCTCTAGTGAGTGTTTGATGTGTACCTCTAGTGAGTGTTTGATCCGTACCTCTAGTGAGTGTTTGATCCGTACCTCTAGTGAGTGTTTGATCCGTACCTCTAGTGAGTGTTTGATCCATACCTCTAGTGAGTGTTGGTTCCTACCTCTAGTAAGTGTTTGATCCGTACCTCTAGTGAGTGTTTGATGTGTACCTCTAGTGAGTGTTTGATCCGTACCTCTAGTGAGTGTTTGATCCGTACCTCTAGTGAGTGTTTGATCCGTACCTCTAGCGAGTGTTTGATGTGTACCTCTAGTGAGTGTTTGATCCGTACCTCTAGCGAGTGTTTGATGTGTACCTCTAGTGAGTGTTTGATCCGTACCTCTAGTGAGTGTTTGATCCATACCTCTGGCGAGTGTTTGATCCGTACCTCTAGTGAGTGTTTGATCCGTACCTCTAGCGAATGTTTGATCTGTACCTCTGGTAAGTGTTTGATCCGTACCGCTAGTGAGTGTTTGATCCGTACCTCTAGTGAGTGTTTGATCCGTACCTCTAGTGAGTGTTTGATCCGTACCTCTAGTGAGTGTTTGATCCGTACCTCTAGTGAGTGTTTGATCCGTACCT